>NC_135327.1:98314320-98623634 GCF_023851605.1 Tamandua tetradactyla
GGCTATTAGGGAAATGCAAATCAAAACCATAATGAGATATCATCTCACACCTACCAGAATGGCTGTCATGGTTAGGGACAGGTGTCAACTTGGCCAAGTTGTTGTACCTGTTCATCTGATTGGGCAAGCGCTGGCCTGTCTGTTGCAATGAGGATATTTCATAGGATTAGGTCATGATCACGTCAGCTACATCCACAGCTGATTCCATTTGTAATCAGCCAAAGGGGAGTGTCTTCTGCAATTAGTGATGCTAAATCCAATCATAGGAAGCCTTTTAAGGAGGACTCAGAGGAGACAGGTGGCATTCCTGCTTTGGCTGGTGAGCCTCTCCTGTGGAGTTCGTCCAGGCCATCCATTGGAGTCATCGGCTTCGCAGCCTGCCCTGTGGATTTTGGACTCTGCGTTCCTACGGTCACGTGAGACACTTTCATAAATTTTATATTTGCAAGTGTTCCCTGTTGGTTCTGTTTCTCTAGAGAACCCTAACTAATACAATGGCCATTATCAATAAAACAGAAAATGAAATTGTGAAGAGCATGAAACTTTGGAGAAAGTGCTGGAGAGGATGTGGAGAAAGAGGCACACTTATCCACTGTTGGTGGGAATGTCAAATGGTACAACCACTGTGGAAGACAGTGTGGCAGTTCCTCAGGAAGCTAAGTATAGAATTGCCATATGATCCAGCGATACCATTTATAGGTATCTCCTCAGAGGACATGAGGGCAAGGACACAAATGGACATTTGCACACAAGTGTTTATAGCAGCATTATTTACAATTGTGAAGAGATGGAAACAGCCAAAATGTCTATCAACAGACAAGTGGCTAAGCAAGCTGTAGTATATACATATGATGGAATATTATGCAGCTGTAAGAATAAAGTCATAGAGCATGTAACAACATGGATGGACCTTAAGGACATTATGCTGAGTGAGATTAGCCAGAAACAAAAGGACAAATACTGTATGGTCTCACTGATATGAACTGACATTAGTGAATAAACTTGGAGAATTTTGTTGGTAACAGAGACCACCAGGAGATAGAAACACAGTAGATATTGGGTAACTGGAGCTGAAGGGATACAGATTGTGCAGCAAGACTGATCGTAAAAATTCAGAAATGGATAGCACAATACTATTTAACTGTAATACAATAATGTTAGAACACTGAATGAAGCTGAATGTGAGAATGATAGAAGGAGGAGGCCTGGGGGTACAAATGAAATCAGAAGGAAAGATAGACAATAAAGACTGAGATGGTATTATCTAGGAATGCCTAGAGTGTATAATGACAGCGACTAAATGTGCAAATTTAAAAATATTTCTGCATGTGGAAGAACAAAGGAATGTCAATAATGCAGGGTTTGAAAATAGATGGCAATTAATATTTTAAAACTTTAATCTATGTGTGAGACAAGCAAAAAAATGTTTATTTGGTACAAAATTTATATTTGGAGTAGTGCATTTCCTAATATAACTTATGTGACAGCTTAATTGAACACCATAGTACTTGGAACCTTGCGTAGGGCATGAGATTTTGTAGGTTTGTCCAGAGTGATGCCCAGATAAATTCCAGAGTGATTTGAACAGTGAGTCGGGAAGTATTTGCAAAGTCCCCTAGGGGGGAATGGTGAGAAAGGCGGAAAATTCAGCTTCCCCAAGTGGAGAATTCTTGATATTCTCACAGGCAGTGGGGACAGCCAAATAGGCCAAGCCTCCAATCTTGGAGTTTGCTCATATAAAACTTAATCCCTCAAAGGATAGGCTAAGCCTACTTAAAATTAGGCCTAAGAGTCACCCCCAAGAGAACCTCTTCTGTTGCTCAGATGTGGCCTCTCTCTCTCTCGGCCGACACAGAAAGCAAACTCACTGCCCTCCCTCTCTCTACGTGAGACATGACTCCCAGAGGTGTGGACCTTGCTCGCAACATGGGACAGAAATCCTAGAGTGAGCTGGAATTCAGCATCAAGGGATTGAGAAAATCTTGTCAACCAAAAGGGGAAAGAGCGAAATGAGATAAAATAAAGTGTCAGTGGCTGACAGATTCCAACTAGAGTCGAGAGGTTATCCTGGAGGTTATTCTTACACATTAAATAAATATCACCTTGTTAGTCAAGATGTAATGGATAGGCTGGAGGGAATGCCTGAAAATGTGGAGCTGTGCTCTAGTGGCCATGTTTCTTGAAGATAATTGTTTGATGATATGGTTCTCGCAGTATGACTGTGTGGTTGTGACAGTCTTGTGTCTGATGCTCCTTTTGTCTACCTTATTGATGGACAAGTAAAACATATAGATTAAAAATAAATAAATAATAGGGGAAACAAATGTTAGAATATATTTAGTAGATTGAAATGCTGGTGATCGGTGAAGGGGAGGGGTAAGGGGTATGGTATGTATGAATTTTTTTCTGTCTTCTTTTTATTGCTTTTTCTGAATTGAAGCAGATGTTCTAAGAAATGATCATGACAATGAATATACAACTATCTGATGATAGTGTGTTATTGATTATATAACAAGAATGGAATGATCACATGATAGGAAGGTTTCTGTTTGTATGTGGTTATGTTTCATAAATAAAAAATAAATAAATTTTAAAAAAAGAAAGGGAGGGGTAAGGGGTATGGTATGTATGCATTTTTTTCTGTTGTCTTCTTTTTCTGAATTGATAAAAATGTTCTAAGAAATGATCATGATGAATATGCAACTATGTAATGATATTGTGAATTATTGATTATATACATAGAATGGAATGATCATTAAAAATAAAAATTTAAAAAAAAGTAATTCGGTCATCCCTGACAAACTTCTGTGGAAGTTGGCTTCCTGCCTCTCCTGGGCTTGGGACTGAACACTTGTTCCTATATCCAGGTGGGACTGTCAATCTCTTTGTTAGGCCACTAGCCTGGAGAGTCACGTGCTCCTCAGAGCACAGGGAAGCAGGTGGGACGTGAGCCCCACTGGTTTATATATTACCTCCCTTGCTGCCCCAGCATAGATAACTTATATAGTGATGTTGACCTGCACTACTGTTCAAGGCTGTTGGAGGGAAGTAGCCTTTGGGGAGAATTATTTTCCTCTGCTCTAATCTCCTACTTACCTATTGAAAATTCCAGCACCAAGCAACTGGGCTGGTTTGGGTGGAGACGAGGCTGGGTTCTGGATGGTAGAACCGTGTTTCTGGGAAGGACCAACTGGACTTTACCCCCTTGGTGGGAGATAAAATGGGGTAACAGATCAGGAAAGGCATCTTTGAGGTGAATCTTTTGTCTTGTCCTTTAATTTTTTGTCTTTGGGCCTTCTGCTACCCTCTGTACCACGTAACTGATATTATAGATCAGCTTTTTTTTGTTGCTGCTTTTAGAGGCAGTGAGGGCCTAGCCAGCCTGGCCTCAGGAGCAGGCTGAGTAGCTAAATAAAGACTTAGGCTTTTTCTTGTTTTTCTTTTAAATGCTTGCTCTTTCCCCGTTTCTTTCTATTGCTCTACCTTTATTGTTGTTAGTTACAAAAATGACCATATATTATAAGTTTTCCCATGAATAAAGACTGAACAAAAAGGATTAAAAAAAAATCAAGCCCTAAACCCAAATGTAGGGGAATTTATTATGAATTCTTGGGGGGATACTTTTTCCTCCCTCCAAGTCCTGAGGTCAAGCCAGACAGGACTCCTTGTTTCTCCCCTTTGCCAATGGGTGGGCAGCATTTTAACCATATTATTCAAGTGTTCCAGCATTATGCATGGATCTCCGTGACCACCACACACTACCTCCTGTCCTTACCTGAGCTTTACTTCCCTTCTCCTGGGCTGCTGTTAAAGACTAAGGCTCTTTCACATCAGCAAAAGTCCTTAAGATAGGGCCAGAACCTGCTTATGCTTAACCCATTAGTTTTCAGTTTTGGTTCCCCACTTTACCCCTGCTTCCTACCAGAAGATTTCTTTGCTTTCTTGTGGCCTGCTATGTTTGTTTTGTTTGTTTTTTCCAAATCAATAGTTGAGTTTTACCTGCATATTTAAAATCACAAATAGGTCTAGGTCTAAGGAATCATCTGGCATCTTATTTCCATAGCTGAACAACTCTTAGATCTTATTCATCAGCCTGCTGAACTGTTCCTTTTTTCCAGAGATACAGAGACCATACAAAATTTTCCTGATATCCTTATTTTTGACTGTTGTGGTTTGCTTAATCAAAGCAGCTGAATTTCTTCAAGAATAAGCTCATCTTTCTTAGCTTGAGATACTGAATAAGCAACGCCTGGCCTCATCCAAACCCTGAAGATATATTTTTCACCCAAGAAATTTCAGATGTGAGCAAAAGACCAACTCTCCTGAATAATAACATTGATGGGGAAGTGAGCAGACACAGATCTTCTCTTGTAATGGAAGCCCAGTGGGACACCCTTGATTATGTTCTATTCATAACTACAGGCAGTGTGAACTCTAGTCAACTCCTTTTTAGTTCCTCACCATTTGTTGACTCCAAACCGCTTCATTATCTTTACAAGGAGATTGAGTTCTCATTGATGTGACTGAAATTTACAGCTGGATAAAAATGCTCAATACAATCTTTAGCTGGAAAATGCTTAGTATAGTCTTTGGTAGCTAGAAATGTTTATTGTAATCAAAGGTTTGATTACAATAGACTTGATTCACTTCAAGCCTGAAAGCCCTTGTCAGCATAACTTGCTGTGACCTAATCTCAAGTTTGCGCTCTGTCCCTAGTTATATTAACAAGACTTTTTCCAGTCTTGCCTGCAGAGATTAGACTACAGTCTAATGCAAGATGGAGCAAAGTCATAAACACCATATGGACTAATAAATCAATGCCACCCTTTTCTTAAAGGAGATCACAGCCTTAATGACTAGCATGAGAGGAGGAATTATGAGATAACGGGATATGCTGACCAAACAAAATAAAGCAGGCAACCATTACTCAATTTTAATGAATCTGGTGACTTAGCTTTTTTTTTTTTCTTTTCTTTTTTTCTGCTTTCTTCTGGACCCTTGCCATTCCTTTGTCAGTTTGGAATGTGAAAACCCAAATCACTTTTCTCACTTCAATTTGGTCTTTGAAAAATTTTCCCTCCAGTTCCATGTGGATGCATCTTCAACAAACACACCTTCTCACTAAAGAAAAGAGACTTGTTTCTTTGTTTGATGCAGGATCAGTGGCCTAACTATTGAAGAGCGTGTATTCTGATGGTAACAAAGTCCCACCACAGGGTTCCTCTAGGGCTTTTCCCAATAATTGTGTGTCCCTTCAGTGTGATGTTGACATTTCCTGGAATGCTGACAATCTGGTTGCTGAGAATGATCTTCATTCTTGCAGTAGACATGGCAAAGAGCTCAATTATACTTTAATTTTGGCGGGGGGAGGGCTATTTTACTAAAATATTTTTTCATCAGGAGGGTTTTCAAAATATGTCTTCCAATATATTGCTGGAAATAGAAATCTAAGGCATTTGCTTTACAACAATATATATACCCCTTACTAGTCACTATCTGTTCTGAGAGATTAGATGAAGGTAGGCAGAACAGGTGTACCAGATATGAATATGAAACAGAGCAATTGGAAGAATATTACTGTGCTCCTCAACTAATGCTCTCAGATATCTTGATAAGCTGTACGTCCCATGAATCTCTTTAAAACTTAAATACATAGATTTTATAACACAGAACTTGTGGTATCTGCTTTATGACAGGAATGTGCTAAATGATCGTTTTTGTTGCTTTTTCTCTTCATCCTCCCATTCTTTCAATAACAGGACACTATATCCACAATTTCCTTAGTTAAAAGTCAAGAACTTGCTGTTTTCTATTCTCCACCTCATTGGAATACAGCTAAGATGATAGCTATCAATTCACTTGGCCAACTGATTTACTGCTACATCTATACAAACTGTAACATTAACACAGTGCAACCTCCCCATTGGTCAATTCCTGTATGATTGGAGACTAGAAATTTATGATACCACAACACCAAATTAATTTGAAGAACAATTATCTATTTAAGGACATTTTCCTTGGGAGGGATATAATTGGTGTTTCAGTTTGCTAAAGCTTCCAGAACACAATGTACCAGAAATGGGTTGGCTTTTACAATGGAGATTTATTAACTTACAAATTTACAGTTCTAAGGCCATGAACATGTCCAAATTAAGGCACCAAAAGGAAGATACCTTCTCTGAAGAAAGACTACTGCCATCCTGGGTTCCTCTGTTAGACAGCAAGGCACATGGCCAGCATCTGCTGGTCCTTCACTCCTAAGTTTGTTGCTTTCAGCTCCAGGCTCCAATGGCCTCCTCTTGAGCTTCTCCAAGGCTGTTCTGTCTAAGTTCTCTCCCAAGTTCTCTCTGTTTCTCTCTGAGCACTCTGGCATTTTTCTGTCTTTTATCTTTTCACAAAGGACTCCAGTAAAATGATCAAGACCCACTTTGAATTAGGGGGTCACAACTCAGTTGAAACAACCTAATCAAAAGGTCCCACCCACAATAGGTCTATACCCACAGGAATGGATTAAAAGAACCTGTCATTTCCTGGGGTACATAACAGCTTCAAACCAGCATAGGTGGCAATATCAGAACTTGGCTTACAAATTGTGGGCTGAATTTTCAGAGTGTTGCTAGGCCCAGTCTTTTTAAAACATATCCATTTGTCATATGAGACTATTGTTCTAGTTTTCTAGCTGCCAGAATGCAATATACCAGAAACGGAATGGTTTTTAAAAAGGGGAATTTAATAAATTGCTAGTTTATAGTTCTAAGGCTAAGAAAATGTCCCAATTAAAACAAGTCTATAGAAATGTCCAATTTAAGGCATCCAGAGAACAATACCTTGGTTCAAGAAAGCCGATGAAGTTCAACGTTTCTCTCTCAGCTGGAAGGGCACATGGTGAACATGACAGCATCTGCTGGTGTTCTTGTGACTGTACAAAAGGGACTCTCTCCAAAATGCTTCCTCCTTTAAAGGATTCCAGTAAGCAATCCCACCTTCAATAGGTAGAGACACACCTCCATGGAAATCATCTAACCAAAAGTTACCACCCACAATTGGGTGAGTCACATCTCCATGGGAACAATCGAAATGCTCCCACCCAGCAATACTGAATGAGGATTAAAGGACATGACTTATCTGGGGTCCAACACAGATTCAAACCAGCACATTCCACCCTTTGGACCCCAAAAAGACATGCTCTTTCCAAATGCAAAATACATTCATTCCATAACAATATCAGAAAGCCTTAAACCATTTCAGTAACAATACAAATAAAATACAAAGTTAGAAACAGTATAAAATCTCATCAAGTCAGTTACAGGCATGATCTGTCCTGAGGCAAAATTTTCCTCCGGCTCTGGACCTGTAAAACTCAGAACACATTATTTACTGCCAACATATAAAAAAGGAACATTCATAGGATACATATACCAAATTCCCTAGGGAAGGAAGGAACACAGGGGTCAGTTTCGAAAACCTGCAGGGCAAAGCCCATCAGATTTCAAGGTCTGAGAGACATTTATCTTTCTGCCTTTAGAAAGCAGCAGTCCCACCCTTTTCAAGGGCCTATGCAGTGGCTTGCCTCTCTCTGAACACAACCTTGAGGGACATTGGGGAGATCACTTTTTTCTCAGTTCCACCCTCTCCTAGCATGGGGGCTGCACCCGGGCTCTCAAGCATCTTTGGGACACATGCTCAACTCCTCCATGTGGTAGCAGCCAGGCTCTCCCCAAACCCCAAAGAATTGCTTCACCCTCTCCAAGGCCTAAGGTGGCATAACTCTTCCACTGCAACAAAGCAGAAGGCCCATCCTCTGCCTTCGGGGAAAACTCATCCTCTCCCCATGCTTGGGTAGGTCTGCTCTCCTGGCCTGAGGCTTCTTGATTCCAGACCACAGCCTCAATGGTTTTGCCTCTGAATTACTTTTCCTCCAATGTGTCTCTTCTCTGTCCCTCTCAGTCCTGACTGGCAGTGGTTCTCTTTATACAGATCCTGCTACACTCTTGCTGGCTTTCTATGCAGGAGCCTTGGATCATGCCCATCAGACACAAGGAGTTTCCACAAACCCTTCCTGGATAACTTCATGTCTGAGCCTGGCTTTCTCTGAACTGGCTGACTGGTTCCACAACTGGTTAAATACTCAAGTGGGACACTTTTCTCTGGGATCTCCCTTTCTGGAGGCCCAGAATTTTCCAGAACTTCAGTTTCTGGTTTCTTTGTATCCAAGAGTTCAGTTCTCAGCTTATCTCTTTCCTGTCGCATTTCACTATAAGCTGCGAGGAAAAGCTACTGGTGTAGAAAACTCTTCTGCTAAATATCCAAGTTCATGGCTTTTAAAATCTGCCTTCCAGCCAAACCCACTAGTGAATTTACCAGATTATCTGCCATTTAAAAAAAAAAAAAGATCACCTTCCTTCCAGTCGGTAATGACACATGCTTCATTTCTATCTAGAGCCTGGTCAGAGGTATCTTTAGAGTCCACATTTCTACCAAGAGTCTCTTCAAAGCATTCCAGGCCTTCTCTATTAAGCTCCTCACAATGCCTCCAAAATCTTCCCCTTATCCATTTAAATAGCTGTTCCAACAGGTTTGGTATTTGCAAACTGCAGCAGCACCCATTCCTCTGGTACCAAAATCTGTTCTAGTTTGCTAGCTGCTGGAATGCAATACACCAGAAACGGAGTGGCTTTTTAAAAGGGGAATTTAATAAGTTGCTAGTTTATAGCTCTAAGGCTGAGAAAATGTCCCAATTAAAACAAGTCTATAGAAATGCCCAATTTAAGGCATCCAGGGAGCAATACCTTGACTCAGGAAGGCCGATGACCTTCAATGTTTCTCTCTCAGCTAGAAGGGCATGTGGTGAATATGGCAGCATTTGCTGTCTTTCTTGAGGCTCTACAAAAAGGACTCTATCCAAAACATTTCATCTTTCAAAGGATTCTAGTAAGCAGCTCCACCTTCAACGGGTGGAGACACACCTTCATGGAAATCATCTAATCAAAAGTTACCACCCACAATTGGGTGTGTCACATCTCCATGGAACAATAAAAATGCTCTCACCCAGCAATATTGAATGAGGATTAAAGGACATGGCTTTTCTGCTGTAACCACAGATTCAAACCAGCACAACTACTTAAGAACATTTCACTATCTTGGTCCCCTCAAAAACACACAAAAAGTCTTGAATAGTGGTGTAATTGTGCAGCAGTAAGACTGGACAGAAAGGGAAGTGAAAATCAGGACAGAAAAAAGCCATAGAAATATCCTTAGCCCTATAATGGAATGGCTGGCCTGGAGCCAAAATCATAGGATCCGTGTTTTGGAAGGACTGTAAAGTAATCTATGTCAGCCCCCAGGTATTGCTTAAATTGGAGGTAGGAGGAAGCATACTCAAGTGTAAGCTACACCACAGGAGTGTTCACTGATTTAATCCAGAAACCCAGAAAAACGCCTGACACATAATATGCATTCAATAAAAACTTTACTAATGAATACAACGGTGCTAGACAGAATATAGCAGAGGAGGAGCAATTCACTAGATTTGGGAGGCTAAATTTAGGAAGCAAAAGGGAATAGAGAAGAAACTTTCCAGTGACAGAACTGAGTATATCAGAAACGGCAGCTAAATTTTGGAGGAAAAGTGTGGTATCCGGAAGCCCCTGTAATTGTTTGAATTTCTAATGATACCAACCAATTACTTTAACACGACGTTTACCTAGGTTATAAGGAAAGGAAATCCTTTAGATTTCCAATAATTATTCTCTAATCATCTTAAAACGTTCCTTCTAGATGCTGCCGGGACACAGACGCAGTGGGGCGAGGGATGGGTGAACCCGAATGTCGGCAGAAAGAAGGCGGCAGGTGAGAAGCTAGAGCTATAACACTGTCTTTGCCGAAAACTGCAGCACCTTCGTCAGTCTGGGGGCATCCATCAAGGGAAGATTTGGAAGATGACTTAAAGTAACAGGTTAAAGAGCAAGGTCACCAGCTTGAGTCCAACTTTTAATGTCTCCTGGTCACAGACTTCCCCAGGGACGTAGTTGGCGCCAGACACAGAATTACGGTTCAGCTGAGTAAAGGTCGTCGGCTGAAGGGATAGTAATCAGAAGACCTGTAGATGTGTCAATGATGAGGCGTCTCCTTCCCGGCAGGTAAAACACCCTTTCGAAGCGTATTACCTCTGCAGGAGAACACCCACCACGCCCATCTCGCCGGCCCACGCCTGCGCACTAAGGCCGAGGTAGGTGATGTCAGCCTTCCCAGCACAACCTGACGTCACACTCCCGATGGCCTGTCGTAAAGGCCCGGCAAGTTAGGCCTTCAGGGGAAGGGCACACACGCGAGACAACCTACCATGCTAGCTGGCATGCGCGCGCATGCTGCTACGTCAGGCCGCGGAGACAGGAGCCAATGCGGTGCGGCTGACGTCACTCCGGATGTGCCGGCCCGGCCGCACGTTGGGCCGCAAAGAGGCGGAGCGCGTTAGGTTGCACCAACACCGGTACATAGGCGCGGAGCGGCGTGTCCTTGGAGTTAGAGAGCGGGACGTTGGTCATCTGAGCGGTTTCTTCGTACCCTACGCGACGAGAGAGCGGTGAGCACGGGGCCCGGAAGCTGCAGTGGGTGGGAGGTCGAGCCAGGAGGAACTCGCACCTGCGTGAGGGACGCTCGGGTGTAGTCGAGACCGCACCAGTACCAGGGAGCGAAGCCCGTGCGCAAAGGCGGGTTGGTAGTGATGTCACTGCCCTGTGGTCAAGCCATGAGGGAACGGAGCCCCATTAAGGTAGCGGCGCGGACTCAGGGAAGTCCTTGAGGGCCCTGAGGCGGCTGGGATGCGAATCCAACCGAGACATGGGCCCCTCCATTGTCGGTTCTGAGAGGTCCTGGAAATGGTGACCAAGGCTTCTTCCCGGGTGTGGGCGAGGTTGGGGAAACGATTGGCGGTGCTTTTTGTCCTTTTTCAAAGAGAGCGAAAGCTTTTACTTCTCTTATCAGGGATTATTTCATTTTCTGGTCCCTTGTCCCAACGGTTAACCAGCTTAGGTGCTATAGAAGGGCGGTTTTCATCGCATTTCCCTAGAAACCTGAAAGGATGACCTCATGATGGCCCCCCAGAGATCCCAGAGCTGGAGGATGGGAATGTCACTAGGAGAACTTGTAGCCGGCAACTGTCTTCTAGTCCTCAGCAAAGCAGGTTCTAGTGACCTGAGCTATGCGTGTGACCTGAACAGGTTGAATCAGGCCTCGACCTCTTTTTTTTTTTTTAATTGACTTGCCTTGCTTTATCCTGGAAGAGAAATGACTCGAAATTGGAATATGTATGAATAATTAAGTTTTCTTAAAGTTGTAATTTGGGTGCTTTTAGTTCAATGTAGTCGTGGTTCAACTTAACCAGAGTTGTGACTCTTTGACCTTGACCTCGTCCTTTGAAACTGGGGTTTTGAACTTGGTTCTCACCCTGCTTACTTGGATCTTAACTTTCCTTTATTCACACACAACATATCCACACCCAGGCACAGGAGTTTCTCCTTCCAAATAGTGTTTTGGTATTAAAAAGTCTATTGCAAGTGGATTATTGTTAACTGAGTGGAGTGATCACTGGTTTCCCTTGTATTTCTTATTAGAAGAGAAATTACTAAGTTGGGACTTTCATTTTTAGAACTCAAAATGGGTGATGTTGAGAAGGGCAAGAAGATTTTTGTTCAGAAGTGTGCCCAGTGCCACACCGTGGAAAAGGGAGGCAAACACAAGACTGGGCCAAATCTGCATGGTCTCTTTGGGCGGAAGACAGGTCAGGCCCCTGGATTCTCTTACACAGATGCCAACAAGAACAAAGGTAAGGGGGGGGCAGTTGTCAAATATCCGAAAGTATTAATTGCGTAAATGTAGCTGGTAAACCCTTTATCAGCAGTGTAAAATACTTAACCAATGTATCTCTTTTTGTTTAGGCATCATTTGGGAAGAGGAGACATTGTTGGAGTATTTGGAGAATCCCAAGAAGTACATCCCTGGAACAAAAATGATCTTTGCTGGCATTAAGAAGAAGGCAGAAAGGGCAGACTTGATAGCTTATCTCAAAAAAGCTACTAATGAGTAATAGTTGGCCACTGCATTATTTATTCTAAAACAGATGTCTTGTGACTTTTGTACATGTATCATATTTAAATTGATCTCATACACCAGAATTCAGATCATGAATGGCTGATAGTATATTTTTGTTGAGCAGTCCTGAGTTAAATAAGATTAGCTTATAGTTAAAATGAATAGATCAAGCTTTTTTAATTTTGATAGTAATTCTGGTTCAGCAAGTGGTATCACTATTTCCCCTTTCTAAAGACATAATTGGATTTGAGCCTAGTTTGAATCAGTAATGTTCAACTTTTCACAGAGATGGTGAATACCAATTCCTTATCTACAGATTGGTTTTATATTTAGATATACATAACTGGTTTTATGAATATATTTGAATACTAGGGAAATCACTTCACTGTCCCAGAACAGAGCAAGACTCACCTGGGTTTCAATTGGTGTTATTAGCCTGTTTAAAGGCAGGTGCTGAAAATAAGGTAGCTATGTCCGCTTTATCTTTTTGGTCTTAACTGTGTCAATCTAATTAAAATTCGCTCAATTTTATTATCTGAAATGTTGCCTTTTAGTTAGCAAAAGGCATTTTGTTGTGGTTTATGTATAATACCCAATAAAGAATGCTGAACCTTTCTCACATTTTATAGATAACATAAAGTTGAATGTTTTAAAAAAATCAGTGTGGCAAGTTAAATTTTGCTTTTTCTTTACTATCTTAAGTCAAGACTAAGTTATAATTCAAGTTGTCTTTAAACTGCAATTCAAAAAATAAACACACATAATACATAAAATTGTAGAGCCACTGAATTATGTGTGTTTGGTCATGATGCTTTTGTCAGCTCATAAGGAGTTAGGTGGGAGAGATAGACCAGCAGTACAAGTTTGTAAATTTTGTTATCAGAAGGTTTAAAATGATTAAAATACACACACAGACCATGAGTTTTTTTAATGTGCTTGATTTAATGTCTGGTGCCAAAATTTTAATGGTATTAAAAAGTACAGTAGCCCTGAATAGCCACATAGCAGAGGTACTAGTCAGTATTAGATTGTGTTTACTTGCTCCTCTGGGACCATCTGAACTGTAATAACATGTCAGTAATTCAGCTTTAGTATTTCTTTGGCCAGTGAGAACTGCAACATTTATGCCACATGTGGATAGAAGAATGTGCTCCTGGTCATAGTTTTTTGGTATGTAGCTGTACAGCAGTTATGTACTAAATTATTTCATACATGTTCCATACCATACACATTTAGAGTAATCCCTGGGAATTTTAGAAATGGTGAGTTTGAGCTAAGCAGTAAAGAATGATGAGAAATGTTCTTAGGGACGTTAATCTACTCTGGTTGAGGTGAGAGTCCTGTCTTTGTGGGATAGTGAGGAAGGAGGGTTGGCTGATATGTGGGTTCAAAGATGAGGTGAATGATTAGATAGTCCTTTAAAGCCTGGCAAAATAAATTATAACATGTGGATCTTCTTTTCAGTCAGGAAAAATGAGAAAGCAAAATCTGGAAACACAAGCAGAAACAATTTGGGGAGGCAAAGGAAGGTGTACTATAATTCAGATTTTAAGTCCTACTCTGAGGGTTAATTGTGGGAAGTTTTATCAGTTGGGCCTTTCATCCTGATTTGCCAATTCAAAAATTTGATTTTATCAGCTTAACCCAGAAGTGATCAAGCCCTGTGATTTAGCTCTCATGAAGAGTATGTTTTAATTTTTTTACAGGTTTAAAATATTTTCTCATACTTGGACCTGTGGTGAGTGACACAGATAATTACTACATACCTTAACCATCTTTTAGTCCAGTGGTACTCAAATAAGTACTTCTGGTGATTTATGATGTAAATAGTTCTGTAGATAATTCAAGAGATACTGTTGAAGGCACCATAGGAAATGGGAAAAAAGTACATTTCTAGCTGTAAGAGGTGTATGCCCTTTTAGAAATAAGGAAACAGGCAAAAAGCTAACACTATACCCCATGTATTTGATTCTTGGAGCTTCATGTTAGGTGGCTTGGTGAGTGGTATCTAAAGAAAGAACTGGGTATATTTAAGGGGTGTTTCTTTCACATGCCACCTACTCTCAATCTTGTCTAGAATAACACTGATACAATTTTCTACGATGATGGATCTCTTCTAGACCTACACCATCCAGTATGTGGCTGGCCTGACTGAGGAACTGAATTTAATCTTCAGCTTTAAATTTACCTAGCTACACATGGTTAGTGTCTGCTATGCTGACAGCGTAGGTCTGAACTAAAACGGGTAGTCTGTAACAAAAGGGTCCTCCCCTGGACTTTTATCCTCTTAATCTAGGATTTTGCAAGTACACTTTTATGTCCCTCAGAACACCATTTCCATTTCCTTTCTCTAAACCTGTTATGCTCAGCTCTAATTTTACCAAAGTTTTTACCTATTCCGTCTATAAGTTTGCAATTTATTTTAGGTAGATGGCATTCTGGTGGTAGGTTAAGGATACATTTTTTTCTCATCCTTTTTCTGCACTTTTCTCCAATTTATTTTTTGACATTTTACATCTTAGCTTTGACCTGTGAAGATTGTTAGAAATTGAAAAGGATGTGACCGAATTCATGTAGCTGTCTAGGAAGATATATTGAGTGGCATGGCCTTAGTGAACTTTTTAATAGACCATATCTGGCTTTTCTCAGTTGACAAAACATAGGCAGTTTCATGTGGTCAAACTCGAGAATAAACCAAAAACCAATTTACTTAACATGGGGATCATTCTGTTTTAGTGATAGGCTCTTTTGGCTGCCATTCCTCATATCAAATTACTTGAAAGCCAAGTAGGATATTGTTCATCAAAGCTATAATTCACACAGGCAGAACTGATGTCTGTTGCATACAAATATACCTGCCTGGACCAGATGAATCTCCTCTAGGCAGTGCTGGGTACACACTGAGCCTGCTTCCTTGGCTGTATTTTCTTATATCCCCAGATTGACCATACTATCCTGGTGTTCACATACTTAAAAATATAACACAAGGTATTAGGTTTCTGTTTGCTTAATAATTGAGTTTCGGGTTGGGATATTTGAAAGTTCGACTTGGGATATTTGAAAGCACCAGTTATACCCTTGGGCTAGTTTATTCACCAGATGGACTGTGTTTATAGTTAGTTTATTTCTCAAAAAAGAGCAAATCTATTTCCATGTTTTTAAGGGGAGCTTGACTGGCACTCGCCTAATATATCACCAACAAATAAAAGTAAAGCTTTCCATACAAAGAGTTGCACAATGATGAGAGGATTGATGGGTCATGACTGAGATATTGTTGACCATTTTTAGAAATTGATAAAAGTGGCAAGAGATGGACTCACTGACTTAAAGCATATTATTTTCAGAGAAGTCAGAATGTCAAAGCTGGAAGAGAACTGATAATTTTTTTTTACAATCCAACTGTGCCATTATACAGATGAGAGGTGAAGTTAACCTGAACTAGACTCAGCTGAAACCAGAACCAAGGTACCTGACTAATTGTGTCAGCCTAAACCCCCTTCTTCCAAACATTGTATTGAGTGTCTTTGCTTTTTACTTGTTCCTTTATTCATTAGAAATGTGGCCAGGTTCCAGATTAGGGCCGTTAAATATGTGTCTATAGCTTGAACGGGGTACTTTGAAAATGGGTCATTGCCTGGTTAATTGTATTTTCTGTGCTATAATGGAAAGGATGCTGGGCTTGGATTAGAAAAGTGTGGAGAGTAGAGTCGGCGAACTGCAGCCTATGAGCCAAATCTAGCCAGACACCTTTTTTGTAGATGAAAATTTTTATTGAGACACAGCCATATTCATTTATGTATTGTCTAGGGCTGCTTTTGTTACAACATCAAAATAGTTATGACAGAGACTGAAATATATACCATTTGGCACTATATAGAAAGTTTCCCAACTCTTAATTTAGAGTTGACCTTGCCCTGCTACTCACTTTTGCTGTCTGGAAAGTAGGAATAATCTATATCTCGTAAAATTAGTGTTGAGCATTGAATGACACATGTGGAAGCCCCTATTGTGACCAGCACTGAAATATTTGTGTGGTTTTTATACCCATATTAAGTTCTTCGAAAGTCACAGTGTAAAATTGCTGGTTCAGTACGACATTTTGCCCACATTCTAATCCCATAACATTGTTTTATAGTTAAAAGGTGCATTCACACCTCAGTTCATCCTCATAAAGTACAGGGACAGTTAGTGTCAGTATTTTATAGGTAAGTAAACAGGCTCTGAGAGGTTGTACTGCCAAGAGGTCACACAGGTTTATTACCTTGTTAGTATCACGTATGTACTGACCCCTACCTTATACTGTGCCTTGTGAAATTGTATTAACTGGGTTAACTATATTAGACTCTTCACAGAACACTGGCATGCTTCCTTTCCTTAGTAGAAATGCAGATTTCTCCAGACTTCACCACCTCTACAACCCTGACAAGTGGAGCATATGTGTGCATGTTCTTCCAGGATGTGCACAACAGATGCCTCATGGTGGCCTCTAGATCGTTATTCTGCTACAAGCAGAACTTTTTGCATGGAATTTTTTTCTTTTTAATTATCTTGGTAATAGCTCAACATATAAGTGAGTGAATGACTGATCCTTATACTGTGTTAGCCTCATTATTTCTCTTGATTTTAATTCTTAGCAACTTTCCCATGGTGACAACTTGTCATTGCTCCAAAACTACTACACCTCTGAATTTTTAAGTTCCACTTTGCCGGTCTTTGATCACAACCTCCCATTTCCCTACGTTTGGGCTGTCTCTGAACTCCTCAAGACCCCCATGCCCTGATTATTCTCTTGTGGTCTTTCCGCTTTTATCACCTGTGTTTCCTTTCATGGCATTCACTGTGTAAACACCCAGCCTTGGGGCGGTCCAGCCAACTGCTTTCTCCACATTTGCACCTGACCTGAGCTCTCTTGGACCAAATCACACATTTTTGTTAATCAGTGTTACTAAACCTTTCCTCTGTGGTTAAAGTGAACCAGCAGAAACCCTGTGCAACTGTCCTTCTATATGTCCATCCTGAGTCTTCCTTGTAGGTATTTTAGACCTCCACCATGTTCCTCAAGCTTCTTGTCTCACTCCATCCCCCTTATTCAAGTGGATGGCGTGGGCTGCTTTTTCAGATAAGAATTCTGCTTCCTGACTACGAGGGAGTTTTCTGTCATCCCCTACCACCCCCCTCAACAATGTTTTCTTAATTCAGATATGGTTCAGACTGTTTGATTGCATCATGGTAGCTGCAGATGTCACAGATGCTTCAAAATGGTCAACCTAACACCCATTACCAAGCCCCTTGTCTTGCTTTCCTCTCCAGTTGAAGTTGCAGGAACTAAATGTTTGCTTTTTGTTTCAGTACAGCAGCTTTGCATTGGGACCCACACTTATGCTGTCTGCATAAGTTCTGGTAATTTAAACTTTCCTTATTCAGTTTAATTGTAGCTGTCTACCTGAATTGGGCATCTGGATCAAGAAAATAATTGCCATTTTGGGAATGGTGGGGAAAATATATAGATTTTCTGTCTCCTGCACTGAGTTAGGGCATACTGTATTGTTAGAAATATGAAAACTGTTTTTCTTGTTTGTACTCTTGAAATTAGAGTTCAATGATGAAAGAAGACAGTCCAAGGGTCTGAGCCCTCTACTGACACTGCTTACATTTGGGCAAATTGCATGGAAGGAAAAGGATGCTCACTGAAATAGCTCTTGCTAAGTAAAGTCAACAGGAGGTTTATTGGTAGAGAAAGACCCGGAATTAAGATTTATGCCCATGACTTCAGCCCAGAATTCTTATAACTCACCCATTAGGTGACTTCTCATTCCCTATTAGTGACCTAGATCAGCAATCATTAAGTCCAATCTTTACCAACTCCGTTTATTTTGAAAACTTTTCTGTGGGGGTTCGAGACTTGTGGTCAAAAGATAAATTGGATACCTAATTTTCATACACTCCATCTTCCTAAGTGTTTAGTTTTTCCAGTAACCTGACAAAGGCAGTTTTAGCAGCCTGCTTACTAGGATAATGCCAGCCCTAGCCAACTTTTGAAATTTTAAAGGTCATCTCAACAAGAAGGGAGATAAAATTAGATGCGAAAATGTGCATTAGAAGCAGCTTAGAGTGGGAAGTGCTTTAGGAGGTTAGCTATGGCCCTTCTTTGTTCCCCATCCCCATGCTTTGTCAGGAAGCTCAATCCGGGTCGTAGTAGCGTGCCACATGGAGGGCCCTTGACTGTGAAGAGCTAGCACTTTCTTCCTGTCCAGTCACAATGCATTGTTGACTTGTCATAAGAAGTATTCAGGTAAAGATTGTTCTGGAGCACAGCATCTCATAATTCTTGGCCTTGTGTGATATAAGAAGGCATAACTATGTTGGCCAAATAAACACTTTATCACACACACCAATAACTTCATATCTTTATCTACAATCCAAATTCTTGATCTCAAAAGCCAGGTACTCAAGTGCCTTTTAGATTCTTTATTTGGGTTCTCTCCATAGGCATGTGGTAGGCTAAATGATGGTTCCCCCAAAGATAGTCCCTGGAGCCTGTGAATGTTACCTTATATGGGAAAATGGACTTTGCAGATGTGATCAAATTGAGGATCTTGAGATGGAGAGATTACTCTGGATTATCCAAGTGGGTCTGATGCAGTTACAGGGGTCATTATAAGAGGGATGCAGAAAAAGTCAGAATAAGACATGTGACACCAAAAGCAGAGATTTGAGTGATGTGGCCATAAGCCAAGGAATGCCAGTACCCTCTAGAAACTGGAAGAGGAAAGGAAAGAATTTCCCCCTTTGGAGTCTCCAGAAGGAAACAGTTCTCCCAGCACCTTGATTTTAGCTCCTTAAGACTTATTTCAGACTTCTGACCTCCAAAACTATTAGAGGACATTTATGGAAATTTGTTCCATCAGCAGTGAGAAACAAATACAGGCACTTCCAACTTAACATCCCTTAAATAATTCATTAGTTTTTCTCAAAACCAGGTCCTCCTATATTTCCTGTCTTTACTATTTTATCATTCAAACCAGAAATTAGGCACAAATCCTAGATTGTTTCTTTCCATTGTTCACTGATTACATGGTATTTTCAGTTGTATGTATTGTCTTTCAAATCAGTCCTAATGTCAAACCTGCATTATCTTCCATCTGTACCATTACTATAGCTCAGTGGTTCTCAATAGAGAACTATTTTGCCACCCCACAGATACTTGGCAACATCTGAAGACATTTTTGGTCCTCACCACTGTGTGTGCGGAGTGCTACTGAACAGCCCACTGTGCACAGGATGGACCCCCACAATAAGGGATGGGTCTAGCCCAAGAAGTAGCGCCATGGTTGAGAAACCCTGCTTACAACTAGTTTCTATACCGTCCCATATTAAGCCATTCCAGTCATCATTGTAAATTCCATTTCTCTGGTAAAATCTTTTTTCTTGTTAATCAGAAATCTTTTGGAGTCCTTGTCTCATAGTACCAATATCTAGATCTCTTACGGAGCTCTCTATTGTCTCTCAGTTTTCAGTCATTTTGCCTTTTCTTGACATGTCTGGTGACTTTTTTTTTTAGTTTTAGTTTTTTTATTTCTGGTAGCTTTTAATTGGATGCCAGCATGGGGTATGAAAAATTATAGTGGCTCTGAAATCTTCCTGAGAATGTTCATCTTTTCTTTTGATAGGTAGATAGAAATGGAGGCTGAATTCTTAATCCATTTAGAGACTGAGCTGACTTGAGGCTGGCTTAGAAATGTGGAAAGGCTCTACCTTTGGTTCAACGCTGCTCTTAATGTGTAGACTTTTCATGGGCTCCGTCAGAGCCTGGAGAGTTGGACAGAGCTGTTGGGGCCCTTGCCCTGGTGAGTTTTTAAATACTAATTCTTGTCCCTCTGGTACTACAGGACTGACAAAAACTCTCTTCTCTTCATAGACTTTCTGCCTGGCCTCCTGCCTTGCTCAGTTTGAAAATTCAGTAAATGTCTTAAGGGCAGGGACTTAGACATGTATTTTGCCCTTCTCACTAGTATGTTCACCTTTGATTCTTCTAAAATGTGTCCCCCATCCCCGTGGGACTGCCAAAAGTTCTATGGTTTCTCTGCCTTTTCGTAGAGGCACTCTGCCTAAGTACATTCCCTGGATTCTTAGGCTTTTGTCCCATAACCAGAATTGGCAATTGTCCTGAAGGAAAATGCCACTGCAGAACATTGGCTCACCTATATCTGAAGTTCTCTCTTCTCTAAATTTGTCTTTTCAAGTCCTGACTGCTTCTCTGTTATCTTCAAAGAGATAAAAACAAACAATAACAAATTGGCTTTTCTCATTTTTCCTAATTGTTCTCAGCGGGAATTATTGTGCTGCAAGCTGCTTCATCTTGGCTCCTTGCATGAGGGAGAGGTGAATGTCAGGCCTTCTGAGCTGGCCTCTGGCTTCTATCCTGGACCTACAAGTTCATTTATAAATAACCTGTCCCTGTAAGGAACTTGCCTGTATCTGAGCCCTCCTTAGTGACAGAGGAATGACACTCTCTCTTTCCCTACCATCTAATAGTGCCTCAGTCCTGTTTATTTCCCAACCCTCAAACTAGCCTCACTCTATATCCCAAGGTAGAGTAAATAATATGTGGGCTTTGTTTGTTTTTCTGTAAAGTAAGCTTATCTGCTTTCTCAATCCTGTAACTTTATGTTATAGAGTTCTAAGTCCTCTCTCCTTGTCAATTAATTGTTGTTAATCCTGTGCCAGCTCCAGATCAATCACTAAAGAAGGCTCATTTGGTCGTTCATAGATGTAATGCATTGTTTTACAATTTATCCCTGAATGGAAGCCTTGATAACTACTTTGTATTTTCTTCTGTGGATTATGAGTTGGTTAATTTGGGACTATTTTGGTAAACAGTGGTGAAGATCTTTATTAAAAAATAATGTCCCTACCATCTGGTAATACCACTACTTGGTATATACTCAAAGGTCTGAATGCAGTGACAGGAACAGACATTTTCACACCAATGTTTATAGTGGCATTATGCACAATTGCCAAGAGATAGAAACAATCCAAGCGACCCATCAACAGATGAGTAGATAAACGAAATGTGGTATATACATACGATGAAATATTATGTAGCCCTTAAGACAAAGTGAGGTCCTGATGCATATAACAATATGGATAAACCTTGAGGTCTTCATGCTGAGTGAAATAAGCCAGACACAAAAAGGATAGATACTGTATGATTTTGCTAATATGACCCTAGTAAAGGTAAATTTAGAGGTTTATAATGTAGAATATAGGGGACCTAGAGATACACAGAAGCTAGAGATAGGTGAATGGTTGGTTATCTGATGAGGTTGAGCTTAAATCTATGGGAATGGATAGAAGTGATGGTAATTGTTATTGGGTTTATAAGTAATATTGCCATAATGAAGGTGAATATGATTGAAATGGGTTGTATATAGCTATATATCTCACTGAGTAACACTACAAATATAAGTAAGTTCTTGCATGAACCACTTTGATGATATGAATCTTGTTCAAAGAGTCAATAATAGAGGGGTGCAGGGGGAAAACTACTATTGCATGATATGATATATATTTAACAGGAAGACACCAGTATCACAGCAATACTAGAAGTAAATAATTGAGGGTGGGGAAGGGACAAGAGATAGAGGGAGTTTGGGATTTTCTCTTTGGTCAGTGTGTGTTTATCTATTATTTTTTCTCTTTGGAAAAAACGATAGCTATTTTATAGCTATATTTTGTGCTCCAACTACATGGGTACCAAGTGTATCATATGCTCAGCCTCAGTTATTGCTCACAACAGTTCTGTGTATGTGTGGTTGTGGGACGGGAGGGCAGCTATTATTGACTGTACTTTGTTTTGAGGAAACTGAAGCTTAGAGATGTTAAATTGTTCAATAGTAAGTGATAGACTAAGATTCAAAGCTAGATCTCTCTGACTCGAAAGCCCTTGCTCTTTTGAGTACATTTCACTCTTTCTCTTTAGACTGAAAACCCTAACTCCTGACCCGCAATTCTCGGCATCTGATGACGCATAACATTTCTAACCTCCACCCTGGCTTGACATCCTGACTACCCATGGGCACCCAGTGAGAGTGTTGATAACACAAAGCAGTTGTTCTAAATTGCTAGCTGTTGGAATGCAATATACCAGAAACGGAATGACTTTTAAAAGGGGGAATTTAGTAAGTTGCTAGTTTACATTTCCAGGCCGAGAAAATGTCCCAATTATAATAAATCTATAGAAATGTCCAATCTAAGGCATCCAGGGAAAGATACCTTGGTTCAAGAAGGCCAGTGATGTTCAGGGTTTCTCTCTCAGCTGGAAGGGCACATGGCAAACATGGTGGCATCTGCTGGCTTTCTCTCCAGGCCTCTTGTTTCATGAAGCACCACGGGAGGCTCCAAAAGTTGCTGGCTGGTGGAGTCTGCTTTGTGGTACTGCAGCATTCTGCAGACTTCTCCAAGATGCTTCCTCTTTTAAAGAATTCCAGTAAACTAATCAACACCCACCTGGAATGGGTGGAGACAGATCTCCACCTAATCAAGTTTAATACCCACACTTGATTGAATAACATCTCCATGGAGATAATCTAGTTAAAGTTTCCAACAAACCATATTGAATAGGGATTAGAAGAAATGGCTGCCTTTACAAAATGAGATTAGGATTAAAACATGGCTTTTCTAGAGTACGTAAATCCTTTCAGACCAGCACAGCAGTTCATTACCTTGACTGCACAGTTAAAATGCAGTGACACAGACTACCTCTTTAGAGGCTGATAATAACATGTAAAAGTATCGTGCTTAAATACAAGTCAGTGATTGTAAACACACAAATCCAATAGCACTGACTTTTATTCATTCATGTTAAGTTACCTGAAATGATGTCTAAATGCTCATCTAAATGCATGTAAATGCTCATTAACATAAATGGCTGAACAAATCCATTTCAATGGATGCTCAATATCTCACATAGTAAGTCATTTCAACACAGCCTCATGACAGCTCCCACACCAAAACGGTGCTTTATTTTGTAAATAAAAATTAATTAATTAATTAATTTAAAAATAAAATTTAGAGATGATTGGAGGTTTTTAAGTACTTTGTTATCTCTAGAAAGAAAATAGTTTCATGGCCCATGCATTGTAACTTGTTGACAGGGTCTAAAAGAACTGCTGGCCTCACCAAATTGTGCATAGGTGGGTATAGGATGTGGATAAGGTAATGGAACCATGATCCACATAGCTTCTGAGCTGGCCAGCTAATAGGGAGAGTCTTGGAACTCGGTTCCAGATAGAGCCACACGTGTTAGTTTTTCCAGCCCTAGTAAACTTTGTGTCACTCTTATAGTTGGAATTGCGTTTTTTCCCAGAATAATTTTTTTTAAATATGTTATATTATTGTCAAGATAGCTCAGGTAAGGGAAAGTTTTGAAGGCTTGTTTTGTTTTTATAAGATATACTGTCAATAGTGAAAAGTCTGAGATTTACCCTATTTATGAGATAACTATGAGATAAGTTAACTTGCCATAGTTTAATGGATAGCAGAAGAAATGGGACTGCCACATCAGAGACAAAGGACAGTTATTAAAATAGCACCAGACACTATTATCATTTTTGCATCTGTTTTCTAATCCCCAGTTCCCTCAGAACAGCACTAAGAGGTCCAGATAATGCCTGCATATGCAGTGGGTTGCACTAGATGAGGAACCATAGCTTTGAAAACTCAAATCTTTTGTACTGAGCCTAAGCCTGTCTAACTTTTGCCTCCTTGGGAGACATTATCTTTATTATGCTGGACAGTAAACACACCTGCCCTTTGCTCCAGAGGGAGACCCTGTAGCTCCCAAGTCTGTTCACTATACAAACATCCTTGAAAATATAGTCCAGAGCAAAGACAGTGTGTCTGTTCATAAGATATGCAGAAATATGAGAGACCCGTGGAGAATTAACTCCCAAAACACCCATGGGATCTGATGAAATTCCAAGGATGAGTTTGGGACTCACTAAATCTGGAGCTGAAAGATAGCAGGGGTTTGGGGATCTTAACTCTTGAGCATTACTATTATTGGTATGCTGCCACACTCCACACATCTGACTCTGCTACCCCCTACTAGGAAATTCTTCCTTTGGCTTCAATACAAAAATATAATTGGCTCAGCTCTTTTTTTCATCCCAAACCTTATGTCACATGTTGACCAGTCCATGAATTGGCTTAGTCATGTTCCACCGATGGTCTAGACAACAGTGGGGGAGGAGTTTGTATAATCTTTAAAACCGCCGTGTGTGTTGGTGTCTCCAGAGTGTTTCAGAAATGATCTCTCTTCTCCACCCAGGTTCTGAACAAAATGAAAAATAAAAGATCAAGGCAGATGGGAAATAAAAATAACACTTTATTTACTGATAAAGATGAAGTTGGAAAGTGGCCTACTAACTGAACCCCAGAATTAAGCAGATTTATGCACCCACTTGTAGGCAATGCTGGATCAGAGTTAGAATGTTTGCACCTTAGGCTGCTAACTCCTAAAAGGAAGAGAAGATTGGTCTACATATGCCCCTTTTAATTTTTGCTAAATCTATACTTTGCCAGAGGAAGGATTAAGAGAGTAGAGACAGGCTATGACTGACATTAACTGAGCTTCTTTAATGTAGTCAGAAGCATTGGCAAGTATTCTAACAGTAGAAAGCAATACCTGTTGGCATTGAAGTTTTCACTGACCTTCGATCTGCTCCCCCGACCCTTACCCCTGCCCTGCACCACTGAAAGCTGGGCATCTCCTTATACATCCAATTCCGAAGATTCCCATGACATTTCCAATTGGAATCTCTGAATTCCTGGAAGTCAGGGTTAATGTTCTATTTATCTTTGCATCCTTAGCTTTTAACATAATGCTTGGTAGTAGGATATTAGTAAATGTTACATGAATTGATATGCATGATCTTCCCAACTATCATTGAAATCCTGTGATTACAGACTACCTCTTTTAATTTTTATTCCCCACACTGCTGTTAGTTAATCCTGTTTGTATGAACCAGAATCTCAGACTACCTCAAGTAGTCGAGTCTATTGGAAAAAACTCACTGCAGTGAGAGGAAGCTTCTAAGAATAGCGTCCATTCCTGATCTAAGGCAGTTCTAAGGACCAGATTTATTTGTTTTGGCCCACTCAGCAGGAATTGTTGAATCCTTAATCTACACTTACACTGCCATAAATATTACTCCTCTTTTAATTTTTTTTTGCCTTCTGTAAACCTGTTATTAACTGCCGAACTCCACCTGAGTCTTCAGCTAACCTTACTAATTACCACTATGCACAATACATAAGAGCTTTTAAACCAAACCACCTCATAGCTTGCCGGGTGCTCATCTCTACCCCAGTGAGTGGCCTTACTCAAAAAACAGCCCGGTGCACATTGCCGATAGCCTGGCGCTCGCAGGGCAGGAGCAACATTTTCTAGAAATTGGTTAGTGGCCTGGTATGTCTAAGAAACCCTCACATAAAGTTCAAAATACATTTATTTATGCTGGATTATCTGAAGGGAGAGTCAGAAGAGTTTCATGGCTGGATAATTTAATCGTGATTGGTAAATCCTAGATGTTTGTTTGGGTCTTACCACTGAGTAAGGCTATAGAGTTCCTGTTCTGTGATTTGCAGCTGTCATTGCCATTTCGAGACTCCATAAGAGTGTGAATCTGCCCCTCTCTTCACAGGCAGTTCCATGCCTTTAACTAAAAAAGCCAATTCATTTCTGAAGTTAAGCAATTTGCAGGGTGAACTCTAGAGTTAACACACTTTGTTTTCAAATGGTCATTTGATCTGGGTCACCTGAACAATATGTTCTTTCCTCTCTCAGAATCATCGAGGACAGCACCTTTGCAAAAATAAGCTAGTGTATTTCACATTATTCTGATTTGGGCCTTAGTATTTATTATATTTACCTTATATCTGCTTTTTAAAAATTTAACATGAATTTTAAAATATACAATGTGTATACTTTTAATATTCTCCATACATTGACTCACTCAATCCTCTCAACTCTGTGAAGCAGGTATTATAACTGTTTTACAGATTAGAAAATTAGAGCCCAGTCTTAAATTTGCACAACTTGTGTATAAGAATCAAAGTTCAGTGTCCACAACGGTCAAAGCCCATGGTCTTTCTGCTCACTTAGGTTAAGCCATTTCCAGGCTTTTACAGAACACAGGGCGCCATTTGGGGTCACAGAAAAGTAAAACTGCCTTCCAACTCTCTTCCTCTCTTCTCACACCCACCCCTCCCTTTCTCTCCCTTCCCTGTGTCTTCTGACTGCGTTCTCTGGCCCCATCCATCCAACTATCCAGCATATCTTAACGCATAATATACATCTTGAAGATACTTCTTGAAGTCTGTGTTCAAATTGGCATTCAAATGATTTGATAGCAAATTATAGGACCAACTATGATCTGGAATCTCTGAAGGGAGTAAATGGGGAAAGTGTCAGAGAAAGGAGGGAAAGAGAAAAGGGATCTAAAGAACTTTTTCTTCTCAGTTTTGCCTAGAGCTGACTCTGTACACAGGATTCTCGGGGTGACAGCTCCTTCTAAAAACTGGCAGCCAAATTCTTTCAGATACTTGTTTAAAAATACCCCTTGGCAAGACTTGGAGAGCTGCTTGCATGGCCTCCCAGTGACCACAAGAGGGAGACAGGCTCTGCAGCATCACCACAGCCCCAGTGAAAGCTGTTTTCAGGTGATATTTTTAAGAGCATACAAAGTGCTAAAAAGAGAATTATAACTTCTACCCTTGTTATATCTGCCTCTAGTTTAGTAGATACATATTTCAATTAATTTTGTAATTTTATGTGCTGTAGGATTTGCCAGATAGTTGATTAAAGATACAATATTTCTAAGGAAACTAAAAGAAGGCTGGTCAGGTATGGGGGCATAAAAGAAAGGTTGTAGAGGCATTGACAGGGACCTCCTAAGCTTTCTCGGTGAAGAGGGATCCTTAGCATAGAAGTATTCGAATTCCATAAGAAAGGCCCAACCGCTAACTCTTCAAACCTTGGGGCCCCCCGTGCTCTGGTTCCAGGCTCACAAAACAACTTTTTGATGAGGATTTGGCTTCTCATGTCCCTGGCCAGGGACAGAGTGGTCAAGGACTAAACAAATCTTTAAAAGACAGACCAGAGGGAACTGCCTGAAACTGTAGAGCTGTTTTCCAGTAACCATGTTCCTTGAAGATGAATGTATTATGATATAGCTTTCCTGATGTGACTATGTGATTATGAAAACCTTGTGTCTGATGCTCCTTTTGTCTACAATATTGACAGATGAGAAAAAATATGGATTAAAAATAAATAATAGGGTGAACAAATGATAAAATAAATTTTTAAAAATTTAGTAAATTTTTTTTAAATGTAGAGATACTTTGTTAGGGTAGCTACAATAATTCTTAATCAAAATTTCTCTGGAAATTCTTGTGATTTTTTCCCATATCTATTAGAAGTTGTTTGCCAACTATTTTTGCTCAAAGTGTGATTTTTTTTCCTTTTTTCTCCAACCTCTCTTGCAAAAAAAGAAGTAGGTTTCTGCTGATTCAGCAGACTTCTAATATTTTATATGCCTTTTGGGCTGTGTAACTTAATATTTGTATACTTGATAGTTTGTTTTATTATGTAATTGATAAATGGTGCTACGTATTAATGTAGTTTAACCATATATTTATACTGTCTGGGAATGTGTGGTTATAGTTCTGTGGGAGAAATAATTTGTCAATGTTCACCACCTTGTAAAAACTTAGTGCAAAAGTTTAAACATCTGAATAAATAATGAAATGCATTTGTAAAAAAAAATTTTTTTAAGGAAAGACAAGTTTAAAAAGTTAGTGGTTGAGGATATTCAGGCAAGATGTTTATTCCTTCTCTCTCTCTTTTTACTTTATTAGATAAATTGTCGGGATAAATTGATTTTTTAAAACATTTTTTATGGTGAAATACAACACACATACAAAGAAAAGAAAGAAAAAGCAGTAATTTTCAAAGTACAGTTCAACAAGTAGTTACAGAGCAGATTTCAGAGGATATTATGTGTTACCATTCCACAATTTCAGATTTTTCCTTCTAGCTGCTCCAAAACATTAGAGGTTAACAGAAATAGCAGTAGGGGGTGCGGGGGTAGTTCTTTGGTCGAATTCTCACCTGCCATGTGGGAGACCTGGGTTATATTCCCAGCCCATGCACTTCCCAAAAAAACCAACCAACCAACCAACAAAAACAAACAAACAAAAATTCATCAAATAGTGCTGCAATAACAGGATACTCACACGGAAAAAAAAAAAGAAATGTAACCCCCACCCTACAGCATACAAAAAGAAAGAAAGAAATAGCAATATAGTCATTCAGCAGTCATACTCATTTGTTAAATTTTATTTTCTCTGTTATAATTGATCCTTCTCCCTATCTATAGGGCTCTTTGGCAATGCCTATTCTGACTTTTTCATGTTGAGAAGGGGTATCAGTAATAAAGGATATGGGGATGTAATTAGTTGATAATCTTGGAGAGATTTCAAAACCCTCGGTTTTAGTATTTATCTGGCCTAGGAAACCCCTGGAATTTATAGGTTTAAGGAGAGTAAATTTAGTGCATGAAACTTTATAGAGTCTCACTTAAGAGCCCTAGCCATTCTTCAGAGTTAAGAAGAGTGATATTGCTTACAGTTTGGCAAAACATGGCAATTAGCAATATCAAGCTGAAACTTGCATAAGAGTAGCCTCCAGAATAGCTTTTAGACTCTATTTGATCTCTCGTAGCCACTGATGCCTTATTTTGTATTATTTTGACATTTCTTTCCCCCCTTTTGGTCAGGAAGGCATTGTCTATTCCACTGTGCCAGACTCATCCCTGGGAATCTTGTTCCATGTTGTCAGGGAGACTTTTACCCCTGAATGTCATGTCCCAGGTAGGGGGTAGGGTAAAGATTTTCCTTGCAAAGTTGAGCTTAGAGAAATACCACACCTGAGCGGCAATAGAAATAGTTGCTTTTCCTGGAAGCAACTCTTTGGCCTCATTATAAGTTGTTTTAGCTTCTTTGCTAGAGAAATAAGTTTCATAAATTTAGTCTTCAAAATCAAGGGCTTGGCCTATTTTCTTGGGAGTCCACAAAGTTTGAGAGGGTATTTGGGGTTTCCCAGACTGGAAAGTTTAATAGTCCCATATATTTTCTTCAGTCCCTTAAGGGATTCTGCTGACACTTTTTAATTATCATATGTTTATATGGTATATATACCATAGTCTGAGATATGTCCAGGAATTACATTTAGCTATACAGAATTTGTAAGTCCTCATTTCCATTCTGGGACTCATGAGTTTGAGTTGTTTAAATGAGCTACCTGAACAGGTTGATTTAGATTGTGTGTTACAGAAAATTTAGGTTCTAGATACAATAAACCTTTCTGCCTTTGGTCTCATTCAGTTGGTGAAGGTCTAGTGTACATACACTATCATCTTTTACCCTGTATTCTGATTTACCTTAATCCCAGCCAAATTGTCTTCATTTATATCTCTAAATGAAGCCTGATCTCCTTTTGGTTACTTTAACTGTTATTGTATATAGCTATGCTAACTTTCAGGGCTGCAGAACTCCATTTCTGAGTCTTAGGTGTCACAGAATTACTCAAAGTTCTAGGGAAATACCAGCTTAGACACTGTTCTAGTTTGCTAGCTGCTGGAATGCAATATACCAGAAACAGAATGGCTTTTAAAAAGGGGAATTTAATAAGTTGCCAGTTTACAGTTCTAAGGCCGAGAAAATGCCCCATTTTGTTCTAAAACAAGTCTATAGAAATGTCCAATCTAAGGCATCCTGGGAAAGATACCTTGGTTCAAGAAGGCTGATGAATTTCAGGGTTTCTCTCTCAAGTGGAAGGGCACATGGCGAACACAGAGTTTCTCTCTCAAGTGAAAAGTCACATGGTGAACACAGTCAGGGTTCCTCTCTCATCCGGAAGGGCACATGGTGAACATGGTGTCATCTGCTAGCTTATTCTCCTGGCTTCCTGTTTCATGAAGCTCCCCGGAAGGCATTTTCTTTCTTCATCTCCAAGGGTCGCTGGCTGGTGGACTCTGCTTTGTGGTTCTGTAGCAATCTCTGCTCTCTCCGAATCTCTTATTCTCCAAAATGTTTCCCTTTTTATAGGACTCCAGAAACTTATCAAGACCCACCCAAAAGCGTGGAGACATGTCATCACCTAATCCAGTTTAACAACCACTCTTGATTAAATCATATCTCCAGGGAGATGATCTAATTATAGTTTCAGACATACTGTGTTGCATAGGGATTATTCTGCCTTTACGAAATGGGATTTAGATTAAAACATGGCTTTTCTAGGGGGTATACATTCTTTCAAACCAGCACAGACCTAATTTTGTCTTACTGCTGCACATATTCCATCATAAGTATGTCTATATATCTCCATATATACCACATTTTGTTTATCCACTTGCCTGTTGATGGGCATTTGGATTGTTACCATCTTTTGGCAAATGTGAATAGTGCCACTATGAACATCAGTGTGCAAATATCGGTTCATGTCACTGCTTTCAGCTCTTCTGAGTATATACTGAGTATTGGTATTGCTGGGTCAAAGGGCAACTCTATTTAGTTTTCTGAGGAATTGCCAAACTGTTTTCCACAGCAACTGTACCATTATACATTCCCACCAGCAGTGATTAAGTGTTCCAATTTCTTCACGTCCTTTCCAATATTTGTAGTTTTCTGTTTGTTTAATAACAGCCATTCTTTTGAGGTGATATCTCACTGTCATCTTGATTTGCATTTCCCTTATGGCTAATGAAGATGAGCATCCCTTCATGTGCCTTTTAGTCATTTGCATTTGTTCTTCAGAAAAATATTTATTCATACCCTTTGCCCATTTTATAATTGGTTTGTTTGTTCCTTTGTTGTTGAGTTATGTACACAGGATATCAAGCTTTTATCTGATAAGTTGTTTCCAAATATTTTCTCCCATTAAATTGGCTGCCTCTTCACCTTGTTTATAAAGTCCTTTGAGGCACAGAAGCTTTTGATTTTAAGGAGTTTCCATTTATCTGTTTTTTTTTCATTGCCTGTGCTTTGGGTGTAAGGTTTAAGAAGATACCTCCTATTAGTAGGTTTGAAAATGTTTCCCTATATTTTCTTCTAGGAATTTTATGGTACTAGCTCTTATATTTAGGTCTTTAATTCATTTTTAATTAATTTTTGTATGGGGTGTAAGGAGGGATCCTCTTTCATTCTTTTGGCTATTGATATCCAGTTCTCCCATGCCCATCTATTGAAAAGACTATTCTGTCCTAGTTCCGTGAACTTAGGGGCCTTAACAGAGATCATTGTCCATAGATTTGGTGGTCTATGTACGCAGTCTTGATTCAGTTCCATTGGTCAGTACTTCTACTTTATGGCAGTATCATGCTGTTTTGAGCACTGTGGTTTTATAGTGAGCTTTAAAGTCAAGAAGTTTTAGTCCTCCCACTTTTCTCTCTCTTCTTTTTAGATATCTTTAGCTATTCAAGGTCTCTTTCCCTTCCAAATAAATTTGTTAACTAGCTTTTCCAAGTCTTCAAAGTAGGTTGTTGGGATTTTGATTGGTATTGCGTTGAATCTGTAGATCAGTTTGGGTTAAATTGATATCTTAACTGTATTTAACCTTCCTATCCATAAACAGGGAATGTCTTTCCACCTATTTAGGTCTTTTAAAATTTCTTATAGCAATGTATTGTAACTTTCTGTGTACAAGTCCTTGACATCCCTGGTTAGGCTTATTCCTAGATGCTTGATTCTTTTTGGGGGAGTGGTGGGGTGGTGGTCGTGTATGGTCTAGGAATCAAACCCGGGTCTCCTGCATGGAAGATGAACTTGATTCTTTTAGTTGCTATTTTGAATGGAATTTTTCCTTTGTCTCCTCAGATAGGTCATTGCTCATTATAGAAATATTACTGATTTTTGTACATTAATCTTGCATCACACCACTCTGCTGGATTTGTTTATTAGCTCAAGTAGCTTCATCATAGATTTCTCAGGGATTTCCAAGTGTAGGATCATGTCATCTGTAAATAATGCAAGTTCTATTTCTCCCTTTCCAATTGGGATGCCTTTTATTTCTTTCTCCTGACTAATCACTCTAGCCTGGATTTCTAGTACAATGTTGAATACTAGTGGTGATGATGGGCATCCTTGTCTTGTTCCCAATCCTAAGGGAAATGCTTTCAATCTCTCACAATTAAGTATGATGCTGGCTATGGGTTTTTCATATATGCCCTTTATGATATTGAGGCAGTTTTCTTCAATTCCTTCTTTTGAAGTGTTTTTATCAGGAAAGGATGCTGAATTTTGCCAAATGTTTTTTCAGTGCCAATCAATATGATCATGTTATTCTTCCCTTTCTATTTGTTAATACGCTGTATTACACTGATTGATTTTACTTGCGTTGAATCACCCTTGCGTTCCTGGTATAAATCTCACTTGATCATAATGTATAATCTTTTTAAAAATGTTTTTTAATTTTTATTGACCAAACAAAACAACATACAAATATGAACATTCTTAACATATGAACATTCCTACTTGGTGTATAATCAGTGGCTCACAATATCATCACATAGTTGTATATTCTTCACCATGATCATTTCTTAGAACATTTGCATCATTCCAGAAAAAGAAATAAAAAGAAAAAAGAAAAAACTCATATATACCATACCTCTTACCCCTCCCTCTCGTTGACCACTAGTGTTGCCATCTACCCAATATATTTTAACCTTTATTCCTCCTAATTTTTTCTATACCTCTTACCACTCCCTTTCATTGATAACTAGTATTTCAATCTACTCGATTTATTTTAACATTTGTTCCCCCTATTATTTATTTATTTATAATCAATATTTTTTTTACTTATCTGTCCATACTATAGATAAAAGGAGCATCAGACACATGGTTTTCACAATCACACAGTCACACTTCAAAAGCTATATCATTATACCATCATCTTCAAGAAACATGGCTACTGGGACACAGCTCTACATTTTCAGACACTTCCGTCTAGTCTCTCTAATCCACCCTAAACTAAAAAGGGGATATCTATATAATATGTAAGAATAACCTCCAGTATAACCTCTTGGTTTGAAATCTCTCAACCACTGATACTTTATTTTCTCTCATTTCACTCTTCCCCGTTTCAGTGAAGATTTTCTCAATCCCTTGATGCTGAGTTCCAGCTCATTCTAGGATTTCTGTCCCACGTTGCCAGGGAGTTTCACACCCCTGGTAGTCATGTCCCACATAGAGATGGGGAGGGCAGTGAGTTTGCTTGCCGTGTTGACTTAGAGAGAGAGAGGCCACATCTGAGCAACAAAGGAGGTTCTCTGGGGGTGACTCTTAAGCCTGATTTTAAGTAGGTTTAGCCTATCCTTTGCAGGGATAAGTTACATATGAACAAACCCCAAGATCTAGGGATCAGCCTATTGATTTGGTTGTCCCCACTGCTTGCAAGAATATAAAAAATTCTCCAAATGGGGAAGCTGAATATTTCCTCTTTTCTCCGCATTCCACCAAAGGAACTTTGTAAATACTTCTTTATTCACTGCCCAAATCACTCTGGGATTCATAAAGGCATAATGCTAACCTGGACAAACTAACAAAATCTCAGACCCTATTGTTAAGGAATCTTAATATCATAGCCACCTAAGAGTGACCAGAGAAATCACGGGACTACCACAGATTTTGTCCAAGGGCCGAAGGAACCAGTCCCACCGAGTGTGTTTTTACAGGCAGTCGGGGAAAGAATTAAGTTTTCTGGTTACATTTGCTTTTGATCGATGTACCTGCTATGCTATTAGTATATTTAGGAAAATTCAATCATCACAACAATAAAATGAAGGAAGGAAATCAAGATGAATAATCCACAGAAATTGATTTTATTTCTACCCTGTGTTAAATTTTTAATGACTAAAAAGTCCACTCATAAAAGAAACAGTAGCATTAATAACTGAAGACAGAAAATTTTGTCAAAGTAATTTTAAAATCCTGGGAGATCCTGTATAGATTATTGTAATGCCTGGAAACATCCTAGAGTATATTAAGCAGATAATAAAAAAGTATTGGCAAAGTCCCCTGAGGGATGGGAAAAAGAATATAGAACTATTAAACCTTACCATCAGGGAATCCCGATACTGTGTTAAACTTTGCGAATACCCAAATCAATAGGCCATGCCCTCAATCATTAGGCTTACTCTTGTGAAGCTTATAAAGGCAACGGAGAACCTTAGACTACCTATAGGTATGCCTAATAGTTACTTCTGGAGTACCTCTATTGTTGCTCAGATGTGGCCTCACTCTCTCTAAACCCAACTCTGCATGTGAAATCAATGCCCTCCCCTCTACATGGGACATGACATCCAGGGGTGAAAGTCTCCCTGGGGCCGTGGGAGATGAATCTCAGGGATGAATCCAGACCTGGCCCAGGGGATCAACAATTTCATTCTGGCCAAAAGGGGGGAAAGAAGTGTAATTAATAAAGTATTAGTGGCAGAGAGAGTTCAAATAGATTCAAGAGGCTACTCTAGAGGTTGCTCTTACTCAAGCTTCAGTTACACCTTGCTGCCTATCATAACCTGCACAACCCCCAACCAGGACAATCCCAGTCAATCCTAAAGAACACCTGCAGCAATATATAAGATTCCACAAGTGTTCCTGGCAGTAGAGTAACTTTCCAGAAATCTGCAACCTCCAGATTGGTTCCTGGTCCAGATAAGTCCTGAAACCTAGCCCAGCCTCTCCCAAACATCAGATAGTTCCATCTCCCTACCCCATATTAGGGACAGACCCTTCCAATATCAAAAATTTGAAATTGCCATAATCCAAACAACCCCAAAGAGAGGTATAGAAGGATCAAAGGTGATAGTAGTATTATACATAGAAGATAGAACTTAACAAATGAATATGAATGCTCAATCATTAAATTGATATCTCTTTTAGTTGCCAGTATTTTAGACAGCTAGAAGTAAAAACCTAAAATTGTGACATTGTAACCCATGTCAAAGTCTAAAATATGTTCTATAATTTATTGTGGTGCTGTGCTTTGTCATTTATAGCTTTTTTGTATATATGTTATTCTTCACAAAAAAAAAAGGAAAAAAAGTCCATTGTGATAATAAAAAAGTATTTAAGCCCTCTAGCATCCTATATTCTAGAGCAGCTAGAAGGAAAAGTCTGAGAGGATGGTATGGTAGCCCATGACAACCTCTGGAATCTGTCCTGTAAGCACTTGTTGAAGAGTGCTTTGAAAACTGTTGCTTTTTATTTCTTTACTTTGTATATATGTTATACTATACAATAAAAAAAAAGTTAAAAAGAAAAAAAAAAGATTTAAATATCCCCTCCCCAAAAACAAAATCCTGGGAGAATGTAGAAAAATTAAGCACAACACATCAGCATGAATGGAAAGTTTATGCCCTGATTAAGTCTGAATATAGAGATGATGGTCTGTAGGGCAGTGGTCCTCAGTGTGATCAGCTGCTCTACTAAGAACTTGAATATAATATCTCTCTAAGTCTTCATAGCAACCCCATTGCTGGGCATCACCAGCCACACGTACCACAGAGGTGTGGGTTAGACAGCTAAAATGTTTAGCTCCTACAGTCCCACGGTTCCTGAGTGGTAGCACCAGAATTAAAATACAGATCTGCTTTACTCCAAAGCTATGTTTTGCCCCCCAAAGAAGGCTACCTCATAAATTAATGATGCTAATAAAATAATTTTGTGACTGCAAAAAAGCTATATAATAAAAACCTGACTGTTATGTACAGCATGTCCAATTCCCCTGCTCCCAAATGCCAGGAAGCCCTAGGACAACCACATATTCTTATGTGACTTACACTCAATAATGTGCTACTATAACCACCATCCATTTCCAAATCTTTACAATCAATCTAAATAGAAATTCTGTACAAATTAAGCATCACCAACCCATTCTCTACCCCCAATTTATCCCCGGTAACCTATATTCTAGATTCTAACTCTATGAGCTTGCTTATTATAATTAGTTCAATAATTTCTTTTTGTCCCTGAAGAATATTTCATTGTATGGATATGCCATAGTTGTGTATCCATTCATCTATTGAAGGGCATCTTGGTTGTTTCCGATTTGGGGTAGTTATGAATAAAGCTGCTATAAACATTTGCATGCAGATTTTTGTGTGGACATAGCTTTTCAACTCCTATGGGTAAAAGGAGTGCAATTGCGGGAACATACGGAAAGCCTATGATTAGCCTTGTAAGAAACTGCCTAATAGTCTTCTGAAGTGGCACACCGCTTTGCCTTCCTGTCAGCAGTGAATGAGGGCTCCAGTCATTCCACGCTCTCACCAGCATTTGTTGTTGTCTAATTTATTTTAAAAAGCTAGTATAACCTGATTTCCAAACCAAAGAAAAACATTATGAAAAAGAAAAATTCAGACTCTTCATTCATAAATATGGACACAAACATTCTAAACAAAATGTTTGCAAATTAATCCAACAATATATAAAAATATACCAAATTAGACAAGAATAATTCAAAATATTAGAAAATCCTATGATATAATCCATTATATTGATAAATGGAAAGATTAAACCATAAGATGACCTCAATAATTACAGATAAAGCATTTGATAACACTCAACCATCCATGCTGAAAAAAAAATCTTAGAAAATTAGGAATAGAAAGAATGTCTTTAACTTGATTAAAAAACAACAACAAATATCAGTATAAATTGGTAAACATTGGATGTATTTTCATAAAGCAAGTAGTGATACAAGGAGGTCCACTATTATCATTTCTAATACGTTGACATTATACTAGAGAAATAGAACAAAAACAAAGAAATAAAAAATTAGAAGAAGAATAATAATTAAAACTTAAACATTGTATTAGATGTTCATGCCAACAAAAGATATTAAAAAGAACATATCCAGCCATTGGAAAGAAGGAAATAAAACTGTCATTGTTTGCAGTTTACAAAGAGAAAAGTCAACAAGGTATTCTATTATTATCTTGTTATTAGAATTAGTAGTCAGCAAAGTTGCTGGAGATTAGATTACTGTGCTGGTTTGAAACTATATTATACCTCAGAAAAACCATGACTAATCCAGTCTTGTGTGAGCAGACCAATTGTTTATGGTGGGACCTTAGTTAAGGTTCTCTAGAGAAACAGAATCAACAGGGAACACTTACAAATATAAAATTTATAAAAGTGTCTTACGTGACTGCAGAAACACAGAGTCCAAAATCTGCAGGGCAGGCTGTGAAGCCGACGACTCCGATGGAGGGTCTGTACAAACTCCACAGGAGAGGCTCGCCAGCTGAAGCAGGAATAGAACCTGTCTCTTCTGAATCCTTAAAAGGCTTCCCATGATTAGATTAAGCATCACTCATTGCAGAAGACACTCCCCTTTGGCTGGTTACAAATGGACTCAGGTGTGGATGCAGCTGACGTGATCATGATCTAATTCTATGAAATGTCCTCATTGCAACAAACAGGCCAGCACTTGCCCAACCAGACAAACAGGTACCACAACTTGGCCAAGTTGACACATGAACCTGACTATGACACATGGAGATGTGACTCACCCAATTGGGGATGGGATCTTTTGATTAAGTGGTTTTCATGGAGATGTGTCTCTGCCTATTCAAGGTGGGTCTTAATCTGTTTACTGGAGTCCTTTAAGAGGGAGCCATATTGGAGAACGCTCAGAGCCAACATAGAGATGTTTGGAGATGCAGAAAGAAAACGCCCCCAGGAAAGCTGTTTGAAACCAAAAGCCAAAGACTAGCAGATGCCAGCCACGAATCCTCCCAGCTGACAGAGGTGTTCTGGACCCCATCGGCCTTTCTTGAGTCAAGGTATCTTTCTCTGGATGCCTTAATATGGACATTTTTATGATACTGACACCAGAACTATAAACTTGTAACTTAATAAGTCACCTGTATAAAAAGTCAACTCCTTCAGTGAAGGGGAGGGGTAAGGGGTATGGTATATATTAATTTTTTTCCGTTTTCTTTTTATTGCTTTTTCTGAATTAATGCAGATATTCTAAGAAATGATCATGATGATGAATATACAACTATGTGATAAAAAAAAAAGCCAACTCTTTTCTGGTATTTTCCATTCCAGCAGCATTAGCAAACTAAAATAATTACTATTTAAAAACTGTAGTATTTTTTATATGCCAGCAACAAATAACTGGAAAATATAGTAAACTACTAAATGTCAAATACTAGGAATAAATGTAACAATATGCATGTAAAATCTCTTCAGGGGAAGTTATAAAACTTAAGAGACACTAACGAAGAGCCAAATAAATGGAGAAACATACCATGTTAATGGAGTAGACTCATTATCTTAAATATACCAGTTCTTCCCAAATCAATTTATGGATTCAACGCAATTACAGTCAAAATCCCAATAGATTTTTTTCATGCACTTGATAAACTCATTTAAAATATAAGTGGAAAATAAAGGGCCAAGAGAAGGAGAGCAGGGAAGAGGTTTTATTCCCATCTGATGCAGAACTTATTATGATGAAAAAGAAGTAGAATAGGATGGTACTATTGAAATATGGCCAGTGGTATAAAATAGACTCAGGCTCAAATCCAAGGATTTTTTGAACTTCGGAATATGATGGAAGTAACATGTTTAAAGAGTGGGCAGAGGAGGAGATTGTAAATAAATGAAGTTGGAAAAAAATGGTTATACATGAGGAAAAAAGTGAAATATGTTTCCTACTTTATATCATATTTCAAATCATCTTTAGATAAAGAAATAAACTATTAAAAATAAAACTTTAGTATAGGGCTGTGCAATGGTGGCTCAGTGGCAGAGTTCTTGCATGCCATGCCAGAGACCTGGATTCAATTCCCAGAGCTTACCCATGCAAAAAAAAAAAACCTGGGTGCATGGGTGATTTAGTGGTAGAATGCTCGCCTTCCATGTGGGAGACCTGGGTTCAATTCCCAGACCTGCAACTCCCTCAAAAATTTTTAACTCAGTACAAATTATTGACTTAGTAATAATGTGTACTTTGGTGTGGGGAAAGATGCTTTTTAAAAATCACACACACACACAAAAAAAAACACTTTTCACAAAGATGAAAGTAAATAAGGAAGCCCCTGCCCCTCCCCAAAGCCAAAGCAAAGGCTTTGAAAGCTAAGAATGCAGTTGTGCTGCTTTGAAAGTATTATGTACCCCAAAAAATGCCATGTTTTCATCCTGATTCAGTCTTGTAGAGGCAGCCATATCTTTTAATCCTGATCCAATATTGTAGGTGTAAACTTTTGATTAGGTTATCTCCAGAGAGATGTGACACACCAGATTGTGGGTATGACCTTTTGATTACATGAAGATGTAACTCCCCCCATTCCAGGTGGACCTTGATCAGTTCACCGGGATCCTTTAAAAGAAGAAGCATGTGGAGAGAGTTAGAAATGACAGAGCTGACACAGATACTGACACTTGGAGAACAGAGACACAGATGTTTGAAAGATGCTTGGAGCCCATCAGATGTCACCATGAGATGTTAAGCAAGCCAGAACCTGGAAAGAGCCAAGAGAAGCCAAGAGATGAAAGCCAGCCCCAGAGAAGCAAAGTGAGGAACCTCCAAAGGAACAGAGGCTGAAAGCAGTGGAGCCCAGGAGCAAGGGAATAGCAGATGGCAGCCACGTGACTTCCCAGATGACCCATCAACCTATCTTGAATTAAACTATCTTTCCCTGGATGCCTTAGTTGGACATTTTCATAGGCTTAGAATTGTAAACTTGTAAATTATTAAATCGCTTTTCAAAAGCCATTCCATTTCTGGTATATGCATTTTGGCAGCTTATAAACTAATACAGCAGTACTGAAAGGTGTGCACAGCCACAAAAAAAAAGAAGATTCACACTTCAGCCACATTCCATCAGCCCAAGACACTGCATCTCAGAAGACAACACAAATATCCTCAGAACACCCCCAGGAGAAACAAGCTTGACTACTCTGCCATCATGAAGATCCCCCTGACCCCTGAATCAACGGCAAAGAAGACTGAAGACAACAACACACTCGTGTTCAGTGTGGATGTCAAGGCCAACAAGCATCAGATAAAACAGGCTGTGAAGAAGCTCTATGACATTGACGTGGCCAAGGTCAACACTCTGATCAGGCCTGATGGAGAGAAGACGGCATGTGTTCGACTGGCTCCTGACTATGACGCTTTGGATGTTACCAGCAACATTGGGATCATCTAAATTGAGTCTAGCTGGCAAAATCTAAATACAAGTTTTTTTATCGTAAAAAAAAATCACAAAAAAAGTAACTATTAAAGAAATTGGCTGTATTAAAATTGAGAATTTGTATTCATCAAAAGTTATCTTAAAAAGTTAAAAGACACATTGGGAGAAGATATTTCTTAGAATAAGAGCAGATACACAGGATCTCTCATGTAGGTTGTAGAGTGAGACTTGGTACAACCACTTTGGAAACATTTTGTCATTATGTTGTATAGTGCAGCATGCACACACCCTGTTCCCTAGCAATTCCACATCCAAGTATACCCAAGAGAAGCTTTCCATATGAATCATAGGATATGTGCAAGAATGCTCACAGAAGGACTGTTAGCTATAACAAAAACCTGGCAACAGCCCCCATGTCCATTATAGGCAAGTAGATGATGAAATGGGACGTATTCACAAAAAGAATATACATCAGTCAAAATGGGTGGACTGAAGAATAATATGGATGGACCTTAGCAACTTAACATTAAATAAAACGCTAAGTCCCTGATGATTATATGTAGCATAATAATCTTTTTACAGAGACATCTTCTAAAACTAAAGAGGAAAGTATTCTTTTTAGAACACACATAGTTGAAATACTCTAAAAAAGAAAATGAGAATAATGAACACAGGATTCAGGATAGTGGTTACCTTGGTTTGGGGGAGATAGAGGGTAGACTGGGGGTGGATATTTATGTAAATTATTGTCAGGCCTAGTTTTAATGTTTGTTGGTAGGTTCCTGGATTCTGTTACACTGTTAAAAACAAAGAAGGCCACACTCAAGCCAATGTTGAGAGTGTTTCCTGATTATGATCATCCTTCTCTGTACCTGAGCTGAAACAAAACAACAAACAAACAAAAAGAGCATAGAAGTGGAAATTTAGGAATCTTGGGGGTTTTGCAGGATTGAAATAAGGAGAAATGGTGTGTTCTCAACAGACTCTTAAAATCTGTTCCTGAAAATGTATGATTTTGATTAAATGAAATCACCTGTCTTTCCATCAGTATCTTTAAATTGCAAAGAAAGCATCTTTACAGCCCTTCCAACATTTCTTTTAAAAAGGAAAGCTGCAGATCTAGTGTCATGTTGTACCAGAGTGGTCCATTTTTCCAAGCCTCCTTCTGAGCATACTAGAAATGTTTAAAATGGGGATAGGTTCTTATGTCATTAGAATTAGAGCCTAAGTGCCATTTATGGTCCCAAGGGGACCCTGAAAAACAGGCCATTCATTATGTGACAGCACTTGCAAGGCTCCAGGGGCAAAGGCACTGAGTAAAATGGGTTGTGACATTTAAAAGACATGTTTTACATAATCCAAGAGGCTGGGAGTGGAGGGAGAAGCGTTGCTAAGTACATCGTTGCATATGCATTATGGCATCTACAATTTCCATTTTAGCTAAATTTCGATCTGCAAAGACTGAATGAGACAGTACATCAGCCATTACGAATGTCTGCTATCTCTTGACAGTGAGAAGATAAAGTTTATGGATATTGGTAACAGTGATGGACAAAATCTGTCAAAACTGGGGGATGGGGCACAAAACACTAAGTCAGGGATAGATTGCTGAGGGGGCGGCACATGGGGAGGGTGTGTTACCTCATCTCACAAAAGATGAGGGCTGACTGTTTACCCTGTTATAGGTTGAACTATGTGCTCCCAAAAGTCACATTTGAGTCCTAAACATTGGTCCCATAAATGTGGCCTTATTTGGAAAGAGGTCCCAGTTAAAATGAGGCCAAACTTCTAAGGCCTGCTGTCCTTCTAAGAAGGGGAAAGGAGACAGCAGACAAACACCTGGGAGAAGTCTCTTTGAAGACAGAGACAGAGATCAGAGTTACATTGCCACGAGCCAAGGCATGCCATGGAGGCCAGACAACCACCAGAAATGAGGGAGAGGCAGGGAAGGGTTCTCCCTAGACGTTCCCAAGGAAGCATGGCCCTGCCAACACTTTGAATTCAGACTTCTAGCTTCCAGAACTGTGAGACAATACGTTCTGTTGTTTTTAAGTCACCCAATTTGTGGTAATTTGTTACGGCAGCTCTAGGAAACTAAAGCATTCATAACGCTTGGCAGCTTCAGGGCATCTTATCGTCCTACCACCACAATTTTCTGTGAAGGGTCTCTAGAGTCAGACAGCCTGTGTTCAAATTAAGGTATCACCATTGCAGCTTCTCTGTCTCTAATAGCTGACCAATTTGGCTGCTACATGTTTGCTTTGATCTTTGTGTTTCTTGATTTGTTCTGGCATGAGTTGGTAAATGAAGCTAGCTAACCATCCTCTAGCAAACACACTTAAGCACAATATTCACTTTAATACGTTTGCTAAATGTGTTAAACTCTGAGACCTTGGGGAGTAAATAGCGTCTTTGAACTTCAGTTTCTGTGTAAGACTGATTTTATAGCTATTTCCTAAGGTTGTTGTAAGAATATGATCAAACTATAGTTGTTTTTTTTTTAACTAGAAAAAACGTCCTCTAAAAGTTCCTGGCAGACTTCTGTTTCTAGAAGGGGAAGAGCTATTGATTTGCCTTTGGAAGAGTCTTCCTTTGTTTTGGGAAAACCACCATAATGGGCAACTTTAAACAAAGGTAAATCTCTAGTCATACTGGACTTTTCTCAGTTTCCTTAAAGCCTCAAGCTCTTTCTCTTCTCAGTGCTTTCCCATCACCATTTATTCTGCTATCCCCACCTCCTTTGGCCTGAACCACTCCTGAATCACCCCTACTCTTTATTTTTGGTTCCCCTTAAATGTCCTTTCTTCATATAGGCCTCCCAGGAACTACCTGATGAGATTGGGTTCCTCGGTTCTATACGTATATATTCTTGACGCCTTGTGGCTCTCCTGACTGTGATTTCCATGAGGACAGTGTTCAGGTCGCCTGGTTCATCGCTGTCCCCCTTGCATCAGGAAGTACCAGGCTCACAGCAGGTGTTTAGTCATTTTATGCTATAATTTTAATGTATATAGTATAGTATGCTTGACATAATACTTATATGATATATTTTCTACATTTTACAATGTAACTTATTTAATACAATTTATATAAGGTAATTAATTTACATAAGGTGATAATATACTTATGTATTTATTTGACCTTATAGTTTTGCAATATAGCATATAATCATAATAAAACTTCACAGCTGTGACATTTTTCAGAGCTCATGACAGAAGAGTTTCCCCTATCCTCCAGCACGGTTGTATTTATTCCTCACAACAAACCTATGAAGTAATAAGATCAGAACTCAGAAGCCATCCTGCTCCCCACTCCCCTCTCTCCCTGCCTTCCTAGGGGCTCCTTCTAACCCCTGGGCCCCTCCTTCTAGGGGTCTCGTAGGGTGAGGTGAGTGTAGACTGAGTGCCATTGATCACCCAGGATGGGAGAGCCAGCAAATAGTTGTTCTGACAATGTGACAATACATGAATATCATTTCTTAAGCACTCACCATGTTCCAGGCACCATGCCAAGCTCCTTTCATGGGCATGTTAATGCCTAAAACAACCCCATGACATAGATATTATTATCTCCGTGTACAGAAGGGGAGATGAGAGTGCATGAGGCCTAGGTTTTGCCCAAGTTTTCAGCTGCTGAGTGGCAGATCTAGGATTCAAACCCAGGTTGTTTGACTCCAAGCCCCTTGCCCTTTGGGAAAAAAGATGCCATCTCTGCCCAATGAGGTAAGGGGAGTCTGTGGGAGGAAAGCATCTAATCCTGTTCTTCCCAGTCTTCGCTCATGGGGAGCTTCATCACTGCAGAGCGCATGAAAAAGTGTATTTGGATAGCATTCCTAGGATTACCAGGTGAGACAAAGAGCTCAGTTCCCCCATCCTGCCAGCTGCCTCAAAGACCCAGGGACTTGATATTCCAACCTTTCCCCAACTGAGGAGTTCTGATCTAATCAAATTGAGGTGATGGAACACCAGGCAAGAATAAAAGCCACCTGGAAAAAAAGTGATAATGGCTTAATAACAGTCAACACCAAGTACTTTCCTGTGGGTCAGGTGTTGTTTTAAGCAATTTGCATGAACTCTTTATAACATTTAGAATTTAAGCTTTATTTATTTATTTTTGCATGGGCAGGCACCGAGAATCAAACTTGGGCAGGCAAGAACTCTGACACTGACCCACCATGCCCCACCCTTAAGCTCTATTTATTTTATTTAGCTAATATTTATATAGCACCAGGTATCATGCTAAGTGCTTTGCAAATATCAAATCATCTGATCCTTTTAACAACCCATATTACAGATGAGAAGTAAAATGGCTTAATTGCTCAAGATCACACAGCTATAATAGAGTCAAGATTCAATAGAGGCAAGCATTGGAGGCTGTGCACTTAACCATTATGCCATGCCCCCAGACTCTCTAAGTGCAGGAACGGTGTCTTTCTTGTTCACTGTCATGTCGTCGCACCTAGGAAAGTACCTGGACCATAGCAGGCACTCAAACACTGATTGAAAAGATGGCTATGAGCCTGGCTGCCTGGCACTATTTTAAAATGTTTTATATGTATTAATCAGTTTAATCCCCTTGATACCCTTTAATATAGGTACTATTCTTAGAGTGACTTTATAATTTATCACCTCAGCCTGGTGACTATTAATGATTATGGCAGGACAAAAAGCACAAGCCAAGTCTGTTCCAGACAAACCAGAACAAATGGTGATCAAAATTATTATTATTATTACTAGATTATTATACAGGACAGGGAGGTTAATGAACTTGCCCAAGATCATGTATTAGTAAATGATAGCAACAGAAAGCCAGACAGTCTCCAGAGGCTTCAGTTGTGACTCTATGGGGAACTGAAACTTAGGTGGAATGTTTCCTTAATGTCACACAACAAATTAGTGTCAGACAAAACACAGGTCATTTGGCCCCAAATCCTATGCTACTTCTATTATTTATTCTTCCTCTTCTAAGGTGTTTATGCCAAAGAGATCATTTATATTTCTCATTTGTCTTCCAAACGACCTTTTAATCCACAGTTGTTTAGATATGGTTGATTTCTGATGGAATGAATACAAAGAAGTTCTAGTAGGAAACAAGCACTCTCGTACGTGTGAATGTGCTTTGCTAAAACCTTTTGGGGAAAAAACTCAAAACAATATCTATTATATTTTAATTTCCAAATATTTGCAGATTTTCAAATATCTTTCTTTACTGATTTCTAGTTTAATTCCACAATGGTCAGAGAACATAGTTCATATGATTTCAGTTCTTTTAAATTCATTAAGTTATATTTTATGGCCCAGAAAATGGTTTATGCTGGTGAATGTTTTGTGTGTACTTGAAGACAGTGTGTATTCTGCTTGCATTTGGTAGAGAGGTCTGTAAGTGTCAACTAGATCCAGTTGGTTGAAGTGTTGTTCGGTCTTCTATTTTTTTTTTTTAAGGGAGAAGAGAGAACTTTCATGTCTTCTTCAGTCAGCCAGCTCCTCCTGGAGAGTTCACTGATGACCTTCATTGGAATTACCGGCTCGTTCCTACCTTAAGGAATTTGGACTCATGCATCCACACGGTTGTTTGAGACACTTCTACAAAATCTCATATTTATAGATAGCTCCTGTTGGTGCTATTTCTCTGGAAAACCCTGATTAATACAGTAAGTTCCCTTGGAACAGTCTAAGTTAATGTGGAAAATGATATGCCTGCTGTTTTATTACTATCATCTGAATCCACACCATATCCCTAGAGCACAATAATTATTTAGAACATATTTAGTCCCCTTATTTATCCTTATAGATAGCACTCATTATGTGCCCATAATTGCACTGAGTGTTTGACATTGAGTAAAAGAAAAACAAGAAATTTGTGTTCACAAAGATTGTATTTCAGTCAAGTGAAAAACTAATAAGTAAAGAGACAAAAATTGTAGGTAGTTTTTCATATTGTAAAATAACATAGAATCTGTATATAAAGTAAAAAAATCAAATCTAAAACAATATTGACAAGCTGTTCTAGACTTCTTAAGAGGATTGGAGAGGTAAGTTTGACTCACCCACTGAGAGTAGATGACTGATATTCTCCAGCATCACATCTCTGAACAGCTTTCTCTGGGATGTACACAGCATGGCCACTCTTCCTAAGTGAATTCTGTAACTACATCGTTCAAGTTCACTAACTCCTAAAATCATCAGAGATATAAGAGTTCAGAAAAGGCCATCTGCCATTATCCACAGTAGAATATTGAAACCATAGCACTGAGGAATTGGTGACTATTGACAGAAAGCTCAAACTACATGTGAGTTTCAAGTCAAATGATTCTCAATGCTGAACTGTCATCTGTCTTTCACAGATATGGACCCATGCACACACTGATCATTTAAGACTCAACTGTTTGAAAAAATCTCAAAAGACACATGGTTTAATATAACTGGACATTTCCTAATAAACTGGTCATTATGACTTGCAGATGGTGATGTATAATTTGCACTTCAGTATTTATAACAAAAAAAACAACCTTTTCCACCTATTTCAAGTAAATATACAGACTCATCACAGGACAGTGAATACCCATGTTTTGCCACTTTTATAACTATGGTTAGATTATTGCCTGAGATGACCTCAGTATTCTCTCATCTATGAAATAATTTCACAACAGTTTGAAATTTTGAAAGATCCAATGAGCTTATATGTGTAAAGTACTTTGTGTCTGAACACAATATATTATATAGGTATATTGTTCAACAGAATGGCAGCAAACTTTGCAGTTAAGTATAGCATTCTGCAGAACTAAACAGGTATCACAGACAACTTGGAACAGTGTATGCTCTCACTCAACTCCTCAGGATTTAGGTATTCATCATAGCATACAAGTCTGGACAGATCAGCAGCACACTGAGACTCCTATACCAAAGGATGAAAAAGCCTAGCAATATCCAGACGCAGTCCTCCAACTGGGAATAACCTCAGTCCAATAAATAGTGATTAATCCAGTTAGCATTATATAATTTCACTATTTATCCCTAATAAGATTTCTTATTCTGAATCTATTTTGTCTGATACCAATACAATCAACTTTCTTTTTGATTAGTAGTTGTATGGTTCATCTTTATGCATCCTTTACTTTAAACTGTATCTTCATGTTTAAAATGGGTTTCTTGTAAACAGCATATAATTGAGTCTTGATTTTTATTTAATTTGACAATATCTGTCTTTTAATTGGTGTGTTCAGGGCACTCACACTTAATGTAAATATGGTTAGTGTTAAATTTATGTTGGCCATTTTATTATTTGTTATGTATTTATTCCTTCTGTATTTATTCCTCTGTTCCCTCTTTTTGTCTTCTTTTGGTTTAGACAAATACTTTTTGGTATTCTATTTTAATTTTATCTATTGATTTTTTGGCTGTATCTCTTCATATTTTTTTTCCTTTAGAGATTAATGTAAGGATTACCTATACATTCTAACCTTTCATAGTCTATTAAGAGTAAATATTTTACCACTACAAGTAAGCCTTGCAACCATATACTGTATATCTTTTCCCTTACCCCTCCACTGACCATTATGTTATAATTGTCATATATATTACATGCACATACATGGAAAACCCCACCATACAATGTTTATAATATTTAGTTTCAGCAGTTATATTTATTTTAAAGAACTTGAGGGAAAAAATTTTATATTTACCCAGATATTTACCATTTTTGTTGCTTTTTCTTCATTCATAAAGGTACAAATTTCCTTCTGCTATTATTTCTCTTTAGCCTGAAGGACTTCCTTTAGCATCAGTTTTCCTTGTCTGAGTATGTCTTTATTTCACCTCCATTTCTGAAGCATATTTTTATAAGCTATAGAATTCTAGGTTGACTGTTTTTTTTTTTTTCATCACTTTAAAGATATCATTCCAATGTCTTCTGGCCTCCATGGTTTTTGATGATAAATCCATGATGCTTCCCCTGTATCATTTAGCTCTAGCTACTTTTAAGATTTTTCTTTATCGTTGTTTTCAGCAATTTGATTGTGTTTTTTAAGCATTTTGTATTTAGGCATGGTTTCTTCTAATTTATGCTTTTGGGGATGGCCAACCTCCTTGATTATGTCTTGACAGCTGTAAATTTATGTCTGTCACCAAATTTGAGATGTTTTTATTCATATTTCCTCAAATATTTTTCCTGCCACAATCTCTTTCAGAATCTCTTTTCTGGGATTGTAATGACTATATGTTAGCCTTTTTAATGTTTCCCCAAAGGATCTTAATTCTCTGCTCATGTGTTTTCAATCTTTTTTCTCTCTGTTCTTCAAATTAGAGAATTCTTGTTGATATATCTTCAAGTTGACTGACTTCTCTATCTTGCTATCAAGCACATTCAGGGAATTTTTTTAATTTCACATTTTTTTCTACTTTAAAATAAATTGGTACTTTCATATAGCTTCCAGTTCTCTGGTGATGACTTCTTTTTTTCTATTCATTTCACATGTATTTACCTTTACCTCATGGGTGTTAGATATAAGAGCTGCTTAAAGTCATCTTGAGTCATCTTGGTATTGGCATCTACTGATTGTCTTTTCCCTTGAAGACTGGCCACATCTTCCTGGTTCTGTGCCTCTCAAGTAATTTTGTATCCTAGTTATTGTGACTGTTGTATTGTGCACACTCCGGTCCTGTTATAACCCTCTGGAGAATACTGCCCCCCCCCCCAAACACACACACACATACACATACACTTTGTTTTAGGAGATCATCAGACTGGTTAGGTTCAGAGGTAAGTTCTGCCAGCAGTAGTTCCCATGTCAGTTCAGTTCTCAAAACCTTTGTTGTGCTTCTTCAGGGATGTCTGGCTTATACGTCCTTAAGGGGAACCTAAGACTTGTACAAATTTGCTCATAGGGTTGGAATCTCTATCTCCCATTCTCACACCCCCACTTTTCATGGCCAGAAAGATGGGGTTTCTGTAGGGGTTTTATCCTTGCATGCTGCTGTTCTGCCATGCAGCTCCATGACTGGGACCTGTCCTTGGGGCAAAGCTGTGAGAGGAAAAGAAACTAGAAAACGCAGTCTTTTGCAGTGCCCTTCACCAAATTTTGATTCCCTTTCACAATAGGCCTTATTTTTTTACTTTTCAACGTATTTAGGTGGTTGTTTTTCATGTTTTCTGCAAAGACTCTTGTTTTCATCAGCAGGAAAGAAAAGCTGTAGTGGGATGATATAATTGGGCCATGCTGGAAGCAGAACTCTATAAAATTTTAAAGTGCATTTATACTTGATCCATTAGTCCTATTTTGGGGACTCTATCCCTATGAGATAAAATAACTTTCAGGTAAGGACATATACATATGAATAGTTATTACAACATTGTTTTCAGTGGCAAAAAATAAATGGAAATAAGCTGAATGACCATTAACAGGAATGGTTCAATATATCCACACTAAGGAATGCTCTATAGCTATTGAAATGAATGATCTGGATCTGTGATTTCTAGTTGTCCCTCAGTATCTATATCAATTCTCCATAACATCATTATTCTACATAATAATGAAGATTTCAGTGAGACCTCTGTCTGCCCAGTTGGAGACTCCACTCTCCAGCCTTCCTTGCAGCCAGATGTAGCTGTGTGAATAAAAGTTACAGCCAATGTGAGTAGAGCAGAAGCAATATATGAAAATTTGTAATCCTATCCTTAAATGGCCTCCTCTTCATCTCTCACTACTAAAACTGATTGAAATGGAGTATGATAATGGAGCTGGAGCAACTGTCTTGGACTATAAGATAAAATCTTTTTTTTTTTTGCAGTTTTATTGAGAAATATTCACACATGATACAAACCATTTGAAGTTTACAATCACTGGCTTACAGTATCATCACATAGTTGTGCCCACAACCCTGTTCTAGTTTGCTAGCTGCCAGAATGCAATATACCAGAAACAAATGGCTTTTAAAAAGGGGAATCTAGTAAGTTGCTAGTGTACAGTTCTAAGGCCAAGAAAATGTCCCAATTAAACAAGTCTATAGAAATGTTCAGTCACAGACATCCAGGGAAAGATACCTTGTTTCAAGAAGACTGATAAAGTTCAGGGTTTCTCTCTCAATTGGAAAGGCATAAGCAAAACGGTCAGGGTTTCTCTCTCATCTGGAATGCACATGGCAAACACAGTGTCATCTGCTAGCTTTCTCTCCTAGCTTCCTGTTTCATGAAGCTCCCCAGGAGACATTTTCCTTCTTCATCTCCAAAGGTTGCTAGCTGGTAGACTCTGATTCTCGTGGCTATGTCATTCTCTGCTCTCTCAGAAATCTCTTTCATTCTCCAAAATGTTTCCTCTTTTATAGGACTTCAGAAACTAATAAAGACCCACACAAATGGGAGGAGATGTGCCTCCACCTAATCCAGTTTAACAACCACTCTTGATTAAATCACACCTCCAAGGAGATGACCTAATTACAGTTTCAAACATACAGTGCTGAATGGGGTTTAGAAGAAGCAGCTGCCTTTACAAGTGGGATTAGGATTAAAACATGGCTTTTCTAGGTTACATTCATCCTTTCAAACCAGCACACTCCACCCTATGGACCCTAAAAATGGCATGCTTTTCCCATATACAAAATACATTAATTCCAGCACAATATCAGAGAGCCTTAAACCATTTCAAGTAGCAATGCAAATGAAATACAAAGTTAGAAACAGTACAAACTTCTATCAAAGTTAGTTACAGCCATGGTCTGTTCTAAGGCAAAGTTCTCCTCTGGCTCTGGACCTATAAAATCTCAAAACAAGTTATTTGCTAACAACATACAAAGGAGGAACATTCATAGGATACATATACCCATTTCCACAGGGAGGAAGGAACCCAGGGGTCACTGGATCCATACAGTTTCAAAAACCCACAGGGCAAAGTCCATTAGATTTCAGACTCTGATAGTAATTTATCTTTGGGGCTTTAGAAAGCAGCAGTCCCACCCTTTCCAAAGGCCTGTGCAGAGGCCTACCTCTCTTCAAACGCAAACTTGGGGGATACTGGGGAGACCATCTTTTTCTTGGCCCCACCCTTTCCAAGCCTTGGGGCTGCACCAGGCTCTCTGCCATCTCGGGGGCACATGCTCAACCCCTCCATGTGGTGGCAGCCAGGCTCTCCCCAAACCCCAAGAAATGTGCTTCAACCTCTCCAAGGCCTGAGGTGGCATTCCACTGCAATGAGGTGGAAGGCCCATCCTCTGCCTTTGGGGCAAACTCACCCTCTTCATGGGCTTGGAGGGGTCCACTCCCCTTGCACGAGGCTTCTTGGCTTCAGACCTCAATCTCCATGGTTTTGCCTCTGAAGTTATTTTTCCTCCAGTGTTTTCCTTCCTGAACCCCCCACCCCAGACTGGCAGCAGCTCTGTTTATACAGGTCCCACAGCACTCTCATTGGCTTTCTATGCAGTAGCCTTGGATCATGCCCATCAGACATAAGGAGTTTCCACAAATCCTTAGTGGATAACTCCATGTCCGATCCTGGCTTTCTCTGGAATGGCTGCCTGTCTCCACATTTGGCCAAGACTTCATGTGGGGCACTATTCTCTGGGGTCTCCCTTCCTGTAAGCCCAGAATTTTCCAGAAAATCAATTTCTGGTTTCTTTGTACCCAAGAGTTCAGTATTCAGCTTATCTCTTTCCTGTCACATTTCACTATGAGCTGTGAGGAGAAACCAGGCTGAACTTCCCACATTTAATTATCACTTCTGCTAAATGTCCAAGTTCAAGGCTTTTAAAATCTTTCTTCCAGCCAAAGCCACTAGTCAATTTTGCCAGATTATCTGCTATTTTAAAAAAGGTTCGCCTTCCTTTCAGTTTGCAATAACACTTGCCTCATTTCTATCTAAGGCCTTATCAGAAGTATCTTTAGAGTCTACATTTCTACCAACAGTCTCTTCAAAGTATCCTAGGCCTTCTCTATCAGGCTTCTCACAACTCCTCCAGATTCTTCCCCTTATGCATTTAAAAAGCCATTCCAACATGTTTGGTATTTGCAAACTGCAGCAGTAGCCCACTCTCCAGTACCAAAATGTGTTCTAGTTTGCTAGCTGCCAGAATGCAATATGCCCGAAACAAATGGCTTTTAAAACGGGAATTTAATAAGTTGCTAGTGTACAGTTCTAAGGCCGAGAAAATGTCCCACTTAAGCAAGTCTATAGAAATGCCAAATCGCAGGCATCCAGGGAAAGATACCTTGATTCGAGAAGGCTGGTGTATTAGTTAGGGTTCTCTAGAGAAACAGAATCAACAGGGAACACTTGCAAATATAAAATTTATGAAAGTGTCTCACGTGACCGTAGGAATGCAGAGTCCAAAATCCACAGGGCAGGCTGCGAAGCCAACGACTCCAATGGATGGCCTGGATGAACTCCACAGGAGAGGCTCACCAGCCAAAGCAGGAATGCAACCTGTCTCCTCTGAGTCCTCCTTAAAAGGCTTCCCATGATTGGATTTAGCATCACTAATTGCAGAAGACACTCCCCTTTGGCTGATTACAAATGGAATCAGCTGTGGATGTAGCTGACGTGATCATGACCTAATCCTATGAAATGTCCTCATTGCAACAGACAGGCCAGCACTTGCCCAATCAGATGAACAGGTACCACAACTTGGCCAAGTTGACACCTGTCCCTAACCATGACAGTCCACCCCTTGTCAACTTGGCATATATATATATATATATATATATATATATATATCACCTTAGACCATACTTAATTTCCAAATGAAAACAAATACGCACACATTTTTTCTTTTACCTGACAATACTCAACTGTCCAGCATATAACTGGAAACACATTAAATCTCTCCAGAATAGGGTGCAAATCCTTGGGCAACATTCATTCTTAAACTTGATATCTTACAACTTAAATAGTATAACACAAACAAAACAGCATTACAGTCCTCGTTTCTGTAACTGATCACGTGGTCGAAGTTCACATTTATCACTACCTTCTTCCACTACCCATTCCATGTTCCCTTTCCCCTCAGCAAGCACTTCAGCTGGCCGTGGTTCTTTGCCTGGTGGGGTGACCCAAACCTTCATTCCTGAAGTCTCAGAGCCATTAGTGGTCCTGCCTGGATTGTGTTGTTGCAGTTTTCCATTGATTTTAATCACAGGGCATGGCAGTACTAATAGACGCCCCAGGGGATCTCCTATATTCCAAGAAAACTCTTCTTTACCTCCATTATGTAGTTGCAGTCCTACTTCCTTCTGATAGTCAGGGTCAATTACCCAAGACAATAATGTAATCCCCTTCTTGGTGTGTTGATCCAGAGGCATAAGTAGCCCAAAGTGGCCAGGTGGCAATCTTAACTTCCAGTTCAGTGGTATCACTGTTGTTTCTCCTGGAGAAAGCACACCCTGTTTTGGAACTAAAACCTGTAGACCAGCAGAACTCAGGGTAGCAGGGACAGGAAGCAAAAATTTTCCTAGTGGATCACTAGGAGTAATAGTGAGTGGCACCACACCCATTTCCACCCCTTGGTTCCTGGACCCATGGATCCTGGCTATGGGAGAAACAGCACCATACAGCGGACGCTGATTCAGAGCATATACAGCTTCCTGGAGAACATTACCCCAGCCTTTCAAGTTTTTGCCACCTAGTTGGCACCGTAATTGAGTTTTCAAAAGGCCATTCCACCGTTCTATCAATCCAGCTGCTTCTGGATGATGGAGAACATGGTAAGACCAGAGAATTCCATGAGCATGTGCCCATTCCCGCACTTCATTTGCTGTGAAGTGTGTTCCTTGATCCGAAGCAATGCTATGTGGAATACCATGACGATGGATAAGGCATTCTGTAAGGCCACGGATAGTAGTTTTGGCAGAAGCATTGCGTGCAGGGAAACCAAACCCATATCCAGAGTATGTGTCTATTCCAGTTAGAACAAATCGCTGCCCCTTCCATGAAGGGAGTGGTCCAATGTAATCAACCTGCCACCATGTAGCTGGCTGGTCACCTCGGGGAATGGTGCCATATTGGGGGCTGAGTGTGGGTCTCTGCTGCTGGCAGATTGGGCACTTAGCAGTGGCTGTAGCCAGGTCAGCCTTGGTGAGTGGAAGCCCATGTTGCTGAGCCCATGCATAACCTCCATCCCTACCACCATGACCACTTTGTTCATGAGCCCATTGGGCAATAACAGGAGTTGCTGGGGAAAGAGGCTGACTGGTATCCATAGAACAGGTCATCTTATCCACTTGATTATTAAAATCTTCCTCTGCTGAAGTCACCCTCTGGTGTGCTTTCACATGGGACACAAATATCTTCATGTTTTTAGCCCACTCAGAAAGGTCTATCCACATACTTCTTCCCCAGACCTCTTTGTCACCAATTTTCCAATTATGGTCTTTCCAAGTCCCTGACCATCCAGCCAAACCATTAGCAACAGCCCATGAGTCAGTATACAAACGCACCTCTGGCCAGTTTTCCTTCCAAGCAAAATGAACAACCAGGTGCACTGCTCGAAGTTCTGCCCACTGGGAGGATTTTCCCTCACCACTGTCCTTCAAGGACACCCCAGAAAGGGGTTGTAATGCTGCAGCTGTCCACTTTCGGGTGGTACCTGCATATCGTGCTGAACCATCTGTAAACCAGGCCCGAGTTTTCTCTTCCTCAGTCAATTCACTGTAAGGAACACCCCAAGAGGCCATAGCTCTGGTCTGGGAAAGAGAAGGTAATGTGGCAGCAGGAGTGGAAACCATGGGCATTTGTGCCACTTCTTCATGTAACTTACTTGTGCCTTCAGGACCTGCTCTGGCTCTATCTCGTATATACCATTTCCACTTTACAATAGAGTGCTGCTGTGCACGCCCAACTTTATGGCTTGGTGGGTCAGACAACACCCAACTCATGATAGGCAACTCAGGTCTCATGGTAACTTGGTGGCCCATGGTTAAGCGTTCAGTCTCTACTAAGGCCCAGTAGCAGGCCAAAAGCTGTTTCTCAAAAGGAGAGTAGTTATCTGCAGCAGATGGTAAGGCTTTGCTCCAAAATCCTAAGGGTCTGCGTTGTGATTCTCCTATAGGGGCCTGCCAAAGGCTCCAGACAGCATCTCTATTTGCCACTGACACTTCCAGCACCATTGGATCTGCTGGATCATATGGCCCAAGTGGCAGAGAAGCTTGCACAGCAGCCTGGACCTGTCGCAGAGCCTCCTCTTGTTCAGGTCCCCACTCAAAATTAGCAGCTTTTCTGGTCACTCGATAAATGGGCCGGAGTAGCACACCCAAATGAGGAATATGTTGTCGCCAAAATCCAAAAAGGCCAACTAGGCATTGTGCCTCTTTTTTGGATGTGGGAGGGGCCAGATGCAGCAATTTATCCTTCACCTTAGAAGGGATATCTCGACATGCCCCACACCACTGGACACCTAAAAATTTTACTGAGGTGGAAGGCCCCTGTATTTTTGTTGGATTTATCTCCCATCCTCTGACACGCAAATGCCTTACCAGTAAATCTAGAGTAGTTGCTACTTCTTGCTCACTAGGTCCAATCAACATGATATCATCAATATAATGGACCAGTGTGATGTCTTGTGGGAGGGAGAAACGATCAAGGTCTCTGCGAACAAGATTGTGACATAGGGCTAGAGAGTTGATATACCCCTGAGGTAGGACAGTGAAAGTATATTGCTGACCTTGCCAGCTGAAAGCAAACTGCTTCTGGTGGTCCTTACTAATAGCTATTGAGAAAAAAGCATTTGCCAGATCAATAGCTGCATACCTGGTACCAGGGGATGTATTGATTTGCTCAAGCAATGATACTACATCTGGAACAGCAGCTGCAATTGGAGTTACCACCTGGTTGAGTTTATGATAATCCACTGTCATTCTCCAAGACCCATCTGTTTTCTGCACAGGCCAAATAGGAGAGTTGAAAGGGGATGTAGTGGGAATCACCACCCCTGCATCTTTCAAGTCCTTAAGAGTGGCAGTAATCTCTGCAATCCCTCCAGGAATACGGTATTGCTTTTGATTTACTATTTTGCTTGGTAGGGGCAGTTCTAGTGGCTTCCACTTGGCCTTTCCCACCATAATAGCCCTCACTGCACGAGTTAGAGAACCAACGTGGGGATTCTGCCAGTTGCTCAATATGTCTATGCCAATTATACATTCTGGAACTGGGGAAATAACTACAGGATGGGTCCGGGGGCCCACTGGACCCACTGTGAGATGGACCTGAGCTAAAACTCCATTGATCACCTGGCCTCCATAAGCCCCCACTCTGACTGGTGGTCCAGAGTGACATTTTGGGTCCCCTGGAATTAATGTCACTTCTGAACCAGTGTCTAATAATCCCCAAAATATCTGATCATTTCCTTTTCCCCAATGCACAGTTACCCTGGTAAAAGGCCGTCGGTCTCCTTGGGGAAGACTTAGAGGAATGTTAACAGTATAAATTTGTGGCAGTGTAACAGGTTTCTCCCCCATAGGGACCTGGCCTCCCCTTCATTCAAGGGGCTCAGGGTCTGTAAACTGTTTCAAGTCTGGAAATTGGTTAAGGGGCCGTGACTCTGTGTTTTTGTAATTCAGGTTAGACTTCTGTTCCCTTGACTTAGAACTCTTTTGTTTATACAGCTCCAACAAGAATTTTGTAGACTGCCCTTCTATTGTATTTCTAGGCACCCCATGATTTACTAGCCAATGCCACAAATCTCTGCGTGTCATATAATTTTGATGCCTCCTTTGAGTTTGTTGTCTATTATAATACCCACGTCTACCCTGTCTTTGGTGATTAAGTGCTGCCACCTGGCTTCTGCCAACTCGGGATCCTGTCATCCCCATTGTGTTTAAGGATTCCAGCTCAGTGACAGCAGTTCCTACAGGAATATCTGACCTACAGAGAAGTGCAACCACAGAGCTCTTGAGGGATGATGGTGCTAGTCTCACAAATTTATTTCTCACTGTTCTGGTAAAAGGTGCATCCTCTGGACATTCCTGGGGTGTAAGAGCAGGCTTTGCATGATAAATCCACTCTAACATCCCAATCTCTCTAAGCCTCTGGATCCCCTCGTCTACATTATACCAGGGCAGTTCTGGCATTTCAACCTCAGGTAATGTTGGCCACCTTTTGATCCATGTTTCAACCAACCACCCAAACAAGCTGTTAACACCTTTTCTAACTGCTCTAGCTATAACATTGAATGCAGAATCTCTGCTTAGTGGGCCCATATCAATAAATTCAGCCTGATCCAGCCTTATATTCCTCCCACCATTATCCCACACTCTTAAAATCCATTGCCACACATATTCCCCTGATTTCTGTCTATATAAATTGGAAAACTCACACAGTTCTTTTGGAGTATAATGTACCTCCTCATGTGTGATACTTTGTACCTCACCTTTAGGGGCCTGTTGGGACTTTAGTCTAGTTACAGGTCTAGAAGAAATGAGGGGTGGTGGGGGTGGGTCATGAAAAGAATTAGAAATATCTTCCAAGCCATTTGCTTCAGGGCTTTCATTTGCAGTTTCATCTGGTGAAACAGGATTAATAACTCTAGGGCTAATCCCTTCAGGAGGAGGTTGGGTGGCCAATTCCTCAAGGCAGGCTGGAGGTGGGGCGGCTATGTCCTCAGGGCAGACTATTACAGGGTTATCTAAAGAAGGCTCAGCATGGTCTAGGGTTTCAACCTCACCCCCAACATCATTATCAATCCATATGTCACCATCCCATTTTTCAGGGTCCCACTTCTTTCCAATCAATGCCCTCACTTTAACGGCAGACACCATGCAAGACTGAGATTTCAGTTTACGTTGTAAAGTTGCTACTCTAACAATAAGATTCTGAGTCTGATTTTCAGAGATCTCAAGTCTACGGCTACAGGAAATAAAATTTTCCTTCAGGATACTCATAGAAACCTCTACATCTTTCAGACAGCACTTAAGCTTCTTGTTTGAAGCCTTAAGCCCATCCCTTTCACCCTTTAATGTAGACAGTGTATCTAACAACAACCAACCAACATCTCTATAACTCTTATTTCTACAAAACTCTGTAAAGGTGTCAAAAACATTATCCCCCAGAGTCTGGCTTCGTACAAGCGAAGCATTAGGAGAATCGAATGATGATATTTTGACTATCTCCTTTGCCAACTCAGTCCATGGATTGGGAGTGTCATTCTGATTATGGGAATCAGAGTCCTTAGTGTCTCTGAGCCCAGTCAGAGTAGAAAACCATTCATAAAAACCCATTTTTAAGATTCTGTTCCTTAAGAACCACTCCCGGTACCAAGATGTATTAGTTAGGGTTCTCTAGAGAAACAGAATCAACAGGGAACACTTGCAAATATAAAATTTATGAAAGTGTCTCACGTGACCGTAGGAATGCAGAGTCCAAAATCCACAGGGCAGGCTGCGAAGCCAACGACTCCAATGGATGGCCTGGATGAACTCCACAGGAGAGGCTCACCAGCCAAAGCAGGAATGCAACCTGTCTCCTCTGAGTCCTCCTTAAAAGGCTTCCCATGATTGGATTTAGCATCACTAATTGCAGAAGACACTCCCCTTTGGCTGATTACAAATGGAATCAGCTGTGGATGTAGCTGATGTGATCATGACCTAATCCTATGAAATGTCCTCATTGCAACAGACAGGCCAGCACTTGCCCAATCAGATGAACAGGTACCACAACTTGGCCAAGTTGACACCTGTCCCTAACCATGACAGCTGGTGAAGTTCAGGGTTTCTCTCTCAAGTGGAAAAGCACACGGCAAACATGGACAGGGTTTCTTTCTCATCTTGAAAGGCATGTGGCAAACACAGCGTCATTTGCTAGCTTTCTCTCCTAGCTTCCTGTTTCATGAAGCTCCCCAGGAAATGTTTTCCTTCTTCATCTCCAAAGGCCACTAGCTGGTAGACTTTCTGCTTCTCGTGGCTATGTCATTCTCTGCTCTCTCAGAAATCTCTCTCATTCTCTAAAATGTTTCCTCTTTTATAGGACTTCAGAAACTAATCAAGACCCATCCAAATGGGTGGAGATACGCCTCCACCTAATCCAGCTAACAGCCACGTTTGATTAAATCACATCTCCAAGGGGATGATCTAATTACAGTTTCAAACATACAGTGCTGAATAGGGATGAGAAGAAACAGCTGCCTTTACAAATGGGATTAGGATTAAAACATGGCTTTTCTAGGTTACATGCATCCTTTCAAACCAGCACAAACTGCATGATCAATATTAGAACATTTTCATTACTCCAGAAAGGAAATAAAAATTAAAAAGAAAACCCCAATCCCTCCTTACTCCTTATCCTTCCCCCCCCCCCAAATTGTTGACCCATAATCATTTTGTCAACAATGGGTGGTACATTTGTTACTCTTGATGAAATAGTATTAAAATATTACTGTTAGCTGTAGTCCATAGTTTGAATAGGTACATTTTTCCTATAAACCCCTCTATTATTAACTCCACAAGATTCACTGTATTATAAATTCCATGTTTTAACATTCGACTTTCCTTCTGGTGATATATATGACTCTAAAATTCCCCTTTTTACCACATTCACACACCATTCAGTGCTGTTAATTATTCTCAGAATAACATGCTACCATCACCTCTGTCCATTTCCAGTTAAACATTCTGCATATATTAAGCAACTGCTCCCCATTCTTTAGCCTCATTTTATATCCTTGTATGTTAGTTTGGAAGCTGCTAGAATCCAATATACCAGAACTGGAATGGCATTTTAAAAGGGGAATTTATTTCATTGCAAGTTTACAGTTCTAAGGCCATGAAAATGTCCAAATTAAGGCAAGGATATAAAAATGTACAAATTAAGGCATCCAAGGAAAGATATCTTGGTTCAAGAAGGCTGATGATGTTTGGAATTTCTATTTCAGCTGGAAAGGCACATGGCGATGTCTGCTAGTTTTCTCACCAGGCTTCTTCCTGAGGATCTGTTCGTTCTCTTGGCCCTCTCAGTTCTGGTGGCTCTAAAGCTTTTTCCAGAATAGTTCCCTCTTAAAGGGCTCTAGTAAGCAGCCCCAAGTTGAATGGGTGGAGACACATCTCCATGGAAACCATCTAATCAAAAGTTACCACCCACAATTGGGTGGTTCATATCTGTACATACTGCTTAGCAATTTGCTTTTCTCACATCACATATTGTTTGGAAACAATCAAAAAGAGTCCACCCAGCAATGTTGAATGAGGATTAAAGGACAGGACTTTTCTGGGGTATATAATAGCTTCAAACTGGGACACCTGGTAACATATCTTCTATATTTTATGTCTGTGAGTTTACATAATATAATAGTTCATATCAATGAGATCATACAATATTTGTCCTTTAGTGTCTGGCTTATTTCATTTCACATAATGTGCTCAAGTTTCATCCATGTGGCTTGTTTTGGGACTTCATTTCTTCTTACCACTGAATAATATTCCATCTTGTGTTTATCCATTCATTGGTTGATGGGCACTTGGGTTGTTTCCATCTTTGGCAATTGTGAATAATGCCACTATGAACATCGGTGTGCAGATGTCTGCTCATGTTCCTGCTTTGGAACCTTCTGCATATATCCTGAGTTGTGGAATTGCTGGGTCATAGAGCAACTCTGTACTTAGCTTGAGATGGAAGCTTTGTTGAGAATGACAGAGCAACAAGATAAAAAGCACCTAAGTCCCCAACATAAACCACCTTATCAGCCCTGGATCATCTATCCAGACTTTTACATGAGAGAGATATAAACCTCTATCTTGCTTAAGTTTTTGTGTTTTGTAGTCTCTTTGAAATAGCAACCAACTTGTATCCTAGTGAATGCATCTGTTGACCTGAAGAGACAAACATGATATGTGATGTGAGAAAAGCAAATTGCTAAGCAGTGTGTACTTATAAATATGATCTTATATTTGCAAATGCCAAACTAAACAATAACCTGTATTTAAAAAAATAATGTATTTATTTATAAGGTTGTAAATCACCTACTAACTTTGGTTACCTCTGATGTGAAAAATCAAGAGAAGTTAGGAAAGATTAATATTGTTTATATATATTTTATTTATTTATTTTAAAATAATTCAACTAATTATTTTATTTAATTATGAATAGTAATTAGCAATTGCTATTTATTAGTAATTACTATGTAGTAATTACATTTTTATAATTCAAACATATTTCTTAAAAAGTGTAAGTCTTGGAGTACACCACAAGTGAGGCATCCAGAGAAGAAGGTCATGGATAATAAAGAGATGACAATGCATACTTCTTGATTTCAAAACTTACTACAAAGCAACAGTAATAAAAACAGTGTGGTACTGGCAAAAGAACCAACATATAGACCAATAGAATAGAATTGAGAGTTCAGAAATAAACCCACACATCTATGGTCAATTGATTTTCAACAAAGGTGCCAGCTCCATTCAGTGAGGTAAAGAAAGTCTGGGAACAACAAACAGTGCTGGAAAAACCAGATATCCATGTGTAAAACAATGATATTGGACTCCTACCGCATACCATATACATAAAAATAACTCAGAACAGATACTGAGCTGTTTGTATATAGCCTGGTTATTCCCAGAAACTTCGGGTATTTATTGTGACACCTGAGACTCAGAATGAGAGCTCGGAAGCTATGAAATCAGGCATACCTGTATGGAACTGTATAAAAAAATTGAAAAAAGGTAACCCAGCCTATGCACTCCCCAACCCTCCCCCCCGAAAAAGTTGAAAAGGGATCAGGCTTTGACTAGAAATATGAAGGAAATTGATCTGCATAGGACTAAGGTAGATCAGAATACAAGGTGAAGGATGATATCGTCCATATTTTTAAAAATTCAACTTGTGTATGAGACCAAAGGGAGAGATGTTTCTTTGGTGAAAAATTTATATTTTGGGTAGTGCATTTCCTAATTCAATTTGTATGGTCAGTTTAGTTGAACACCACAAGTACATGGAATCTTGAATAGGGTGTGAGATCTTGGTTTGTCCAGGTTAGTCTTACGCCCCATTGTATCCCAGAGTAATTTAGGCAGTGAATAAAGAATTTGCAAAGTCCCCTTGGGGGACAGGGGAGAAAGGAGGAAATATTCAACTTCTGTATTTGGAGAATTTCTAATATTCTTGCAAGCAGTAGGAACACCAAATCAATAGACTGAGCCCTCAATTTTGGGGTTCACCCTATGAAACTTATTCATGCAAAGGATAGGCTAAGCCTACATAAAATTAGACCTAAGAGTCACCCTCAGAGAATCTCTTTGTTGCTCAGATGTGGCCCCTCTCTCTCTAAGCCAACTTGGCAGGTGAACTCACTGCCCTCCCTCCTACATAGGATGTGACTTCCAGGGGTGTAAATCTCCCTGGCAATGTGGGACAGAACTCCCAGAATGAGCCAGGACCTGGCCTCAAGGGATTGAGAAAGCCTTCTTGACCAAAAGGGGGAAGAGAGAAATGAGACAAAATGGGGGTTTCAGTGGCTGAGAGATTTCAATGAGAGTCAAGAGGTTATCCTGGAGATTATTCTTATGTATTATATATATATATCCCTTCTAAGTTTGTGGTGTTTTGGAATGGCTGCAAGGAAATACCTTAAACTGTTGAGCTGTGCTCCTGCAGCCTTGATTCTTGAAGAACTCGGTTTAACTATATAGCTTTTACAATGTGACTATGTGTTTATGAAAACCTTGTCCAATGCTCCTTTTATCCAAGGTATGGACAGATGAGTAAAAATAAACAAGGGGAGTGTTCTAGTTTGCAGCTGCCAGAATGCAACACACCAGAGATGGATTGGCTTGTAATAAAAGGGGATTTATTTCATTAGTTCTTCAGAGGAAAGGCAGCTAACTTTCAACTGAGGTTCTTTCTTACATGGAAAGCACAGGGTGGTCTCTGCTGACCTTTTCTCCAGGCCTCTGTTCCAACAACTTTCCCCAGGGTGATTTCTTTCTGCACCTCCAAAGGCTGGGCAGAGCTGTGAGTGCTGAGATGAGATATGCTGAGCTGCATGGGCTGTGCTGAGTTGAGCTCTCATTTAAGCACCAGCCAATTAACTCAAACATCATTCATTGCAGCAGATATGCCTCTTAGCTGACTGCAGATGTTATCAGGAACAGATGAGGTTCACATGCCATCAGCTCATGTCCACAGCAATTTAACTAGGCATCTTCACCTAACCAAGTTGACAACTGAATCTAACTACCACATGTCCACCCCTTGTCAACTTGGCAACTACATGCATTACCTTAAACAATATTAAGGTGCAAAAAATTCTCTTCTAGCTGTGGACCTATGAATCTCAAAACAAGTTGTCTGGTGCTAATATTCAAAGGAGGACATTCACAGGATACAGATTTTCATTTCCATAGGGAGAAATTGGAAGGAAAACCTGCAGGGCAAACACCATTGGATTTCGAAGTCTGAAAGTCCTTTATCCTTCAGCTTTAGAAAGTGGCAGTCCCACCCTTTCCAAGGGCCTATGCAGTGGCCCACCTCTTTCCAAATCAACCTTTTTCTTGGCTCCACTCTCTCCAGGCATTGGGGCCACCTCTGGGTTCTCTGCCATTTCTGGGCACATGTTCAACCCCTCCATGTGGTGGCAGCCAGGCTCTCCCCAGTCCCCAAGGAACATGCTATACCTTTTCCAAGGCCTGAGGTGGCACAACTCTTCCACTGCAACGAGATGGGAGATTCATCCTCTGCCCTCAGGGCAAACTCACCCTCTCCATGTGTATGGGTGGGTCCACTCTCCTGGCTTCAGACCCAAGCTTCCATGGTTCTCACTCAGCAAACTGCAATTTGTCCCTTTGTGTCCCTCTTTGTCCCGATTGGTGGTGGTTCCATTTACATCAACAATCTCTTCAAGCACTCCAGGACTTCTCCATCATTCTCTTCACAGTTCCTCCAAAATCTTCCCCTTAGCCATCAAAAAAAACAGTCCAACATATCTGGTATTTGCAAACCACAGCAGCACCCCACTCTCTGGTCCCAAAATGTATTAGTTAGGGTTCTCTAGAGAAACAGAATCAACAGGGAACACTTGCAAATATAAAATTTATAAAGCGTCTCACATGACCGCGGGAACGCAGAGTCCAAAATCCTCAGGGCAGGCTGTGAAGTGAACAATTCCAATGGAGGGTCTGGATGAACTCCACAGGAGAGGCTCTCCAGCCTAAGCAGGAAGGAAGACTGTCTCTTCTGAATCCTCCTTAAAACCCTTCCAGTGATTAGATTAAGCATCACTCAGTGCAGAAGACACTCCCTTGGCTGATTACAGATGGAATCAGCTGTGGATGCAGCTGACATGATCATGATTTAATTCTATAAAATGTCCTCATCACAAAGACAGGCCAGCACTTGCCCAACCAGACAAACAGGTACCACCACTTGGCCAATTTGACACATGAACCTGACCATGACAGGGAGATAAGGGGTAAAATAAATTGGGTAGATGGAAATACTAGTGGTTAATGAGACGGAGGTTTAAGGGGTATGGGATATATGAGGTTTTTCTTTTTTCTTTTTATTTCTTTTTCTGGAGTTATGCAAATGCTCTAAAAATGATCATGGTGATGAATACGCAACGATGTGATGATATTGTGAACCATTGATTGTACACCATGTATGGACTGTATGTGTGTGAAAACTTGTCAGTAAAAATATATTTAAAAAAATCAACACCTCTACGTGGGACATGACATCCAGGGGTGAAAGTCTCCTTGGCGGCATGGGAGATCACTCCCAGGGATGAGTCCAGGCCTGGCACCATGGGATCAACAATTCCATCCTGACCAAAAGGGGGAAAAGAAGTGAAACTAATGAGTATTAGTGGCTGAGAGAGTTCAAATAGAGTCAAGAGGCCTCACTGGAGTCCACTCTTACACAAACTTCAGTTAAGCATTGCTACCTATCATAACTTGCCAAACCCCAACCAAAACATTCCAGCCAATCCTAAAGAACACCCAGGGCAATATATGAGATTCTACAAAGGTTCCATGCACAAGGGTAACTTTCCAAAAACCTTCAGCCTCCAGAGGAGTCCCTGGACCAGATAAGTCCTGAAACCTAGAGCACCCAGTCTGTCCAGAACATCAGCTAGTTCCATCTCCCTACCCTATATAATTGACAGCACCTTCCAACATGAAAAAGTTAGAATGGCCATAGCCCAAATACCCCTAAATAGTGGCACAGAAAGATCAAAGGTGATGACAGAATTATACAGAGAAAGTAGGGTTTAACAAATGAATATGATTGCTGAATCATTAAATTGATATTTCTTTGTCTCCAGTATCTTCCAGAGACTAGAAGTAAAAACCTAAAATTGTGAAATTGTAACTCATACCAAACTCTGAATTCAGTTCTACAACTAATTGTTGTGCTGTGCTTTGAAATTTATTGTTTTTGTTTGTTTGTTTACATGTCATTTTTCACAAAAAAAGAAACAAAAGTCGATTGTGATGATAAAAAAATATTTATTCCTTCTAGTGTCTTATATTCTGGAGCAGCTAGAAGGAAAAATCTGAGATGTTGGTATGGTAGCCCATGACAAACTCTGGAATCTTTCCTGTAACTACCTGTTGATTAGTGCTTTGAAAATTATTGCTTTTTTCTTCCTTTGCTTTGTATATATGTTATATTATACAATATAACCCTGAGAAGAAAACAAGGGGGATATCTTCAGGACCTTGTATTCAGCAATGGATTCTTAGATATGACACTAAAAGCATGAGGAACTAAAGAAAAAATAGACAAATTAGACTTTATCAAAATTTAAAACTTTTATGCATTAAAGGACATTACAAAAAAAGTGAAAAAATAATCTACAGAGTGGAACAAAATATATCCAGAATATATAAAGAACTCCTATAATTCAGTAACAAAAACAAGCCAATTTTTTAAAATGGGCAAAGGGCTTGAATAGACATTTCTCCAAGAAAGTTATATGAATGGCCAGTAGGCATATGAAAAGATGCTCACCATTATTAGCCATCAAATAAATGCAAATCAAAACCATGCAAGATACCACTTCATACCCACCAGGATAACTATTCCTAAAAGAAAAATTGAGAACAGGTGTTAGTGGGAATGTAGAGAAATTGGAAGCTTTATGCATTGCTGGTGGGAATGTAAAACGGAGCAGCCACTGTAGAAAATAGTTTGTTGGTTCCTCAAAAAAAGGTTAAACACAGAATTACCATATCATTTGGCAATTCCACTGTTAGGTATATACCAAAAATATATATATATATTGATAGCAGGGATTCAGATTCCTGTACACCAATGTTCATAGCAGCATTATTCACAATAGCCGACGGGTAGAAACGACCCAACCGTCTATCAACCTAATAAATAGATAAATAAGATGTATAACCATACAATGGAATATTATTTAGCCATAAAAGAAATGAAGTTCTGATATGTGCTACAGCATGGATGAACCGTGAAGACATCATGTTGAGTGAAATAACCTAGACATAAAAGGACAAATATAAGAATCCACATATATGAAATATCCAGAGTGAGCAAATTCAGAGACAGAAAGAAGATTTGAACTTACCAGGGGCTGGGGCAGGGATAACGGGGACTTATTTCTCAAAGAATAGAGTTTCCATTTTGAGTGATGAAAAATTTTAGTAATGGAAGGTGGTACAGGTCGCACGATATTGTAAAACTAATTAATGCCCCTGAATTGTGTGGACAAAATGGCAAATTTTATTTTTATGTATATGTTACCACAACTGAAAAAATAAAAACAAAAAAAAAGAAAGACATAATGTGCAGATTCTCTAAAGGGCCCAGTGGCATGAGGAAGTCTCTAGATCAGGTCCTCAGGCCCTTGGCCAAGAAGGTGAGCAGAATGTGCTGTTTGGTTCCTTCTCTGCCAGTGTTTTCCCACTGCCGGGACCTGGGTAGGCAGCTAGTCCACCACAGCGATGTGGGACTCATCCCCAGTAAAGAACAATAAGCCTGGATAATGGAGGGCCACATGCTAGCATTTTGTTTGGGAGGAGAGGAGGGAGGATTTGTGGCTGTGAAGAGCAGCTGTAGTGCTATAGATAATCTCTACGCTTGGAGTTGAGATGTAGTGTCAAAATGAGGTTGCCACTTATTAGTGGTACAAACTTGGTAATTGCTCAACCTGTTTGAACCTCAGCTTTCTTGTCTATTAAATGGGAATAATTATACCCACCTGTGTTAGTTAGATTCAGTTGTCAACTTGGCCAGGTGAGCATACCTAGTCTTGTTGCGGCGGATATAAACCAACGGTATGTGAACCTCATCTGTTGCCAATTACATCTGCAGTCAGTTAGGAGGCATGTCTGCTGCAATGAGTGATGTTTGACTTAATTGGCTGGTGCTTAAATGAGAGATTGCAACGTAAGCAGCTTGGCATTCCTCATCTCAGCACTAGCAGCTCAGCCCAGGCCTTTGGAGATGCAGAAAGAAGTCACCCTGGGGAAAGTTCTTGGAACCCAGGGGCCTGGAGAGAAGACCAGCAGAGACCATCCTGTGCCTTCCACGTAAGAAAGAACCTCAGTGGAAAGTTAGCTGCCTTTCCTCTGAAGAACCAACAAAATAAATCCCCTTTTATTAAAAACCAATCCATCTCTGGTGTGTTGCATTCCAGCAGCTAGCAAACCAGAACACCACCATATAAAGCACTGAAAATCAAGTGAGATAAGACATTATGAAGAGCTGCAACAATTTTGAATCATTTGCTAAGAGGTTCCTCCCTCTTCATAAAAGTTTTGCCACTGAAATTAGTAGTTATTAATACGACTCTTCCATTTCCTGTTTGAAGATGACCTTAATAACTTCATGGGCATAGGTTTAATCATAATGAACTCATGGACATAGTTTTAATTGAAAATGATGTTTCATGAACATTTAAAAGCATTATTTACTTTGCTTGCATCAATTATACAGGGACACCATGCAAGCCGGGGCAAATCATTGAGCCTCAGTTTCTTCTACTGTAGAGTGGAGCTAACATCTTCTGTTCCACTTATCACACAGGATTGCTACATTTCTAACCATGATATACAGTTTTTGAAAGATCTGTAAAATTGCAAAGTGCTAAACAAATATAAGATGTTATTTTTTTTAGTAATTATTTTTATTACAAAAGCAACAGGAGAATAAAAGAAAGAAAAAATCACTTGCATTTCCAGCAAATGCAACTCCAATTAACACTTCACCGAATTTCCTTACATTATTTTTAAATATGTAGAATGCTTTCAGTACAATTTAAATTGTATTATGTGTATAATTTTCTATCCTATTTTTCATTTATTTTATAATAGGCACTTTCTATGATGTTACATGTAATTGTAAAAATTCTTAATAACCATGTACTATTCCCTCAACTAGACAAATGCTACATGTTATTTAGGCTAAATTAAATTTTTTCACCAATATAGATGACAATGTAGAGAACATCTTAGTGCACAAGCTTTTTCATTTATTAAATTACTTCTTTGAATAGAATTCCTATCTTACAGTAATAAAAGTGAGTCACTAAAAAATATATTAGGAATGGTCAAAATGACTAAAAATTTGGGGTGGCCAATAAAAATGTTTAATGCTCTGATTGTTTTAAAGAGTTCTTTAAACCCAGGCTTTCCAGAAATGAAACTGGAAATGACAAATGATGATTTATGAAAGGGATTTATTTCAGAAAGATGACAGTACACAAATCAACAGATGGCATTCAGGGAAAATCTTCTGCTGTGCATCAGATGATTGACAAAGTAAATGGGTTAAAATAAAATATTGAAGATAGGTATTGTATCAGTCAGTGTTCTCCAGCAAAACACAACTAATAGGAGGGATATATATATATATATATATATATATATATATATATATATATATAGTTATTTTAAGGAACTTTGGGTCACACAATTGTAGAGCCTAAAAGCTAGAAATTTGGAGGGTAGGCAGGCAGGATTTTATGTGGGATACTTGAGACAGAATTTCTTCTTCTCTGGGAAACCTCAGATTTTGCCCTTAAAGCAAATTGGATGAAGTCCACCCACACTATGGAGGGTTAGCTCCTTTAGTTAAAGTCAACTTCTAGTAGATGCTAATCACATCCACAAAATATCGTCACAGTAACACTTAGATTAGTGTTGGGCTGAATAACTGGGCACTGCATCCTACTCAAGCTGGCACTTAAGCTTAACCATCACATGTATGTATCTATTTTTAATGATTTTCCACTTTAACTGAAATTTTTGATTAGCTGACTCCTGATTCTGTCTCATAAGAAGTTTCTTTAGTATTACCTATTTTTCCCAAGTGACTTATTGCCAACATCTGTGTGTACCTTCCCAGGACACAAACTATGTTTGTCACATGGGAGGAGAACTTGTGATGTTTGCAATTTTCCTATGAAAATTTCTTCTGGAAAAATATTGCACTTGTTATTTTTTTAATATTTCTAATAAAGAAAAAAACACTTGCCCATCATTGTCCTCAAGAGTTATGACTGGATATCTCTTCTGGCTCATATTTTCTGGCCCTTCCCTCTTTGGAGGGCCCCTGCTGGCGGAGGCTCAGCCACCTGGCGCGGGACAGCCCCGCCCGCTCGCCACGCGCCCAGGGTCTCACGCTCCGAGCTATTTGTGCTAAGACCAGCCCCTTCAGGCGGGGACAAGAGCAGAACCCAGGACTTCCGGGCAATGGTCGTCCCTGTGTCTTGTCGGAAATAAAAGGAGAGCAGCACCCCTTTGTCCAATCTCTGTCTCAGGTGTCCTGAAACTTGAGTCTCATTTCGTAAATAATAATGACAATGATGATAGTGACAGTGGAAGGTCCGGAGAGAGCAAGTCCCATTTTGGTAGATCATAAAATAGAGCCTTAGGATCATATGGCAGTTTCAGTTTTCTACTTAGTTGTTTTCTCTGCTACTGCTGTGCTCACCTCCAGGAAAAGATTATGAGGAAAACAACAATAACAACAACAACAAAGGTTATACACAAAGCTCTTGACAAGTGCTATTTTCTTTCATTAGTAATTTTTGAATTGAGAGAACTCTAGGCTGATGGTTTCATTATGTAAGAAGATCTCCCTCTCTTTAGATATCCATAAATTTTCCCTCCTTGATCTAAAAATCTTTTATCTAGTAAGCACAAAAGACACTTTATTACTGCCCCTTGCACAATGTGTTGTTTTCACAAAGCTGCATATTTTACACAAAATATCGCGAGAAATTTCACAGAGGGGATTCAAAGCTGCCTTTAAAACGACATCTGAAACAGTACTCTCAAATCAAATTTTTATTTCCTAATGGAAGTCTCTGTAGTCTTGGCACCATGGGCAACCTTCCTTAAATGTCTCCATTTTCTTCTTTTTTTCCTCTTGTTTTGCTAATCATGCCACTGACCCTTCTTCCTTATCCCAATCTCTAGTTTTAAACAATCAACACTCCTTCTCTTGCCTCTTGTTTTCGCCTCCCCAAAACGCTCCACCTATTATTGGCTGAGTTGTGTCTCCCAAAGACTTCTTAGAGTCCTGATCCCTGCAACCTGTGAATGTGACCTAATGTGGAAATAGGGTCTTTGAAAATTTAATCAAGTTGAAACGAGGTCATACTGACTTAGAATAGGCCCAGATCCAGTATGATTGGGGTCCTAATAAGAAGAGTGAAATTTGGATACCGAGACACAGCCACATAGGGGAGGAGTCCACGTGAACATGGAGGCAGAAATTGGAGTATCTGCAAGCCATGGGGCAGTAAGGATTGCCCGGAAAGAAGGGGCAAGGAAGGATTCTCCTGTAAAGGTTTCAGAGGGAGCATGGCCTTACTGACGCCTTGATTTCAGACTTATAGACATGAGAACTGTGAGATAATAAATTTCTGTTGTTGCAAGCCATCCGGTCTGTGGTACTTTGTTAACGGCAGCCCTAGTAAACTAATACATCATCTGAGAACTTAATTCTCCCATCTAATTGATGTTTCACACATAGTAAATGTCCAATAAAGTGTTGAATGAATAACACCTAAGTTTCTGTAACTGATTATTTCTTCTCATCCAATCCCAAACTCCAGTCCTGATGTCACTTCTAACTCCTTCTCCTATGACCTATATCCACTTGGTTTGTTCTCCCAGATTCCCAGGTGCTGGCAACAACATTCTTTGTTTTCCTTTTGTTTGGGCTTGTCCAACCGTGGCACAACCAGGATGAGTGCCAGAATCTTCTGACTCCAGGTTTGGTGGACTTTTTGCCTCTAACAGTCTTTCGATCATCCAGACTCAGAACTTTAAAACCATTGTCAATTCATAATTCTTACTCCTTCACAACCATCCAGTCAACAAGACATGTGTTTAAAAATGCCCCTTTTACTCTCCATTTCCCTGGCCACCAACCCAGTCCCAACCCGAATCCTACCCCACGGTGTCTGATCTCCTGTGATCATCCACTGGTTGCCCAACTGGGCTGCCCATGCTTAAATCCATCCTGCCCACTGCTACCCTTCCTTAAACATGTAATTCAATGAATAGAATTTTAGGCCCAGGAGAGCCTTTATAGATTAGATCAACCCATTTACTTTAGGAATAAGGAAACAAAGTTTCAGGGAGGTAAAGTGACTTGTTCAAAGGGGCCACACAGGTGATCACGCACTCCCTACACAAGCGCCTACATCTCTACTTCATGGATGTTCAACTCTGTATTACTTTCCTTGTCCTTCTTCTTCCTCATTTGTTCCCTAAGGAAACTTCCCATCTAGGTACTAGACAAATATTCTCCTGCTGGAGAGAAAGTTGAGGGCCAGGTTTTTGCTTCCAGGATACTGAGGACTCCTTCTGGTGGAAGGAGAAAGAAGATAACTTAGGAAGACCACTAGAGGAATGAGAAATAATCAACATGGAAGGTGGAAGGAGATGCTGCCATCATAGAGTAGAAGGGACTCTGAGAGGGAACTACCTAGATCTGGAAACTTGTCCCCTGCTCCCATATCATATCCCCCTATGCCCCACCTCATGTCATCTTAGCACACCTTTCTGTTCCAGCCATTGCTTCAGCAACCAGTGCAGTGTAACCTTGTAGCTCTTGTTTTCTGCCCCAGGCTTCTCAGGCACCATCTGTGGGAACCACTCAGTCATTCCATAACCTGTGCAAATCTGGAAGCACAAAGGGATATAACCCTCCACGGTGGGAGGTGATGCATAAATGTAGTCCTCTTCCATCTCTAGGGCAGACAATTCTTAGGCATTCTACATAGTTCCTCAGAAGATGCCCAGCAGGATCATCTTGGGGTGGTCATCTTGATAACATATCCTGAGATTGGCTTCTAAGTATCTATGATTAAGTACTTACAATCATATCTCCCATAATAAATATTTTTCTATATTGTTCCATAGCCTTCCTATCATTATTTTTAAATCCTGCTAGTTTGTGGAGTATAGTTTATGAAAGAGCCATAACCAAAATCTACTTTAGGAAGAGAACTCTGTGCAGAAGACAGTTTAGAGCAGTTAGCTTTTGGCCAAGACCCCAGGTAATGGTGGAGCCAAAGAAGAGCCTAAACATAGAGGCGAGCCCCTGCAGGCTGGAATGCCCGTGCTGGACTGATACAGGAGACAGAAAGATGTTCATATTGTATTTGTGCAATTACATCTTGGCTCTATTTATTACAGCAGTTGAAACTACCCTAAATGTTACAAAAGAAGGTTACTGCCATAACAAAGACCCGAAATACATGGCACTCGCTTAGCAGTCCAGCAACAGGAGAGAACAGTATCACTTCCCTCCTGCTATAAATTTGAATATTATAAAGGATGTATTCTTAGCCATGCTGCACCACTGAGCTAAGGCTTCTTGACTCGTAATGAATGCATGCAGGTGTACTGACCTATTGACACCCTTGTCCTCCAAGGATGGTCAGGGCCTGAGCTGGCCAAAGCCCCCATGCTGGTTGCCTCCAGCCAAGAGCAACTTTGTTTTGACCCTGCAGTGGCCATTTAATAACTAAATGAGTGGAAGAGGAAGCAACCTCTCCATAAAACACCAGCATTCACCTCTCTTATAAAATGACTCATTTTTTTCTGTCTTGAATTATACGGATGATTATCTGTATAATACAGGAAAAACCCTAGCCAATTTCAAACCAGTTCCTACCTACCTCCCTCTTTTTTTCTTACATCCTAGGGCAAAGTCTATCAAATTCAGCATGTAACACAAGTCTCTTTTATTAAGTTTAGTATTTTGATTGTTTTTCTTCCCTGCTTAATTATGTAGCGTAGGTAATGACATGGAAGTTCATTACTGAACTCCTTTTTCACAAGTGTGTTTAAGTCAAGGATTTGTGGTTTCCAGCAGTGACAGTGGGAACTGGGGTAATCCATGTGCTCTCTCGTGTGCTTTGCTCCAAATAGTGGAAACAGACCAACTGGTGGAGAATCTCAACAGCAAAACAGTGCCCAGGTGGTCAGACGCTGACCTTGACACATAGCTCAGACATTAGGAGCCCCATATTGCTGTTTCCTGGGTCAGTTGTGTTTCTCAAAGTACTCTCACATTATACCATGCTTTTTAAAAATATGTGAGTAAAAAGTTTTACATTTGACCTTCCTGTTCCCAGATAGAATATTATAGGTTTTCAAAGTAGGAAAGAATCTTAAAGGTCATCTAGACATTTTGATTATTAAGTACTTACTAGTTATTCATTTATAACCCAACTTAATTCAGAAAGAAGACAACTTAAAAGTAACATAAAATATAGTGAGGCAATCAATATAACATAGAAGTGTGTTCTAGTTTGCTAGCTGCTGGAATGCAATATACCAGAAACAGAATGGCTTTTAAAAAGGGGAATTTAACAAGCTTTTAATTTACAGTTCTAGGGCTGAGAAAATGTCCCAATTAAAACATGTCTACAGAAATGTCCAATAAAAGGCATCCAGGGAAAGATACCTTGGTTTAAGAAGGCTGATGAAGTTTACGGTTTCTCTCTCAAGTGAGAAGGCACATGGTGAACACAGTCAGGGTTCCTCTCGCATCAAGTGGCGGGGCATATGGCGAACACAGCATTATCTGCTAGCTTCTTCTCCTAGCTTCCTGTTTCATGAAGCTCCCCAGGAGGCATTTGCCTTCTTCATCTCCAAAGTGCTGGCTCTTGGACTCTCTGCTTCGTAGTGCTGCAGAATTCTCTGCTCTCTCCGAATCTCTTTCTCCAAAATGTTTCTTCTTTTATAGGACTCCAGTAAACCAATCAAGACCCACCCAACTGGGTGGAGACATGTCATCACCTAATCCAGTTTAACAACCACTCTTGATTAAATCACATTTCCAGGGAGATGATCTGATTACAGTTACAAACATACAGTCTTGAATAGGGATTATTCTGCCTTTATGAAATGGGATTTTGATTAAAACATGGCTTTTCTAGGGGACATACATCCTTTCAAATCAGCACATTCCACCCTCTGGACTCTAAAAAAGACATGTTTTCCCTATATACAAAATGCATTTATTCCATAACAATATCAGAGAACTTTAAAGCATTTCAGTAACAATCAAATGCAATCTCAGAGTTAATTACAAGCATGGTCTGTCCTAAGGCAAAATTCTCCTCTGGCTCTGGACCTATAAAAACTCAAAACAAGTTATTTGCTGCCAACATAGAAAGAAGGAACAGTCATAGGATACATAAATGCATTTCCATAGGGAGGAAGGAACACAGGGGTCATAGGACCCAAGAAGTTTCAAAAACCTGCAGGGCAAAGTCCATTAGATTTCAAAGTCTAAGAGTCATTTATCATCCGGGCTTCTGAAAGCAGCAGTCCCACCCTTTCCAAGGGCCTGTGCAGAGGCCTGCCTCTCTCTGAATGCATCCTTGGGGGACATTGGGGAGACCACCTTTTACTCGGCTCCACCCTCTCCAAGCATCGGACCTGCATCCGGGCTCTCTGCCATCTCTAGGGCACACGCTCAACCCCTCCATGTGGAGGCAGCCAGCCTCTCCCCAAATCCCAAGGAATGTGCTTTACCCTCTCCAAGGCCTGAGGCAGCATGACTCTTCCACTGCAAGTAGGTGGAAGGCCCATCCACTGCCTTCGGGGCAAACTCACCCTCTCCTCGGGCTTGGGTGGGTCCGCTCTCCTGGCCCAAGACTTCTTGACTTCAGACCTGAGCTTCCATGATTCTCACTCTGCAAACTCCAATTTTCCCCTTTTGTGTCCTCCTTTGTCAAGATTGGCAGTGGTTCTGTTTACATCAACAGTCTCTTCAAGCACTCCAGGACTTCTCCATCATTTTCTTCACAGTTCCTCCAAAATCTTCCCCTTAGCCATCCAAAAAACCGTTCCAACATATCTGGTATTTGCAAACTACAGCAGCACCCCACTCTCCAATACCAAATCTGTTCTAGTTTGCTAGCTGCTGGAATGCAACACACCAGAGATGGATTGGCTTTCAATAAAAGGGGATTTATTTAGTTAATGTATAGTTCTTCAGAGGAAAGGCAGCTAACTTTCGACTGAGGTTCTTTCTTACGTGGGAAGGCACAAAGTAATCTCTGCTGGCCTTCTCTCCAGGCCTCTGGGTTCCAACATCTTTCCCTGGGGCGATTCCTTTCTGCATCTCCAAAGGCCTGGGCTGAACTGCCAGTGCTGAGATGAGGTATGCAAAGCTGCTTGGCTGTGCTGCATTGTGCTCTCTCATTTAAGCACCAGCCAATTGAGTCAAATATCATTCATTGCAGCAGGCACGCCTACTAGCTGACTGCAGATGTAATCAGCAACAGATGAGGTTCACATACCATTGGCTCATGTCCACAGCAACAAAACTAGGTGCCTTCACCTGGCCAAGTTGACAATTGAATCTAACTACCACAAAGTGGTAGGTAAAAACTTAAAAGAGAATTTTGATAATTTTTTAAATGATAATTTAAAATTATTTTTCAAAAGATAATTTTCAAAGAGGGTAAGTTATGAATAATGAATTTCATAAAGATATAAAAATCAAAATATTTTAAAGATTTTATTAAAAAGGAAACTGGTACAAGTGATACCAGCTCAAGGGAGAAATTGAAAAGCAGACACATTTACAGATCAGGAAAATGAAAATGAATGTGCAGATGGAGGTAAAACTGGCCTCTTCCACAGCAGTAAATGAAGCAAGTCAACTGAGCCTCTACTGTGCAGGATGGATTTGCATATCTATAGACAAGAATTATTTTGTGGAGAGAGCCAAGATGGCGGCTTAGTGAGATGTGGAATTTAGTTCATCCTCCAGAGCAGTTAGTAAATAGCAAAGAACAGTACAGAACAACTGCTGGGGCCACATCAGTGACTGGACACACAGCGCACCCCAGTCTGGACCAGCTGCACCAGCTGTGAGCCCACCCAGAACCATGAGTTCCCCAAGCCACAGCAGCTGGTGCCCCTCCCCTACAGGCTGCTTCCCAGAGGGGAAAGGAAAGAGATTTCACTAGCAGCAGGGGCTGAGCATAACCAAGCTCCAATTGTGTAATTAATTAACAAAACCTTACTACTGAAAATAGGCCCCCAGCTCAGTTGAACCTTGAGTGAAAGCTGAGGTTGCTGGGTTTTGCCCCAGCACAGAGGGGACAGAGCTGATAGAAAAAGGAAAAAAAACAAAACCAGAGGTTTTTTGGATTGGACAGCACAAAATACTTGAAAGATTCTGGGCCCTGAAGAAAAGGAGGGGCCACAGAGGACCTGGAGATACACAAAGCAATGTACCAACTTAAGCTCTTGATTGGCAAACCTGAGGAATGGGGATCCTGCTCTGAAAAGGATTTTTCTTTTCTTTTCTTTTCTTTTTGTGGCTGTCTTTCAATGGCTTGACTGCTCTTTGGATATAGCTGCAGGGCTTTTCAGGCTCCAACTGCCCCAGGCATGGGCATAATTAAGCTAGTTTGAGAGTTTACCAGGAGAGGGGTGGGGCCCAGCTCAGGTGGAATCCCTCCCTCAAGGAATTCAGACTCCAGGGTCTGGAAAACTGAAGCAATTAAAGCCAGCCTACAACCTCTCCTCTGTCTCAACCACATCCCCAGTTGTGAGAGTCTGTTGAAGTTAAAGGTACCACACCACCTTATGCTGGTGGGACCCACAGGCAGACAAGTGTCACATACTGGGCAGGGTAGGAAAACATGGAGTCCAGAGGCTTCATAGGGAAGTCTTTCAGCCTGCTGGGTCTCACCCTCAGGGAAAACTGATGCAAGTGACCCTTTCCTCCTGAGAGGAGGCCAGTTTAGTCTGGGAAAATCTGACTGGAGCCTATAATACCTAAGTAGACTCTTCTAAGGGGGGAAAAAAGGCACCATACAGGCAGGGCAAGAAACAAGAAAATAAGAACTGAAAAACTCTAATCTAATAAACAAAGCCTAAGCTAGAGGTCTAGAATAAACTGAACTGAATGTCAAAGAACAGATAGACAACAAAGTCACCCAGCAAGAAAATCCTAGGTAAAAAAAAAGTGAAAACAATCTCCAGAATGAACTAATTAAGGAAATTAAATGCCTAGATGCCAGCAAAAAATAATGAATCATACTAGGAAAATTGAAGATATGGCCCAGTCAAAGGAACAAACCAACAATTCAAAGGAGATACAGGAGTTGAAACAATGAATTCAGAATGTTCAAACAGACATAGAAAACCTCATCAAAAATCAATTCAATGAATTGAGGGAGGTTATAGAGAAGGTAAGGAATGAACAAAAAGAAGAAATTGAAAGTCTAAAAAACAAATCACAGAACTATGAATGAAAGGTACAGTAGAAGAGATAAAAAAAACAATGGAAACGTATAATGTTAGATTTTGAGAGGCAGAAGATAGGATTAGTGAACTAGAGGATCGGACAACTGAAATCCAACAAGCAAAAGAAAATATAGGTAAAAAAATGGAAAAATATGAGCACAGACTCAGGGAATTGAATGAAAAATAAAGCACATAAATATATGTGTTGTGGGTGTCCCAGAAGGGGATGAGGAGGGAAAAGGAGGAGAGAAACTAATGGAGGAAATTATCACTGAAAATTTCCCAACTCTTCTGAAAGACTTAAAATTACAGATCCAAGACGAATCAAAACTTATGGGATGTGGCAAAGGCAGTGCTAAGAGGGAAATTTATTGCCCTAAATGCCTATATCAAGAAAGAAGAATGAGCAAAAATGGATGAATTAACTTTCCACTTGGAAGAAGTAGAGAAAGAACAGCAAACTAACCCCAAAGCAAGCAAAATGAAAGAAATAACGAAGATTAGAACAGAAATAAATGAAATTGAGAACATGAAAACAATTGAGAAAATCAACAAAAACAGAAGTTGGTTCTTTGAGAAAATCAATAAGATTGATGGACTCTTAGTGAGGTTGACAAAAAGAAGAAGAGAGAGATGCAAATAAATAAGATCAGAAATGGCAGCAAAGACATAACCACTGACCCCACAGAAATAAAGGAGGTAATGAGAGGATACTATGAACAACTTTATGCTAATAGACTAGACAATGTAGATGAAATGGACAACTTTCTAGAAAGGCATGAACAATCAACATTGACTTGAGAAGAAATAGATGACCTCAACAGTCCAATCACAAATACAGAAATTGAATTAGTCATTTAGAAGCTCCCCCAAAAGAAAAGTCCAGGACCAGATGGCTTTACATGTGAATTCTACCAAACATTCAAGAAAGAATTAGTATCAATCCTGATCAAACTCTTCAAAAAAATTGAAGAGGAGGGAAGGCTACCTAACTCATTCTACAAAGCCAACATCACCCTCATACCAAAGCCAGACTAAGATATTACAAGAAAGGAAAACTACAGACCAATCTCTCTAATGAATATAGATGTGAAAATCCTCATCAAAATTCTTACAAATCGAATCCAGCACCATATTAAAAGAATTATACGCCATGACAAAGTAGGATTCATCCCAGGTGTGCAAGGATGGTCCAACATAAGAAAATCTATTAATGTAATACACCATATCAAAAAATCAAAGCAGGGCGGGCCGCGGTGGCTCAGCGGGCAAAGTGCTTGCCTGCTATGCCGGAGGACCTCGGTTCGATTCCCGGCCCCAGCCCATGTAACAAAAACGGAGAAACAGAATACAATAAAACAAGAAAATGTTTAAAGATGTTTCCCTTTCTTCCTTCCTTCCTTCCTTATATCCTTCCTTCCTTCTCTCTGTCTTTCCTTTAAAAAAAAAAAAAAAAAAAATCAAAGCAATAAAACCACATGATCATCTCGATTGATGCAGAAAAGGCATTTGATGAAATTCATCATCCTTTCTTGTTGAAAACACTTCAAAGGATAGGAATAGAAGGGAACTTCCTCAACATGATAAAGGGAATATATGAAAAACCCACAGCTAATATCATCCTCAATGGGGAAAAACTGAAAACTTTCCCTCTAAGATCAGGAACAAGACAAGGATGTCCACTATCACCATTGTTATTCAACATTGTGTTGGAGATTCTAGCCAGAGCAATTAGACAAGAAAAGGAAATACAAGGCATCAAAATTGGAAAGGAAGCGCAGGCCACGGTGGCTCAGCAGGCAAGAATGCTTGCCTGCCATGCCAGAGGACCCAGGTTCAATTCCGGGTGCCTACCCATGTAAAAAATAATAATAATAAAATAAAATTGGAAAGGAAGAAGTAAAACTCTCATAGTTTGCAGATGCTGATACTATATGTTGAAAACCCCAAAAAATCCACAGCAAAACTACTAGAGCTAACAAATGAATACAGCAAAGTGGCAGGTTACAAGATCAACACTCAAAAATCTGTAGTGTTTCTATACACTAGTAATGAACAATCCAAGGGGGGAATCAAGGAAAAAATTCCATTTGCAATTACAATCAAAAGAATGAAATATTTAAGAATAAATTTAGCTAAGGATACAAAAGACCTATACAAAGAAAACTACAGAAAATTGCTAAAAGAAATCACAGAAGACCTAAATAAATTGAAGGGCATACCATGTCTATGGATTGGAAGACTAAATATAGTTAAGATGTCAATTCTACCTAAATTGATTTATAGATTCAATGCAATACCAATTTAAATCCCCAAAACTTACTTTTCAGAAATAGAAAAACCAATAACCAAATTTATCTGGAAGGGCAAGGTGCCCCAAATAGCTGAAAATATCCTGAGAAAGAAAAATGAAGTCGGAGGTCTCACCCTATCTGATAAAGTATATTATGAAGCTACAGTGGTCAAAACAGCATGGTACTGGCATAAAAATAGATATACTGACCAATGGAATAGAATAGATGTTCATATGTAGACCCTCTCATCTATGGACAATTGGTCTTTGATAAGGCAGCCAAGCCAACTCACCTGGGACAGAACAGTCTCTTCAATAATTGGTTCCTAGAGAAGTAAATATCCATATGCAAAAGAATGAAAGGATCCATATCTCACACCCTATACAAAAATCAACTCAAAATGGATCAAAGATCTTAATATTAGATCTAAGAACATAAAACTTTTAGAAGAAAATGTAGGGAAATATCCTATAAATCTTATAATAGGAGTTGGTTTCCTAGATCTAACACCCAAAGCATGAGCATTAAAGAAAGAAAGAAAGAAATGGGAATTCCTCAAAATTAAACACTTTTGTGCATCAAAGACCTTCATCAAGAAAGTAAAAAGACAGCCTACAACAATGGGAAACAATATTTGGAAAAGACATATCAGAAAAAGGTCTAGTATCCAGAATATATAAAGAGATTTTCAACTCAACAACAAGACAAACAATCCAATCACAAAAAGAGCAAAAGACATGAACAAACAGTTCTCATAAAAATAAATACAAATGGCTAAAAGGCACATGAAAAGATGCTCAACTTTCCTGGCTAATAGGGAAATGCAAATCAAAACCACAATGAGATATTATCTCACATGCACCAGAATGGCCATTATCAATAAAACAGTAAATGACAAGTGCTGGAGAGGATTTGGAGAAAGAGGCACATTACCCATTGTTGGTGGGAATGTAAAATGGTACAACCACTGTGGAAGGCAGTTTGGCGGTTCCTCAAAAAGCTAACTATAGAATTGCTATATGATTTGGCAATACTATTGCTAGGTATCTACTCAGAGGACATGAAAGCAAGGACAGAAATGGACATTTGCACACCAATGTTTATAGCAGCATTATTTACAATTGTCAAGAGATGATAACAGCCCAAATATGCATCAACAGATGAGTGGCTAAACAAGCTGTGGTATATACATATGATAGAACATTATGCAGTTGTGAGACAGAATAAAGTTATGAAGTATGTAACAACATGGATGGACCTTGAGAACATTATGCTGAGTGAGATTACTCAGAAACAAAAAAACAAATACTTTATGGTCCCACTGATAGGAACTGACATTTGTGAATAAACTTGGAATATTTCATTGGTAACAGAGAGCATCAGGAGATAGAAATAGGGTGAGATATTGGGTAATTGGAGCTGAAGGGATACAGATTGTGCGACAAGACTGAATATAAAAACGCAGAAATGGACAGCACAATACTACCTAAAAAAATTGTGACACAATAATGTTAGTACATTGAATGAAGCTGAACATGAGAATGATAAAGGGAGGAGGGCTGGAGGCACAAATGAAATCAGAAGAAAAGATATACAATAAAGATTGAGAAGGCATAATCTAGGAATGCCTAGAGTGTATAATGATAGTGACTAAACGTATAAATTAAAAAATGTTTTTGCACGAGGAAGAACAAAGGAATGTCAATATTGAAGGATGTTGAAAACAGATGGTAATTTATATTTTAAAACTTTAACTCATGTGTAAGACTAAAGCAGAAAATGTTTATTTGGTACAAAATTTATAATTTAACTAGTGCATTTCCTAATATAACTTATGTGGACAGTTTAATTAAACACCATAAGTACATGGAACCTTGAATAGGACATGGATTTTGTAGGTTTGTCCAGAGTGATGCCCCGATAAATCCCAGAGTGATTTGAACAGTGAATGGAAAAGTATTTGCAAAGTCCCCTTGGGGGAATGATGAGAAAGGGGGAAAATTCTACTTCCCCATGTGTAGAATACCTGATATTCTCACAAGCAGTGGGGACAACCAAAGCAATAGGCCAAGCCCTCACTCTTGGGGTTTGTCCATATGAAATTTATCCCTGCAAAGAATAAGCTAAGCCTACTTAAAATTAGGCCTCAGAGTCACCCCCAGAGAACTTCTTTTGTTACTCAGATGTGATTTCTCTCTCTCAGCCAACACAGCAAGAAAACTCACTGCCCTCCCCCTCTCTACATGGGACATGTCTCCCAGGGGTGTAAACTTTTCTGGCAACGTGGGACAGAAATCCTAGAATGAGCTGGGGCTCAGCATCAAGGGATTGAGAAAACCTTCTCTACCTAAAGGGGGAAGAGGAAAATGAGACAAAATAAAGTATCAATGGCTGAGAGATTTCAAACAGAGTCAAGAAGTTATCCTGGAGTTTATTCTTGTGCATTATATAGATATCCCCTTTTTAGTTAAGGTATATTGGAAAGGCTGGAGGGAAGTGCCTGAAAATGTAGAGCTGTGTTCCAGTAGCCATGTTTCTTGAAGATGAATGCATAATGGTATAGCTTTCACAATGTGACCATGTGATTGTGAGAACCTTGTGTTCTGATGCTCCTTTTATCTACAGTATGGACAGATGAGTGAAACATATGGATTAAAAATAAGCAAATAATAGGAGGAACAAATGCTAAAATAAATTTAGTAGACTGAAGTGCTAGTGATCAATGAAAGGGAATGGTAAGGGGTGTAGGAAAAAAATAGGGGAAACAAAGGCTAAAATATATTGGGTAGATGGAAATACTAGCAATCAATAAGAGGGAGGGATAAGGGATATGGTATGTATGAGTTTTTTCTTTTTATTTCTTTTTCTGAATTGATGCAAATGTTCTAAGAAATGATCATGGTGATGAATATACAACTATGTGATGATATTGTGAGTTATTGATTATATATCAAGAATGGAATGATCAGGGTGGGCCATGGTGGCTTAGCAGGCAAGAATGCTCACCTGCCATGCCAGAGGACCTGCGTTCGATTCCCAGTGCCTGCCCATGTGAAAAAAAAAAAGAATGGAATGATCATATGGTAAGAATGTTAGTGTTTGTACGTTGTTATGTTTTAAGAAAAAAAAAATTTAATTAAAAAAAGAATTACTTTGCATTGCTATCAGTAATCTACAGTTAACAGAATTATAAAATTGCTTCAAAATCATATAAGACAGGAGGAGGGGCCAAGATGGCAGCTTAGTAATGTGCGCGTTTTAGTTCGTCCTCCAGAACAACTACTAAATAACCAGAAACAGTACAGAACAGCTCCTGGAGCCACAATAGTGACTGGACACACAGCATACCCCAGTCTGGACCAGCTGGACTGGCTGCGAGTCACTGGAACCGTGAGTTCCCCAAGCCGAAGTGCCTGCGGCGCCCCTCCCCAACAGGCAGCTTCCCAGAGGGAAAGGAAAGAGACTCTAACAGTAGCAGGGACTGAGTCCAACCAAACACCAATTGTGGCATTAATAAACAAATTCTGACTACTAAAAATAGGCCCCCAGCTGAGGCGAAACTGGTCAAGGTGGAGGTCGCCTATTGGGCTAACCGAAAAAGAGGAAAGGGGACAAAACGGAGCCTTCTGAGGCTGTTTCTGTGCAGGCCTGATGGCCTCTGGATTCAGCAGCGGGATTACACAGGCTGCAACTGCCCCAGGCATGCGCAGAAACAGGCTGCTTTCAGGGCTGTCTCCCACCTGAGCCTTCCCCAGGGGAGGGGTGAAGCGCAATTCAGGTGGAATCCCTCTCTCAAGGAATTCAGACCCCAGGGCTTGGCAATTTGAAGCCATTAAAACCAGCCTACAACCTTTCCTCTGTCTCCACCACGCCCCCAGCAGGGAGAGCCTTCCAAAGTTAAAGGAGCCACAACATCTTTTGCTGGTGGGATTCGCAGACAGACAAGCACCACATACTGGGCAGGATAAGAAAAACAGAGCCCAGAGACTTCACAGGAAAGTCTTTCAACCTGCTGGGTCTCACCCTCAGGGAAAACCAATGCAGGTGACTCCTTCCCCCCGAAATGAGGCAAGTTTAGTCTGGGAAAACCTGGCTGGAGTCTGTAATACCTATGTAGACCCTCCTAAAGGTGGGGAGAGAAAAGGCACCTTACAAGCAGGATAAGAAACAAGAAAACAAGAACTGAAAAATTACCCTCTGTTAAACAAAACTTAAGCTAGAGGCCCAGAAAAAGCTGAATTGAAGGTCAAAGAACAAATAGACAACAAATTCATCTAGCAAGAAAACCCTAGGCAAGATAAGTGAAAGCAATCTCCAGAATAAACTAATTAAGGTAATTAAATGTTCAGATTCCAGCAAAAAATAACAAATCACACCAGGAAAATTGAAGATATGGCCCAGTCAAAGGAACAAACCAATAGTTCAAATGAGATACAGGAGCTGAAACAACTAATTCAGAATATATGAACAGAAATGGAAAACCTCTTCAAAAACCAAATCAATGAATTGAGGGAGGACATGAAGAAGGCAAGGAATGAACAAAAAGAAGAAATGGAAAGTCTGAAAAAACAAATCACAGAACTTATGGGAATGAAAGATACAGTAGAAGAGATGAAAAAAACAATGGAAACCTACAATGGTAGATTTCAAGATACAGAGGTTAGAATTAGTGAACTGGAGGATGGAACATCTGAAATCCAAAAAGAAACAGAAACTATAGGGAAAAGAATGGAAAAATTTGAGCAGGGGCTCAGGGAATTGAATGATAATATGAAGCGCACAAATATACGTGTTGTGGGTGTCCCAGAAGGAGAAGAGAAGGGAAAAGGAGGAGAAAAACTAGTGGAAGAAATTATCACTGAAAATTTCCCAACTCTTATGAAAGACCTAAAATTACAGATCCAAGAAGTGCAATGCACCCCAAAGAGAATAGATCCAAATAGACGTTCTCCAAGACACTTACTAGTCAGAATGTCAGAGGTCAAAGAGAAAGAGAGGATCTTGAAAGCAGCAAGAGAAAAGCAATCCATCACATACAAGGGAAACCCAATAAGACTATGTGTAGATTTCTCAGCAGAAACCATGGAGGCAAGAAGACAGTGGGATGATATATTTAAATTAATAAAAGAGAAAAACTGCCAACCAAGATTTTTATGTCCAGCAAAATTGTCCTTCAAAAATGAGGGAGAAATTAAAACATTTTCAGACAAAAATCACTGAGAGAATTTGTGACCAAGAGACCAGCTCTACAAGAAATACTAAAGGGAGCACTAGAGACAGATACGAAAAGACAGAAAAGAGAGGTGTGGAGAAGAGTGTAGAAAGAAGGAAAATTAGATATGATATATAAAATACAAAAGGCAAAATGGTACAGGAAAGTATTACCCAAACAGTAATAACACTAAATGTTAATGGACTGAACTTCCCAATCAAAAGACATAGACTGGCAGAATGGATTTAAAAACAGGATCCTTCTATATGCTGTCTACAGGAAACACATCTTAGACCCAAAGATAAACATAGGTTGAAAGTGAAAGGTTGGGAAAAAATATTTCATGAAAATAACAACCAGGAAAGAGAAGGAGTAGCTATACTAATATCCAACAAATTAGACTTCAAATGTAAAACGTTTAAAAGAGACAAAGAAGGATACTATCTACTAATAAAAGGAACAATTCAACAAGAAGACATAACAATCATAAATACTTATGCACCAAACCAGAATGCCCCAAAATACGTGAGGCATACACTGCAAATACTGAAAAGGGAAATAGACACATCTACTATAATAGTTGGAGACTTCAATTCCCCACTCTCATCAATGGAAAGAACATCTAGACAGAGGATCAATAAAGAAACAGAGAATTTGAATATTACAATAAATGAGCTAGACTTAACAGACATTTATAGGACATTACACCCCACAACAGCAGGATACACCTTTTTCTCAAGTGCTCATGGATCATTCTCAAAGATAGACCATATGCTGGGTCACAAAACAAGTCTCAACAAATTTTAAAAGATTGAAATCATACACAACACTTTCTCGGATCATAAAGGAATGAAGTTGGAATTCAATAATAGGCAGAGTGCCAGAAAATTCACAAATACGTGGAGGCTCAACAACACACTCTTAAACAACCAGTGGGTCAAGGAAGAAATTACAAGAGAAATCAGTAAATATCTCGAGGCGAATGAAAATGAAAACACAACATATCAAAACTTATGGGATGCAGCAAAGGCAGTGCTAAGAGGGAAATTTATTGCCCCAAATGCTATATCAAAAAAGAAGAAAGGGCAAAAATGCAGGAATTAACTGTCCACTTGGAAGAACTGGAGAAAGAACAGCAAACTAACCCCAAAGCAAGCAAAAGGAAAGAAATAACAAAGATTAGAGAAGAAATAAATGAAATTGAGAACATGAAAACAATTGAGAAAATCAATAAGACCAGAAGTTGGTTCTATGAGAAAATCAATAAGATTGATGGCTCTTAGCAAGATTGACAAAAAGAAGAGAGAGAATGCAAATAAATAAGATCAGAAATGGAAGAGGAGACATAACCACTGACCTCACAGAAATAAAGGAGGTAATAACAGGATACTATGAACAACTTTACGCTAATAAATACAACAATGTAGATGAAATGGACAAGTTCCTAGAAAGTCATGAACAACCAACTTTGACTCAAGAAGAAATAGATGACCTCAACAAACCAATCACAAGTAATGAAATTGAATCAGTCATTCAAAAGCTTCCCAAAAAGAAAAGTCCAGGACCAGATGGCTTCACATGTGAATTCTACCAAACATTCCAGAAAGAATTAGTACCAACCCTGCCCAAACTCTTCAAAAAAATTGAAGTGGAGGGAAAACTACCTAATTCATTCTATGAAGCCAACATCACCCTCATACCAAAACCAGGCAAAGATATTACAAAAAAAGAAAACTACAGACCAATCTCTCTAATGAATATAGGTGCAAAAATCCTCAATAAAATTCTAGCAAATTGAATCCAGCAACACATTAAAAGAATTATACATCATGACCAAGTAGGATTCATCCCTGGGATGCAAGGATGGTTCAACATAAGAAAATCAATTAATGTAATACACCATATCAACAAATCAAAGCAGAAAAATCACATGATCATCTCAATTGATGCAGAGAAGGCATTTGACAAGATTCAACATCCTTTCCTGTTGAAAACACTTCAAAGGATAGGAATACAAGGGAACTTCCCTAAAATGATAAAGGGAATATATGAAAAACCCACAGCTAATATCATCCTCAATGGGGAAAAATTGAAAACTTTCTCCCTAAGATCAGGAACAAGACAAGGATGTCCACTATCACCACTGTTATTCAACATCATGTTGGAAGTTCTAGCCAGAGCAAATAGGCAAGAAAATTAAATACAAGGCATCAAAATTGGAAAGGAAGAAGTAAAACTATCACTGTTTACAGATGATATGATAACTATACATCAAAAACCCTGAATAATCCACAGCAAAACTACCAGAGCTAATAAACGAGTACAGCAAAGTGGCAGGTTACAAGATCAACATTCAAAAATCTGTAGTGTTTCTACACACTAGCAATGAACAAGCTGAGGGGGAAAAAAAGAAACGAATTCCATTTACAATCGCAACTAAAAGAATAAAATACTTAGGAATAAATTTAACTAAAGAGACAAAAGACCTATACAAATAAAACTACAAAAACCGGTTAAAAGAAATCACAGAAGACTTAAATAGATGGAAGGGTATACCATGTTCATGGATTGGAAGACTAAATATAGTTAAGATGTCAATCCTACCTAAATTGATTTACAGATTCAATGCAATACCAATCAAAATCCCAAAAACTTACTTTTCAGAAATAGAAAAACCAATAAGCAAATTTATCTGGAAGGGCAGGGTGCCCCGAATTGCTAAAAGTATCTTGATGAAAAAAACCGAAGCTGGAGGTCTCACGCTACCTGACTTTCAGGCGTATTAGGAAGCCACAGTGCTCAAAACAGCATGGTACTGGCATAAAGATAGATATATTGACCAATGGAATCGAATAGAGTGCTCAAATATAGACCCTCTCATCTATGGACATTTGATCTTTGATAAGGCAGTCAAGCCAACTCATTTGGGACAGAACAGTCTCTTCAATAAATGGTGCCTAGAGAACTGGATATCTATATGCAAAAGAATGAAAGAGGACCCGTATCTCACACCCTATACAAAAGTTAACTCAAAATGAATCAAAGATCTAAACATTAGGTCTAAGACCATAAAACAGTTAGAGGAAAATGTAGGGAGATATCTTATGAATCTTATAATTGGAGGCGGTTTTATGGACCTTACACCTAAAGCAAGAGCACTGAAGAAAGAAAGAAAGAAATGGGAGCTCCTCAAAATTAAATACTTTTGTACATCAAAGAACTTCATCAAGAAAGTAGAAAGACAGCCTACACAATGGGAGACAATATTTGGAAACGACATATCAGATAAAGGTCTAGTATCCAGAATTTATAAAGAGATTGTTCAACTCAACAACAAAAAGACAGCCAACCCAATTACAAAATGGGAAAAAGACTTGAACAGACACCTATCAGAAGAGGAAATACAAATGGCCAAAAGGCACATGAAGAGATGCTCAATGTCCCTGGCCATTAGAGAAATGCAAATCAAAACCACAATGAGATATCATCTCACACCCACCAGAATGGCCATTATCAACAAAACAGAAAATGACAAGTGCTGGAGAGGATGTGGTGAAAGAGGCACACTTATTCACTGTTGGTGGGAATGTCAAATGGTGCAACCACTGTGAAAGGCAGTTTGGCGGTTCCTCAAAAAGCTGAATATAGAATTGCCATATGACCCAGCAATACCATTGCTAGGTATCTACTCAGAGGAACTAAGGGCAAAGACACAAACGGACATTTGCATACCAATGTTTATAGCAGCATTATTTACAATTGCAAGGAGATGGAAACAGCCAAAATGTCCATCAACAGACGAGTAGCTAAACAAACTGTGGTATATACATACGATGGAATATTATGCAGCTCTAAGACAGAATAAACTTATGAAGTATGTAACAACATGGATGGACCTAGAGAACATTATGCTGAGTGAGACTAGCCAAAAACTAAAGGATAAATACTGTATGATCTCACTGATATGAACCGACATTAGTGAATAAACTTGGAATATGTCATTGGTAACAGAGACCATCAGGAGATAGAAATAGGGTAAGATAGTGGGTAATTGGAGCTCAAGGGATACAGACTGTGCAACAGGACTGGATAAAAAACTCAGAAATGGGCAGCACAGTACTACCTAACTGTAATGTAATTATGTTAAAACACTGAATGAAGCTGCATGTGAGAATGATACAGGGAGGAGGGCTGGGGACATAAATGAAATCAGAAAGAAAGATAGATGTTAAAGATCGAGATGGTATAATCTAGGAATGCCTAGAGTGTATAATAATAGTGAAATGTACAATGTACAAATTTTAAAAATGTTTTGGCATGGGGAAGAACAAAGGAATGTCATTACTGCAGGGTGCTGAAAATAGATGATAATTAATACTTTAAAATGTCACCTTATGTGTGAGACTAAAGCAGAAAATGTTTATTTGTTACAAAATTGAGATTTTGACTAGAGCATTTCCTAATATAACTCATGTAGATAGTTTGATTGAATGTCATAAGTACTTGGAATCTCAGGTAGCACATGAGATTTTGTTGGTTTGCCCAGAGTGATCCCCCAATGAATCCCAGAATGATTTGATCAGTGACTGGAAAAGTATTTGCAAGCCCCCTTCAGGGAATGGTGAGAGTGGGGGGAAATTCAACTTCCCCAAGTTGAATTCTTGATATTCTCACAAGCAGTGTGGACAACCAAAGCTATAGGCTGAGCCCCCAGTCTTGGGGTTTGTTCACATGAAACTTAACCCCACAAAGGATAGATCAAGTCTACTTAAAATTTAGGCCTAAGAGTCACCCCCAAGAGAGCCTCTTTTGTTGCTCAGATGTGGCCTCTCTCTCCAGCCAATATGATGAACAGTCTCACCACCCTCCCCCTCTCTGCGTAGGACATGACTCCCAGGGGTGTGGACCTTCCTGGAACCAGTCCCTGGAATGAGCTGAGACTCAGAATCAAAGGACTGAGAAAAACCCTAGAATGAGCTGAGAATTAACATCAAAGGATTGAGAGAACCTTCTCGACCAAAAGGGGGAAGAGTAAAATGAGACAAAGTGTCAATGGCTGAGAGATTCCAAACAGAGTCAAGAGGTTATCCTGAAGGTTATTCTTACGCATTAAGTAGATATCACCTTGTTGTTCAAGATGTAGTGGAGAGGCTGGAGGAAATTGCCTGAAAATGTAGTGCTGTGTTCCAGGAGCCATGTTTCTTGATGATGATTGAACAATGATATAGCTTTCACAATGAGACTCTGTGAATGTGAAAACCTTATGTCTGATGCTCCTTTTAGCTACTATACCAACAGAAGAGTAGAACATATGGAATAAAAATAAATAATAGGGGGAACAAATGTTAAAATAAATTCAGTTTGAAATAGTGGTAAATGAAAGCGAGGGGTAAGGGGTATGTTATGTATAGTTTTTTTTCTGTATTATCATTTTACTTCTTTTTCTATTGTCTTTTTATTTCTTTTTCTAAAAATCGATGCAAATGTACTAAGAAATGAATATGCAACTATGTGATGATATTAAGAATTACTGATTGTATATGTAGAATGGAATGAAATCTAAATGTTTTGTTTGTTAATTTTTTTTAATTAATAAAAACAGTTAAAAAAAAATCATATAAGACAAGAGAATTGCCTTATCAGCCTGTATCCAGGTTGGAACAGGGTGGGAAGAATTCTGAATTCACAACTTGAAAACCAAACTACTGCAAACCAGAGGGTTTCTAACATTTTGCTTCATGTCTTGTTTGCCTCTGAATCCAACTGAATAGTTAATTTGTAAATCCAACACATGAATTTTATTTATCTTCTGATTCTTCTAATAGTCCCCGAATGAGTGATGGCCTTTTATGAAATTTTAGTAAATAAACTTATGACAGAAACATTTCTGCCGCTGTTGAGTTTAATTAATAGAATCTTGATCAAGTTTCTCCCTTTATTATTGTGGGTGCTTTCATCTTATTTGTGCAGATTTTTCCCCTCATTTTTTTGAAATAAAGGCCTAGAACAATGGGCCTGGGGCACTATTGGTCTAGTATGTTATTGCAACAGTGTGTATGACAGCATCCGGGGAATTGGAGATTTCTTCAAAACCGTCTGGGGCCTGAGCTATTGGCAGAAAAGAGGAAATTCGGAGCTGCTTTGACAGTTGATTATGGCGCTCTTTTTAGGGGTCTTGGGAAAGGCTATAAATTAGAAGCCAACCAAAATTTAGTGGCACTGAACATCTGCTACCACCCTTATTCTACTGCTGAAAGCCGTCAGGTGAGGCCCCAGCTGGCAAGAGTCATTCTGAGCTTCTCGGTGCACATAGCACAAGTGCTATTGTGACAGCCCATTTTCATCCGGAGATTCGGGATGGTGGAGAACCCAATCCCGCAAATAACCGCGATAGCATTTAAGCTTGGAAGATGAATCAACAGTTTATCCTTATCCTTATTATTCAGTCAAATCATGAATCCGGTTCCTAGCCTCCTCAGCAGGAAAATGGCTTGCCCTCTCTGGGAACCTCCCTTCTGAGATAGCACTGACAACCTGAGGGATATTTCTTCTGTACATTGGGGTCAGTCCTGGATACAGTTACCTGTGAGGAGAAAAAAAGAGAGACTGGCTCTGTCAGGAATGCAATTCTTTTTTTCTAGTACCACTCGCTGCCACCAGATGTCACTATTGAAACCTGAGTTATCCACGCAGCCTTCATCCAATTCTCTGTCCTTTACCTATCCTTTTACTTTTTTCTTTTGTTAAGGGAAAGATTGAGGAACTTCAAAAAAATTAAACCTAAGATCCTATTTCTGAGAGTCATGATATATTAATTCAACAATTTACAAGAGATACATGGATGTTTAAGTACATGTATTGCCTATTGCTGCTGCCCATTCCCCTGCTCTAGATCTCAGGCCCTTGCCCATTTTTTCAGTCCAAGTATTGGTGAAGCAGCTGGGAAAGAACCGGGAGCACACATCCTAAAATCCAAGGGCTTTGAGACATGATATTATTTGGGGGGGGGGGGGCGGGGGGGTTGTTTCGATTCTCTTACGTCATCATTTTTACCTGTTCTACTGAATCATTCCCATCAACAAACACACGTACTATAGTATCACTACTTCCGAGAGTCCTCCTTTGACCCCACATCCCCTCCAGGTTCAGTCTGATTTCTCTGCTTTCATTCGTAGACAAGTTCAAGAGTTGGCAATACTCAGCGTCTCTACTCCCTCTCCTTTTTCTTTCCAGTCAGGCTTTTATTCCCATCGTGTCCCCTGAAACACACTCTTTTCACCATGTTGCCAAATCCAGCATTCAATTGTCCAGTCTTCATCCGTCCTGACTGGAATTGTCCCAGCTCATCAGACCCTCCTTCCTGCTGAAATCCTCTCACCTCCTGGGCCCGTTCTTCATACTCGCTTTGGCTAACTCCTCTTCCCCGTCACGATCTCTCACTGTGGGTGCTGCAGGATATCCAGGAGTTCTTGGATGTCTTCCCCAGCTCTGCCCTCTCCTAGGTGATCTTGACCAGCCCCAGGGATTTCAATACCATCTATACCCTATGATTCCCAAGTTGACATCTCTTCCCTGGTCTCTCTCCTCAATTCCAGCTCCATCTCCAACTGCCTCCTTGACATATCCAGTTGGTCATCTAATAGATGTCTCAAACTTATATCAAAAACAAAAATTTACTTTAGAAACTTTTCTTCCTCATATCTTACCCATTTTAATTATTAGTGGCTCTGTTCACTCAATTGCTCAGGCCCAAACCATGGCGTCATCCTTAAGACTCTTTTCTCTCAGGCGCATATCCATATCCATTCCAAGAGCAACTCCTGTTGGCTTCACCTTCAAGATGCTCATGAAAAGATCATTTCTCATCACCTCCAAACCACACCTCCACAGTATGAGTCATCACCACCTCACCACCAGTACTGGCCCTTCTGCTCCCACCCTCATCCCCAACTCACAATCCATTCTCCCAGGGCAAACAGAGCAGTTTCTTTTTTCTTTTTTTCTTTTTTTGATGGGCAGGCATCAGGAATAGAACCCAGGTCTCCCGTATGGCAGGTGTGAATTCTGCCACTGAGCCACCGTTGCCCACCCAGCAAAGCGGACTTTTAACAAAGTAAATCAGATCAAGTCATCCGCCTGGTCAAAACACTCCAATAACTTCTGTCTCACTGAGAATGCCAGCCAAGGGTCTTATATGGCCTACTAGACCTTACATGATCTGGCTCCTGGTCACCTCTTTTACTTCATCTTTTATTTCTCTTTAATCGCCTACTTCACTCCAACCACCATGGTCCCTTCACCGTCCCATGAACCACCAACTTATTCCCTCCTCTGGCACTTTCACTGGCTCAGATCTCTCTCCGCCCTTCAGGTTTACGTATAGCCGAGCCAGGAGACATCCCCTGACCACACTATCTAAAATGACATTGCTCTTCCCCATTCCCTGCTCTATTTCTCTTTATGGCACTCACCATCACTTGACATTTTGGTATGCATTAATATATTTGTTTATTATTTGTTTTCTTCTGCTGCAAATATAAATTCCATGCAAACAGTACTTTGGCCAGTGCTGTGTCCCCAGCACCTAGACCAATAGCTGAGACATAAAGGAGAGTCAATAGCTATTTACTACTGGATGAGTGGAAGGGCAGAGCTTCTCTCTTGGCAGTAGTTAGTTGTGATGCGAGACAGATCGCTGGAACTGGAATGTAAGGCTCTGTCAAGTGATTGCCCCAGTTGGATCAGGATGTGCTGTCATACTGGAATACTGTACAGTGATATAATGATCTGCTTTTGATGTTTTGAGGTTTCAATGTAAGTTCACCTGGCAGCAACTGATATTGTGCCTAAAGGCAGCCAACCACTTTTGTGCATTTCCCATATACACCCTCACCGCCAATGCTGCAAATATTTCCAACACTGAAATCTCACAGACCCACATTTCCAACAACAAACCACACCAGCAGTTATGACATCACCTTACAAAAGCCATCTCAAAAATTAATGACATTTATTGCATTTAAAAATTTAGTTCTTACTGATAGTGAGTTGAAAACCATTCAAAATGAGTTTCTTATAAGTTCGAAAGTTTTCTTATCGTTTCCAAGCCTACTAATAATAATAACTCTGAACTAGCACTTTAAAACCTTTCAAAGTTTCCTCCTAGAGGCAAAAGGATCCTGAAAACAGATTTTTCACTACCCCACTTTGTACTGATTTGTTAAACACTGCCAGAATGCAATATACCAGAAATGGGTTGGCTTTTATAAAAGAAATTTATTAAGTTAGAAGTTTACAGTTCTAAAGCTGTAAAAATGTCCAAACTAAGGCATTCAGAGAAAAATACCTTGACTCAAGGAAGGGCCAATGATGTTTGGGGTATCTCTAACAGCTGGGAAGGCACCATAGCGATGTCTGCTAGCTTTCTCTCTCAGCTTCTTGGCTTCCCCAGGGTGTTTTCCTTCTGCATCTCCAAAGTTCTCTTGTCTGTCTCAGTTCTGAAGCTTTTCCAAAATGGTTTCCTCTTAAAGAACTCCAGTAGACAGATTAAGACCCACTTTGAATGGGTGGAGACACATCTCCATGGAAACAACCTAAATCAAAAAGATCCCACCCTACAATATTGAATCAGGATTAAAGAACATGGCTTTTATGGGATACACGACAGTTTCCTTTCCAGAAACTTCATGGGCCATATTGAAATGTGAGCTCTTTGGCCATTGTGGCACCCTCCTTCCACCCACTGTCAGATCACCCACGTGACCTGACAGACACCGTACTTGATGTCTGGTAGCCCTGTAGCCTAATAAGATCCCTGCCCACCAAAGTAAAGCTTTGATGACCTGTAACCACTGCTGGTCCACCATACTCTGGATACCTGGTCACTCAGATAAGGGAGTCTCTGTCCCCTGAGCCAGCTATGGGTGCTCCAGACCAATACTAAAGCACTTCACTGGAATAGCTCTTTGGGTGTAAAGAAAGATATCCTCCTCTCCCACCAAGATACCCCGACAGGGCCAGAGTGGCTGGATCCACAGAAGTTTACTGGCCTCAGCCCCACGACGTCTTGAGGAACTATCATCTTCCTTAACCTATACATCCCAGTGTCAGTGGCATTGATCCCTTTCTTTCTTCTCAGCCTCAAGACCCACCCCATTTCTTGTCTAGAGATATGATATTGGGGGGGGGGGGGAGTTTGACACTTGCCTCTTATTATATAGCCATCAGTCATTTTCAGGCAATAACAAATAAGCCAAAAGATAAAGTGACAAAAAGTGTAAACTGCTTCTACTTATTTATAGACAGGAGTCATAATGAATCTGCAAATTTGAAACTATAAGGTGAGGTGGGATTAACTTCATAGCCAGAATGCAAGTGCAAAAATGAACTACTGTACCTGGTCTGTACTCTTAGAAAATAAGAGTGTTTTGGTTTTATTTTAATTTTATTAATTTTTTATTGTTTTTAAAATACCAAAAAGCACCAAACAAATGCAAACATTCTTAATGTTTGATCATCAGTAATTCAAAATATCATCACATAGTTGCATATTCATCATCATGATCATTTCTTGGAACATTTGCATCTATTCAGAAAAAGAAATAAAAAGAAAACAGAAAAAAATTCATATATACCATACCCCTTACCCCCCTCCCATTCATTGATCACTAGCATTTCTCACTGTCTTCTCGCCTCCATGGTTTCTGCTGAGAAATCTACGCATAGTCTTATTGGGCTTCCCTTGTATGTGATGGGCTGCTTTTCTCTTGCTGCTTTCAAGATTCTCTCTTTCTCTTTGACTGCTGACATTCTGATTAGTAAGTGTCTTGGAGTATGGTTATTTGGATCTACTCTCTTTGGGGTATGCTGCACTTCTTGAATCTGTAATTTTAAGTCTTTCGTAAGAGTTGGGAAATTTTCAGTGATAATTTCCTCCATTAGTTTTTCTCCCCCTTTTCCCTTCTCTTCTCCTTCTGGGACACCCACAACACATATATTCATGTGCTTCATATTTTCATTCAATTCCCTGAGGCCCTCCTCATATTTTTCCATTTTTTCCCCTATATTTTCTTTTTCTTGTTGGATTTCAGATGTTCCATCCTCCAGTTCACTCATCTTATCTTCTGCCCCTCAAAATCTACCATTGTAGGTTTCCATTATTTTTTTCATCTCTTCTACTGTGCCTTTCATTCCCATAAGTTCTGCGATTTGTCTTTGCAGACTTTCGATTTCTTCTTTTTGTTCATTCCTTACCAAATCCTCCCTCAATTCATTGATTTGGTTTTTGATGAGGTTTTCCATGTCTGTTCGTACATTCTGAATTAATTGTTTCAACTCCTGTAACTCCTTTGAATTGTTGGTTTGTTCCTTTGACTGGACCATATCTTCATTTTTCCTAGTGTGATTTGTTGTTTTTTTCTGGAGTCTAGGCATTTAATTACCTTAATTAGTTTATTCTGGAGATTGCTTTCACTTCTTTTACCTAGGGTTTTCTTGCTGGATGAATATGCATCTTTCTGTTCTTTGACATTCAGTTCAGCTTTTACTGGACCTCTAGCTTATGTTTTGCTCAACAGAGGAGAATTTTTCAGTTCTTGTTTTCTTGTTTCTTGCCCTGTCTGTATGGTGCCTTTTTCCCCCCACCCTTAGGAGGGTCTACTTAGGTATTATAGACCCCAGCTGGGTTTTCCCAAACCAAACTGGCCTCCTAGCTGGAGGAAAGAGTCACCTGCATCAGTTTTCCCCCAGCAGGTTGAAAGACTTTCCTGTGACGTCTCTGGACTCTGTTTTTCTCATCCTGCCCAGTATGTGGTGCTTGTCTGCCTGTGGGTCCCACCAGCATAAGATGATGCAGTACCTTTAACTTTGGCAGACTCTCCCTGCTGGGGGCATGGTGGAGACAGAGGAGAGATTGTAGGCTGGTTTTAATGGCTTCAAATTACCAAGCCCTGGTGTCTGAATTCCTTGAGGGAGGGATTCCACCTGAGTTGGGCCTCACCCCTCCCCTGGGGAAGGCACAGGCTCCAGACAAGCCTTCAAACAAGCTTGTTTCTGCCTATGCCTGGGGCAGTTGCAGCCTGAGAAGCCCTGCCACTGTATCCAAATGCAGTCAAGCCTTTGTAGGAACACAGCCACAAAAACCTCTGTTTCTTTTTCCATCAGCCCTGCCCCCTTGGCACTGGGGCAAAAATCAGCGACCTCTGCTTTGACCAGGTTCCTGAGCTGGAGGCCTATTTTTAGTAGTCAGAATTTGTGAATTAATTCCACACTTGAAGCTTAGCTGCACTCAGCCCCTGTTGCTGATAAAGTCCCTTTCCTTTCCCCTCTGGGAAGCAGCCTGCAGGGGAGGGGTGCCGGCTGCTGTGGCTTGGGGAACTCACAGTTCTGGGGGGGCTCGTAGCTGGTCCAGCTGGTCCAGACTGGGGTACACTGTTTGTCTGGTCACTGACGTGGCCCTGGGAGCTGTTCTGTACTGTTCCTGGTTATATAGTAGCTGTTCTGAAGGACGGACTAAATCCCACACCTCGCTAAGCCGCCATCTTGGCACCTCCAGTGTTTTGGTTTTTAACCTAATTATCACAGTTTTTAAAAGGATAGAGAGGAAAATACCTCTTGGTACAGTTTCTTACCAGGGGGTGAGATGGTAAGAAGTGGTGGTGGTGGCGATGTCTCCCCAAGAGAAAAATTACCCTGCATATTAACTAAAAGGTCAAGAGAAACCCAACATTGCATGTAATGACTTTGAGAAGGAGTTGGTGCGATTAAATTTTAATAGTGCGCTCTGTGTTCCTGCCTAAGGAAACTGTTATAAGCCCTTCCTACCTACTTGCTTAGAAACCTTTGCTTTGCTCCTTTCAGTTTAGCACAGTAACATTTTTAAAAGATGGATGAATGATCTTAAAGGGAGGAGGGACTGATATTAACAGATTTTATTGTAGTTTATGACTGAGGCTTTTAAAATCACCTAAGGCTATTTTTGTTTAGAACACTACCAAAGTGAATTTCTGGTGTTTAATTATTTACAAAGTACTTATACCATTGCTTTTATTTGTTTTTTTTTTCCACAACACCCTAATTGCTTCAGATGGGATAATGTAAGGAAAGATTTTAAAGTACATGAGATGAGATGATGATATATCATTATCTTATTATGACTATTGTTATACTTCTATCCTTTCCTATATTGCTGTTATAGCTGTTAATCTGTCCAGAGTGCAATGATTGGAAAGCAAAGCAATGGCTGAAACTTGCCCCATTTCAGAGAAAAATCTAAGAAATAGAAAATGCAGGTTTCATCTTAAGACTTCTTACGACACTGCAAAGTGACAAAGCAAGCCTAAGGAATTGCCTAAATTCCCACTTGCACTGAGCACATGTGCATTTGAGCATATATACGTACGTGCACACGTGCTTTCACCGACTCATAATCTTGGGATTCTCCCTTCCGAACAATTTCGGGATTATATTTGCTGAGTTACAGTTAATGGCCAATTGGAAACTTCATCAATTTATTTGTTGGTCACTTACCAGTTTATTCCCCACACGGACTGGGCTCTGTGTAGAAAGGTGTCTCCTCCTCTCCAGTGTCATGTGTTCCATGATCCATGCTGCCACCAGCTGACGGAATGGGTGCCCAGCAGCGTGCTTTCTCTGCCTTTCACCTGGAAGTCCAGCCTGGGTTGTACATTCCTGCCTTGCCCGACAGCTCGCCCCCAGCTTCCTGGAGACAGTGACTGTCAGAGTACTGGTTCATATTCCACACCCTCTGCTCAGTGTGACTCATTTTATAAGAATGGGCAGGCTAACCTCCCCACACTTCTCATTTCACTCTGAGCACATTTGGGTGCTTCTAAAGGACCATTGCATGTCACGTTCCAAAGCCTAAACAGGCACCTCCCCTGTTTGCAGTGCCTACTGGGGTCATGGAACCAAAAAATAGGAAAAATTCTGCAACCAGGAGAAATGAGACCAAGTCCTGACGCCAGGGCATCTGTGTGGTAGCACCTTCAGCGACTGGGTGCAGGGTGAGAGGCAGGGAGAGGCTTCCACCCTCATTCATCCCAGTGAGAGAGAGACCTTCTCCAGGGAAGGTGCAGGGATGGAAAAGAGGGACAGCAACTTGGGCATTTCCCTCCTTTTTCCTGGGGAGGGTGTATGATGTGCTTATCAATGTGAGCACTCTCTTCCTGAATCCCTTGCTCAGGGAGTGACGTTGGGTGTGGAGGGCACAGGACCCCTTCTTCGAGGCTGCTCTAGTTTGCTAAAGCTGCCAGAATGTAACACACCAGAGATGGACTGGCTTCTAATAAAAGGGGATTTATTTAGTTAAAAACATATAGTTCTTCAGAGGAAAGGCAGCTAACTTTCCACCGAAGTTCTTTCTTAACACGGGAAGGCACAGGGCAATCTCTGCTGGCCTTCTCTCCAGGCTTCTGGGTTCCAATAACTTTCCCTGGAGTGAAAGGCTGAGCTGAACTGTGAGTGCTGAGAGGAGGTATGCTGAGCTGCTTGGGCTGTGCTACATTGAGCTCTCTCATTTAAGCATCCAGCCAATTAAATCAAACATCCCTCATTGCAGGAGGCATTCCCCTCCGCCAACTGACTGCAGATGCAATCAGTGATAGATGAGCTTCACATGCCAATGGCTCATGACCGCAGCAACAGAACTAGGCACCTTCACCTGGCCAAGTTGACACCTGGACATAACAAAGGCTCTCCGCTGTCACCTGTTGGGATGTTGCTGTAATAAACATACACATAGACAGTGGCTAGAATGTGACCTATGCCTTTGGGAGTTGTGCAATGTACTTGGAGGAGGCAGAGGAGGGGAGGCTGAGCTCCTGTGTCCTCTGTGGAGACCAGGACCAGGTAGGCCACACAATCCTGCAGAACTGGCCTGTGGACAGTGACCTAGAGAAAGGTAGGCTTATGGGGTGTTATAGTCTCCTGTTTCAGGGACTTGGCCCCATACCACAGCTTTCCTGAGGCTGCCAGCAAATTGGCAGGTGAGGATGGAAGGCACCTGTGGTAGAAGGCACACCTGAGTTTGCTTCTGGGGAGCAACAATTGGAAAGGTAGAGTCTGCAGCAGGGACAGCTCGTGAGTTGCCCCAGGACCCTGCTGGAGCCAGAAGGCTCTTGTGGGGTGGGGTTGGGAGTTAGGGATCCTGCAGTTCTGCAGATTGGGGCTTCCACTAGGAAAATGTTGTTTGGTTGCCAATACTGTGGTCAACTGGCCCCCAGGACCTGTGATCTGGGGAAACCCATAAATGTCAACCCACAAATGCCTGCAATAATGTTTCTTATTATCACCAACATAAAATAGCTTGATGATTTTCTCCCCTCCTCTAGGATACCGCTAATCTCACCTTCTGGACTTATATCCTCTGTCTAAGCCTGCCCTACTGCTGTATGAGAAAAGAAAGGCAAGGGAACACGATTCAAAGAGCACATTGTTCTCTGGGCCCTTCAAAGGGAGGAAGGGAGGGAACAGTAATTGTTGAATGCCATCACGCTTTACGTATTGTGTGCTGAGCTCTGAACACCTTACAACGTTGACTTTCACTGATTGAACAGCCTCCATGAGCCAGATAGCTTATACACTTTTACTTTTAATCCTCACAACAACCTTATAAAGTGGGTGCAGTGAGTGGAATAACCACCCCCCAAAGACGTCATGTCCTAGTCCCTAGAATCTATGAATATATTTCATTACATGGAAGAAGGGACTTTGCAGATGTGCTGAAGCGAATCTTGAGCTGGCAAGGTTACCCTGGACTATCCAGGTAGACTCAAGGTAATCACAAGGGCCCTTATACGTGGAAGAGGGAGGCAGGAGGGGCAGGGTCAGAGGAGGAGCAGTAACTATGGGGGCAGAGTGATGCAGTGTGAGAAGGACTCCATGTGTGGGCGCAGGCTTTGAAGCTGGAGGAAGGGGTCGCAAGCCGAGGAATGCAGGCAACTTCTAGAAGCTGTGAAAGGCAAGGAAACATTCTCCCCAGTGTCTCCAGAAGGAACGCAGCCCATTCAATCCATTTTGAACTTCTGATTTTCAGAACTGTAAAATAATAACTTTGTGCTGTTTTAAGATACCAAGTTTGTGGTGATATGTTATAGCAGCAGCAGGGAACTAACTCAAGGTGTCGTTGCCACCATTTAAGATGAGAAAATGGAAACCTGTAAGTGCCTGAGCCCAGGATCCAAATCCAGTTCTCTGTGGCTTCAAAGCCTGCATCTCGTCCTACACTCTGTTGCTGCCTCTCTTAAATTTTTATAACTAATGTCCTTCCTGAAATCATCAAATATTTAATTGCTGCAACAACTACTTTAAAAAGTATCACTAATAGCATACTTCTGAATATCTCCGCTTGCTACAAGTAATTTGAGAGTAATTTGAATCTTGCCTGTAGAGTAATAAAAAAAAAAACCAGAATATCCAAAATTTCCTGCAAAAGCACTTAATTCTAACAGGGCTAACAAAGTCATTAGTCTTTACTTTGTATAGTCATTTTGTTGAATTTCTAAATTATCGTATGTACACTTAATGGTACATTGGTCATGAAAAATTCCCAACTTAATCATCAGGGAAATATAAATTCTGACCACAATGAGATTGCACCACACACTAGGAGGGCTGAAATTAAAAAGACTGAACATAATTACTGTGGTAAGGATGTAGAGAAACTGGAACTGTCATATGCTGCTAGTAGGATGTAAAATAGTACAGCCACTTTGAAAAGTCGTTTGGCAGTTTTGTATAAAATTAAGCAAACACCTACCCTATTATCCAGCAATTACACCCCAAGAATTCCTTTACTCAATTTTCCTCCCTTACTCAAAAGAAATGTTGCATGTGTCCACAAAGAGGTTTATACAAGAATGTCCATATCATAATTATTCATAAGAACCAAAGCTGGAAACAATTCAAATGTCTGTCATCAGATGGTGCAATATATCCATAAAATGGAATGCTACTCAGCAATAAAAAGAATGGCTTTTTCAAAAAGGACTGAACTACTAATAGAGGCAAAAACGTATATGAATCCCCAAATCATTATTTTGAATGAAAGAAATCAGACTCAAAAGGCTACATACTGTACGATTCCAGTTATATGAAGTTCCACATAGGGAAAAACTAATCTTTAGTGATAGAAAGCAGACCAGTTGTTGCCTCTGGTGGGAGGTGGGGGGAGGTGCTGAGCGGAAGGAGGCATGAAGGAACTTTCCAGGGGGTGGCAATGTTCTACGTCTTGATTGATTGAGGTGGTGGTTTCACAGGTGTGTGACATGTGCCAAAACTTCAAACTCTTCACTTAAAATTTCTGCATGCTATTGAATGTATTTTGTATCTCAACTTTTAAAAACTGTGTTTTTAAACAGGAATTGAAGCAAGAAAAAATAATAATACATTGGAGTCTTTCAAATCCCCAGCGTGTGTAGAACACTTGGGACGTTTATAAGGGAGGGGAGGGGAGGGGTGGAGCTAGCCCATGCAGGGAACTCAAAGGCTTCATTCCATCTCAATCCCTCCACTGACAAGACAGATGACTTGCAGAATCCACTCACCTCTCCGTATCATCTGCAAAATAAATGGGTTGCAAATTAGATGACCTCAAAGTTTCTTTCTAACTCTAAAATTCCATTATTGTCCATTTTAGGTGGTAAATAAATGACTTTAGAAGTTTCTAGTTGACACAGCATTGCTTTTATGACACGCTGATTCTCATCTGTGATTCAACTGATGCTGGGTCTTCGGTTAGCAACATAATTCTCAGTGATTAGGTTCCTATGAGAAATTTGAATCCATGTCATTAGATAGTTTCCAAGAATACATCTTTGTGGAAAGCAAGAGTAGGCTGCCGACATGCACATGATGGCTTTTTGCATATTTAGATTCAGTATATATATATACATTCATAGAGACACGGGGAGCTGAAAGGCTCTGGGGCTGTGGACAAGCCATCCATGAATTCAGATGGCATACCCATATCTACACTGTCTGCTTCCCAGGGTCGTTGTAGATGAAATGAGGTCTTGTCGAGGATGTGAAGTAACTTGGAAATGTGCAAATATAAAGTGGCTTTTTCTTGCTGAGAACAGGGAAAGAGAAGAGCAAGTGTCCAAAAAGGTAGCCAGTCTACAAACCTGAGATGAGGTCTGGTCAGCACACATCGATGAAGACCGACACACTGGGAGGAAAACAAGGCCCACCAGCCTTGCTGATGGGCTCCGAGCTGGGAGATAATGAGAGGGTGTGGTCTTCTGGGACCCAGAGGTGGTGGTTCCCTAGAAAGATTTCTGGGGTTGCAATGAACTATGCTAATGAACTCATGCAGGTCTCTGCTGCTTCCTGCAGCCTCTTGGCATATTCCCCTAGAATGTGTCCAAAGAAAGCGAAGCTCTTGTCTCATCTGGAAGATGCCTCACCTATGGTTAACTAGGCCAGATGTGGACTGACTCAAGAGAGCCAGTACTGGGAGTGGGACAGAGTACCTGGGGAAACGGATTGCTTGAGATCATGGAGGCACTGCCCAGCGTAGATCCTGGGGGTGGGGTTAGGCGGTGGATCTATAGAGAGGCGACCCAAAGGAAGCTTCATAAAACAGGGGGGCGGGGGGCTGGCAGGCACCGCAGAAGGGAGGAATGAGGAATGGCTGTCTTCCACAGAATACATTCTCTCCCAAAGAACTATTTGAGGGTGCTGTCTCCCACCCCTGTCCCACCCCACTGCTGTATTCTCAGGATCTAAAACAGTATTGGTCATGCAGTAGGTGTTGCCTGAATGAATACTGATTGAATGAATCGAATGGATGTGTTGAAAATGAGAGTCACAGAGCCTTGGGCAGTGGCTGCCTCCCTAGCTGTGCAGGGAGCAGCAGGGTCCTGGCCCATCTGTGCTGTCTGGGAGGCAGAAATAGAGAAGGATTTAGAGGCTGTCACAGCCAGATGCTTAAAACCTTGAAATCACACAGCATTGATTACCCATTTTCTGATTATCCAAACCCAAGAGGCATTCTTGATTCTTTCCTTTCCCCTCTCGAATCAGTGAGATCCATCAGTAGTCACCCAAAATATTTTCTGAATCCTTCCATCTTCACTGTGCTCTCTGACTACAAACCCTACCATCTCCCTTCTGGACTATTGCAATGGTCTCCTCACTGCTGCCTGCTTCTCCTCTGCCCTCCCATCCTTTGTACACCGGCAACTAGACAATCATTTAAAGGTCACGCCTCTTCCTGAAATCTAACTGCTTCCAATTGCACATGGAACAGAATCCAAACTCCTTATGGCAGCCCTCATGCCCTGCAAGACCTGACCTCTCTATCTTTTCCCTACTTTATCATTCACCGTTCTGCCCCTCACTCACTTTCTTCAGTCACAATGGCTCTTCATTCTGTTCTGCAAATTTGCCAAGCTCTGTGTGCCTCAGGACCTTTGCCCCTATTTCCACAGCCCCTAGTGGTGTGGCTGCCTTTTTTTTTTGTTACTCAGAGGGACCTTTCTTAATTAATGTATCCTCCCTTCATCATCCAGTATACTCTCTCTCTTCAAATTGTTTTCTTTTCTTTACAGGACTTAAATATATCTGGAGGGAGTTTTCATTGCTGTTTACTTATTTCTTGGCTCCTTCTTAGGAGTATTTTCCCTCCATTGGCAGAGATTGGTAAATACTGTTGACTGCCATAACCCCTCTTCCTAAACCATTGTCCCGTACATAGTAGGCACTAAATAAATTATTTTAAATTAATGCCTGCCCACCAAGTGACCTTCTGAACCTAATTTAATTTCTCAGATAGCTTGCCTGGAGATAATGTGCCATCCAGAGGACAGGATCTCCGGCCTCTAACAGCTCTATTTTTCATATGAGTAAATACATGGATTTTTGAGTCTGTGTACTTCAGTCTTCAGTTCAGTTCACGTGAGGTTCTCCCTGAAGGCCAGATTCTCTCTCGGGATGCTAACGAATCAGGGATACGAGCCAATGGACCTGAGCTGTGCTCCACTCGGTTGGGGGAATGACTAAGGCACCTGCAGTGCCCTTCCTGGGTGAGCCCTGACCTTCTGCTCATGACCATCACAGCCTCCGCATGAGTGTCCGTGGGGCCTTTCTTATGGAAACTTCTCTGGGAACAAGCAGAGAAGGCACTCCTAACATAAAAATCCCAAGAAAGGTAGGGAAGTTTGTATACTTAGATATTCAACAGCTCTTTCAGCTTGAGCTTTTAAACTTTCTAGGACTCTTTCACTTCTCTCCCAGTGCCATTGCCAAGCGGTGTCCTCCCTCCTCCTGTTTTCTCCCCAGCATAACTGAGACAAGCTTACCTGCTAATGAGGAAGAAGAAGGGTAAGCCAACAACCACTGAGCACCTACAATGTGTCAGATGCTGCAGGCTTTACAAATATGCCATTTAAAGCTGTATTTCTAAAACCTAAGGGAAATAAGGAAAATAGAAGCTGTGTATAAGAGTCAGATATTCAAGTTGAGATAGCAGAAAGGGCCAGAGTGTCAAACCAGACTCTCAGGAATCAGAAATCTTACCCAGTAACAAGCATTGCTAATAAGTGCAAGGAATCAGGTTATTGGAAGGTACAGATGAAGCCTGGAGACTCTGGGTCCAGCAGAGCTGTTCCCCAGGCATTTCTGGCCACACTGAGATGTGCTCAGGTCCAGATGGGACACCGGGGGCCTCTAACTGATGCACGTGGTCATCACTAAAGCAGACAGAACTTTAGTCATGCAGCATCTCAATTTTATGCCCATATGGTTACTGTATCAATCAGGGTTCTCCAGAGAAATAGAACCAATAGTATTCTATATAAGTAGGATATATATATCCCTTTATGTGTCCGTGTGTGTGTATGTGTGCTTGTTTGCTTGCTTGCTTGTTTCAAGCAATTTGCTCATGCAGTTGTGGGGGCAGGCAAGTCTGAAATCTGTAGGAGAAGACAGCAAGCTGGAAACTCAGGGAGGAGTTGATGCTGCAATCTTAAAACAGAATTTCTTTTCCAGGAAACTACCGTGTTTGCTCTTTTTTTTTTTTTTTTTTTTTAACGTTTGCTCCCCCTATTATTTATTTTTATTCCATATGTTCTACTCGTCTGTTGACAAGGTAGATAAAAGGAGCATCAGACACAAGGTTTTCACAATCCGTGTTTGCTCTTAAGGCCTTTCAACTGATTGGAGAGGCCCACCCACATTATGGAGGACAATCTCTTTATGAAGTCTGCTAATTGTAGACATTAACTAACCACATTTATAAATACTTGCACAGCAACACCTAGATTGTGTTTCATTAAGTAATTGGGTACTATAGCTTAGCCAAGTTGACACATAAAACTAGCCATCATAGCTACAGAGTTTACATGGTTTCCTGGGAGCTGTGCCACGTACATTCATAGATTTCAGGTGTGTTTACTATCCTATTGCAATCCTATGCCATCCAGGTACACCCTGGTGCCAATTTGAAAGTCTTATGTACCCCCAGAAAAGCCATATTTTAACTCCGATCCAATCTTGTGGAGGCAGCCATTTCTTTTCATCCTAATTCAATATTGTAGGGCAGAAACTTTTGATTAGATTATCTCCATGAAGATGTGGCATGTCCAATGGTGGATGTGACCTTCAATTAGATGAATATGTAACTCTACCCATTCCAGGTGGGTCTTGATTAATTTACTAGAATCCTTTAAAAGAGGAAACATTTTGGAGAGAGCTCAGAACACAGACACAGATGTTTGGAGATGCCTAGAGCAGCAGACATTGCTATGTGCCTTCCCATGAGATGTTAAACAAGCCAAAACCTGGAGAAAACCAAGGGAAGTCAAGAGATGAAAGCCAGCCCCGGAGAAGCAAAGTGAGGAACCCCCACAGGAAACAGAGGCTGGAAGCTGTTTGAATCCAGAAGTCATAGATCCCAGCAGATGCCAGCATGACTTCCTAGCTCACAGAGGCATTCCAGACCCATCAGCTTTCTTGAATTAAGGTATCTTTCCCTGGATGCCTTAGTTGGGCATTTTTATGGGCTTAGAACTATAAACTTGTAACTTATTCAATTCCCTTTTGAAAGCCCTTCCATCCTGGTTTATTGCATTCTGGCAGCTTAACAAACTAAAACAAACGTGTTAAAAGTTTTTCATAGGTAAAGACTCTTTCACTAGTAAATACCACTTAAATTTTCCAGGAGGTCTGTCAGCATGGTTACGAGAAGTTTGACCACATCATCTTTCTTTCTCTCTTTCTCTCTTTCTCTCTGTCTCTCTGTCTCTCTGTCTCTCTGTCTCTCTGTCTCTCTGTCTCTCTGTCTCTCTGTCTCTCTGTCTCTCTCTCTCTCTCTCTCTCTCTCTCTCTCTCTCTCTCTCTCTCTCTCTCTCTCTCTCTCTCCCTCCCTCCCTCCCTCCCTCCCTCCCTCCCTCCCCCCCCCCTTGCTTTTCTTCCAGTGGCTTCCCAGGTAAAGAGAGAGAATGGCCAGCTGCTAACATTTCTGTGGTATGTTGAATTATGTATCCCAGAAAAAAGCATAATCTTAATCCATTCCTGTAGGTGGGAACCCATTGTAAATAGGACCTTTTAAAGATGTTACTTTTAGTTAAGCTGTGGCAAACTGAATCAGGATGGGTCTAAACCCCATTACTGAACACTTTATAGAGAAACCCACCAGGAAGGAGAAGAAGCTGGAAATCAATAGAACCTAAGAAAAAGAAGACAGCACCATGTCCATTGCCATGGGATGGAAAAACCAAGAACCCAAGGATCACTTTCAGTCAGCCCCAGAACACCACCATCTTCAGGAAGAAAGCATTACCTTTCTGATGCCTCAGTTTTGGACTTCTAACCTCAGAATTATAAGGCCAAAAATACTCATTGTTTAAGCCAACACATTGTATGGTACTTGGTGTTTTTTGTTTGTTTGTTTGTTTGTTTTGTGTGTGTGTGTGTGTGTATGTCTTAACTTCTCTGAAACCTACTTCAAAGGATATTGCTATGACACATGAAAGTCTCTGAAAGAGTGCCTCTCATAGGTTCATGACAAAAATTGATTCTCTTTCTCTAATAGGTAAAGTGCAGTATAGGTACCCCAGGAAATTCTTATGGTACTTGTTTTAGCAGCTGGGAAACTAACACTTTCCTTCATACAAGAAATAAGTTTCTGATCCGAAAGTATTGCAGTGATTTTTTTTCCCCTTTCACCTGAAATTAACTCTGTCTCTGTCAAGCATGAGCAAACACAGATTGGCAAGCTTCCCTTAATCAGCCTCTTGTCTCTTTGACTTCCAAGCTTGGGCTGTTTCTCTGATGCAAGATTCATATATCTGACCACTGAGTTAAACACTTAAAACTAAGTGTTTCATCACTTAGTAAACATTCTTTTATTTTCCCACATAGTTCTTAGGTATTTACATCCTCCAGCACCCCCCACCAAGCCTACCCTCCACAGCCCATTTCCTTGTAAACTCAACTTTCTGCATTTATGAATTTGCTATTTCCAGATATTTCACATAAGTGAAATCATACAATATTTGTCCCTATGTGTCTGGTTTATTTCACTCAGCATAATGTCTTCAAGGTTCCTCCATGCTGCCACTTGTCCCAGAACATCACTCCTTACAGCTGACGTTCCATTGTGTAAATGTACCATGTTTTGTTTATTCATTCAACTTGGGTTGTTTCCACCTTTCAGCTATTGAGCGTTGGTGTATAAGTATCTATTCATGTTCCTTTTTTCAATTTCTTTGGATATATACCTAGAATTCGAATTACTGGGTCATATATTCCATATTCACTTTTTTCTTTCTTTCTTTGCATGGGCAGGCACCAGGAATTGAACCTCGGTCTCTGGCATGGCAGGTGAGAACTCTGCCAGCTGAGCCACCATGGCCTGCCCTCTATATTCACTTCTTAAACATTTCTTTTATTAGAGAAGTTGTAGGTTTGAAGAAAAATCATACATAAAATTCAGAGTTCAAACATGCTACTTTATTATTAACACTTTGCAGTAGTGTGGTATATTTGTTGTAACAGTAATTGTACTGTTAACTATAGTCCATCATTTACAATACAGTTAACTGTTTGTATGTACAATCCTAGGTGGGTTCTTTTAAATTTTTATTATCATAACATATACGACTTTAAACTTCCCCTTTGAATCACATTCAGATATATAGTGCTGTTAATTATGTTCCAATGCTGTGCTACCTGCACCACCATTTGTTTCCAAAACTTTACAGTCAACCCAAATAGAAACTGTGCAATTTAACCATTAATTCCCCATTCCCTACCCCCAATCCATCCCCTGATAACCTACATTCTAGATTCTGACTCTATGAATTTTCTTGTTCTAATTATTTCATATCACAAAATTTCATATTCATGTCTGATTTATTTCACTGGACATAATGTCTTCAAGATTCACCCATGTTGTCAGATGTATTAGAACGTCATTTTTTTTAAGGCTGAATAATATTCCATTGTGTGGACATACCAAATATTATTTATCCATTCATTGGTTGATGGACACTTGAGCTGTTTCCATCCTTTGGGAAACATGAATAAGGTCATTGTGAACATTGGCGTGCTAGTTTGCAAGCTGCCAGATGTGATATACAGAACCGGGACAGCTTTTAAAAAGGAATTTAATAAGTTTCAAGTTTGCAATTTTAAACCTATAAAAATGTTCAAACTAAGGCATCCAGGGAAAGATACCTTAATTCAAGGAAGGTCAAGGGGTCTAGAACAGCTCTGTCAGCTGGGTAGTAGTCACGTGACTGGCATCTGCTGGTCTCTTGCTACCGGCTTCATTGCTTTCAGCCTCGTTTCTGTGAGGTTCTTCACTTTGCTTTTCCCAGACCGACCTTCATCTCTTGGCTTCCCTTGGCTCTCTCCAGCTTCTGGCTTTCTTACATGGCTTTTCTGGGCACATAATAGATTCAAACCAGCAGCACAATTGGTGTGCAAATATCTGTTCATGTCCCTTCTTTAAAATCTTTTGAGTATAGACCTAGAAACAGGATTTCCAGGTCATATGGTAGTTATATACACAACTTTCTGAAGAACCACCAAACTGTCATCCATAGCAGCTGCACCATTTTACATTTCTACCAACAATGAATGAGTGTTCCTTCTCTCTGCATCCTCTTCAACACTTTATATTTTCCATTTTGTTAACAGTACCTATTCTAGTGGATGTGAAACGTTATCCCATTGGAGTTTTTAATTTACTTTTTTTTTTTTGTATACTGTATGCCCCGGGTCACATTTCTTTCTTTTTCCAAGTAAGTATCCTGCTATTCAGCATCATTTGTTGAATTTATGTTTACTTGTTTTTCTTTCTTTGTTTGCTTGTTTGTTTTTTGGGAAGTGCATGGGCTGGGAATCAAACCCAGGTCTCCCGCGTGGCAGGTAAGAATTCTACCATTGAACTACCCTTGCACCCCCTAATTTACTTATTTTTTTAAATGATGTTTTATTGCGATATATTCACACACCATTCAAACCATCCAAAGTATACAATCACTGGCTCACAGTATCATCACATAGTTGTGCATACAATCCCATGATCAATTTTAGAACATTTTCATTATTCTAGAAAATAAATAAAAATAAAAAATAAAACCCAAGTCCTCCCATACCCCTTATCCCCTCTATTATGGGCGCATAGTATTGGCGTAGAACATTTTTTACTATTGATGAAAGAGTATTAAAATATTACTGTTTCAAATACCCGCCTTTCATGTGGGGGACCTGGATTCGATTCCTGGACCATGCACCAAAAAAAAATTACTGTTAACTATAGTCCATAGTTTAACAGTATTAACTCCTTGTCATAGTATAATACATTTGCTCTAGTTCATGAAAGAACTTTTTTATATTTGTACAGTTGATCTCATTGTGGTTTTGATTTGCATTTCTCTAATAGCTAGAAATGTCGAGAATCTTTTCATGTGCTTTTTGGTGATTTATAAATCTTCTTTGGAGAAATGTCTATTCAAGTTTTATTGCCATTTTTTAAATGATTGTGTGTCTTTTTATTGTTGAGTTGTAGGATTTCTTTATATATTTTGGATATTAAACCTTGATAAGATATGTGGGTTCCAAATATTTTCCCCTTCTTTGAGTAGATTGTCTTTTTACCTTTACAATGAAGTACATTGATACCCAAGAGAGTTTTTAATTTTGATGAGGTACCATTTATCTGTTTTTTCTTTGGTTAGTTGTGCTTTGAGTGTGAAGTCTAAGAAACCATTGCCTAACACTAGATCCTGAAGATGCTTCCCTATGATTTCTTCTAGGAGTATTATAGTTCTGGTTCTTATACTTAGGCCTATGATCCAGTTAGTGTTGATTTTTGCATATGGTATGAGATAAGGGTCTACCTTCATTCTTTTGCACATGGACATCAGTTTTCCCAGCAACATTTGTTGAAAAGACTATTCTTTCCCAATTGAGTAGACTTGAGACCTTGTAAAAAATCAACTGGTCATAAATATGAGGGTTGATTCCTGAACTCTCAGTTTGGTTTCATTGGTCTATATGTCTGTACTTGTGCCAGTATGTTTCAGTTTGCTAAAAGCTGCTGGAATGCAATACCAGAAATGGTTCGCTTTTTCAAAAGATATTTATTAAGTTACAAATGTACAGTTTTAAGAAAAAATATCAATGGACTTCATTGTAAAGGGTATCAATGGGTTTCACTGTAAAGGTAAAAAGACAATCTACTCAAAGAAGGGGAAAATATTTGGAACCCACATATCTTATTAAGTTTTAATATTCAAAATATATAAAGAAATCCTACAACTCAACAATAAAAAGAGTCTCAAAGCACCATGAAAATGTCTCAAAGCATCAGCAAGATGCGCTGGCAACAGTGGCTCAGTGGCAGAGTTCTTGCCTGCCATGTTGGAGGTCCAGGTTCATTTCCCAGTGCCTGCCTATTTAAAGAAAAAAAAAAATTAGAGGATCAACCTGGACTGTGAAGAAAGGCTGCTGGCTTCTGGGACACCCCTATAAGCTGAGAAGGCATGTGGTCATTGTCTGTTGATCCTTGCTCCCAGTTCCATTACTTTCAGCTTCAGATTCCAATGGCTTTCTCTCTGTGTCTTGCAGGTCTTCTTTTAGAATCTCGAGGGCATTTCTCACTCTAAGTGTCTGTGGATCCTCTCTTAGCTTCTCTAAGGCAAACTCTGGATTTCATCTCTTAGCTTCCCTTGGCTCTCTACATGTTCTGGCTCTTTCAAGTTCTGTGGGTTCTTGCTTAGCATCTCTTGGAGCATTTCTGTCTAAGTTCTCTCCATGAATTCTCTTAAAGGACTCCAGTAAGTGGATTAAGGCTCACCTTGAATGAGCAGGGACCACATTTCCATGGAAATAACCTAACCAAAAGTTCCCACCCTACAATAGATCTGCCCCTGCATGATTGGATTAAAAGTGCCTGGGCTTTTCTGGGGTATATAACAGATTCCAACCAGCACACAGTACCACGCTGTTTTGATTATTATGGCTTTGTAATAAGTTTTAAGATGGGGAAATGTGAATCCTCCAATTTTGTTGTTTTTCAAGATGGCTTTGGCTATTTGGGGCCCCTTACCATTCCATATGAATTTGACAATTGGCTTTTCCATTTCTGCAAAGAAAGCTGTTGGAATTTTTATTGGGATTGCATTGAATCTGTAAATTGCTTTAAGTAGCATTGACATAATAATATTTAGTCTTCCAAACCATGAGCTCAAATACTTCTACATTTACTTAGGTCTTCTTTGTTTTTTTTAGCAATGTCTTGTAGTTTTCTATGTACAAGTCTTTTATACCTTTGGTTAGATTTATACCTAGATATTTCATTCTTTTCGTTGCTATTGTAAATATAATTTTTTCTTGATTCCTTCTTCGGATTCATTACTAGTATACAGAAACACTTCTGAATTTTGCATGTCGATCTGGTACCCTGCCACTCTACTGAATTTGTTTATTAGTTCCAGTAGCCTTGTCGTGGATTTTTTAGGATTTTCTATATATAGGATCAGTCCATCTGCAAGTAGGGAAACTTTTACTTCTTCCTCTCCAATTCAGAGGCCTTTTATTTATTTCTCTTACTTACGTGGTCCAACTAGAACTCCTAGTATAATGTTGAACAGCTGTGGTTACAGTGGACATCCTGGTCTTGTTCCTGATCTTCGAGGTCAAGCTCTCAGTCACTCACCATTGAGTATAATGTTAGTTGTTGGCTTTTCATAGATCCCCTCTATCATGTAGAGGAAGTGTCCATCTATTCCTAATTTTCTAAGTGTTTTTATCAAGAAGCATTTCTGGATTTAGTAAAATGCCTTTTCTGAATCAATTGAGATGATCATGTGTGCTTTTTCACCCTTTGTTCTATAATGTGGTGTATTAAATTTATTAATTTTCTTATGTTGAACCACCCTACACTCCTGGGATGAATCCCACTTGATCATGATATATAATTCTTTTTTTTTTCTTTCTCTCTTTTTTTTTTTTTTACATGGGCAGGCACTGGGAATCGAACCCGGGTCCTCTGGTATGGCAGGCAAGCATTCTTGCCTGCTGAGCCACCGTGGCCCACCCTATAATTCTTTTAATGTACTGTGGATTCAGTTTGCTAGTGCTTTGTTGAAGATTTTTGCATCTGTATTCATAAGGGATGTTGTTCTGTGCTTTCTTTTCTTTATCTGGCTTTGATGTGAGGGTGATTTGGGCCTCACAGAATGAGTTATGGAGTGTCCCTCTTATTCAGTTTTTTTGAAAACTATGAGCAAGATATGTGTTCATTCTTCTTGGAATGTTTGGCAAGATTTGCCCATGAAGCCATCTCATCCTGGGTTTTTCCTTCAGGGAGGTTTTGATTATTGATTTAATCTCTTTACTAGTTATTTGTTTGTTCAGATCTTCTATTCTTTAGTGAGTGTAGATAGTTTGTGTGTTTGTAGTAAATGTCCATTTCATCTAGGTTATCTGATTTGTTGGTGTACAGTTGTTCACAGTTCCCTCCTGTAATCCTTTTTATTTCTGCGGTAATGCAGTAGTAATGTCCCCTTTTTCATTTCTGATTTTAATTATTCACGTCCTCTCTCTCTTTTTCTTTGTCAATCTAGTTACAGATTGCTAGATTGATTTTATTGCTCTTTACAAAGAACCAACTTTTGGTTTTATTGATTCTCTCTATTTTTTTTATTCTCGAACTCATTTATCCCCACTCTAATCTTATTTTTCCCTTTCTCCTGTTCACTTTGGACTTATGTTGTTCTTTTTTTCTAGATCCTGCCACTCTTAGGTAGGATGTCTGATCTGACCTGGATCATTCTCTAGGATAGACCATATGATAAGTTCCAGACTCGTCTCAACAAATTAAAACATATTGAAATCACACAATATACCTACTCTGACCACAATGGAATGAAGCTGGAAATCAATAACAGAGGGAGAAATGGAAAATTCACAAGCATGTGGAAATGAAACAATCTACTTTTCAACAATCGTATAGGCCAAAAAGAAAACATAAGGGAAACCAGGAAATACCTGGAGGAGAATGAATATGAAAACACAAGATGCCAAAACTTATGGGATGCAGCAAAGGGAGTGCTGAGAGGAAAATTTTTTGGTTGCCAATGCTTCCACTAAAAAAAGAAGAAAGATCACAAATCAGACATCTTACCTAAAAACAGTAGGATCTAGGAAAAGAACAAAGGAAGCCAAAGTGAACAGGAGAAAGGAAAAATCTAAGTCCATATTGATATTAATTAATTTTTTAGACAGGAAAAAGGACAGTTCTTTCTTACAGGAAGATTCTGTTCAATAATGTAGAAGAAATGAGGGTCACAAAAAAATCACAATAGGCAAGTAGCACAATAATAACTGTTACAGGCAAGGTTCCCTAATGGATGCTAGTATCAGTGGGCAAAAGTTTGAGGAAAAACAGTACATGAGTATAATTTCAAAGTATCTGACACAAAAATGTTATCTACTGCAAAGCGGAAAACAGTGACTTTCCAGTGGGAAGTCCAGCAGTCGCCACCTTACCCAGCAATCAAGGTTAACATGGCCGGTAGAGGATACACGGACACCGTGCAGCGGCCGGTAGGGTGCAGCGGCCGGAATGGTGCAGCGGCCCCGTAGGGTGCAGCGGCTGGTAGGGTGCAGCGGCCGGAATGGTGCAGCGGCCCCGTAGGGTACAGCGGCCGGTAGGGTGCAGCGGCGGGCAGGGTGCGCTGAGGGCACAGCATCACCTTGTGGTCTTCATCCCAACACAGCCGGAGCCTCCCTCCGACCCTGAGAAAACCTCAGGGAAACCCCAGAGGGCGGACATTCTACACAGTGCCTCTTAGGAAGTGTCCAGGTCAGGACAGGCGAGGATGGGCTGAGGAACTGTCACAGACTGGGGGAATATAAGGAGACACGACAACTAAACGCAGTGCAGACCAGATCCTGGGACAAAAAAGGACTCTGGGGGGAAAACTGGTGAAATTTTTAAAATGTCTATAACTTACTTGATAAGATTGCACCAATGTTAATTCTCTGTTACATAAGATGTCAACATTTGGGGAAGATGGGTGTATGCTATATGCATTTTCTGTACTAGTTTTTGCAACTTTGTTATATGCCTAAAATTATCTCAAAATTAAATTTAAAAGAAATTCTTAATGAAAACAATTTTATTGGGAAGGGGGGAAGCCCCGCAACATATTTCCTTTTTTCGTGTGTTAACGTCAAATGCCCTTCTGATATTTTGCAAAAACACTGATTTGTCAATACATAGTTGTAACCAGTGTGTACATTCTAGTGTTCTCCTTCTTTCCCCCTTCAATTCATTCACTGAACAATCTGACTGAGTAGTGGTAGATCCCATGCTAGGCACTGAGGACATGAAAATAAATAACACTTTGCCTCTACTCTTAAAATGTTTAACAGAATACTAGATTTAAGGAACATGAAAAAGGATAAATCAGTATAAGTTTCATGACTGGTAGATGAGCAAAGTACTACAGGATATAGACAAGCAACTGTCTTTCTCTCTCTCTCTTTTTTTTTTTTGTAAGAATTTAGAAGCTAACATATTGACATATAATCTACATAATTATTTATAAAGACCATACAATTATCCACAATGTAATATACTGCAGTTGACAGAGCTGTTCTCTAAGGGAAACAGAAGTGTTGGGTTTACGGGCTGTTCCCCAGTTTGGAGGGAAGAGAACATTTTCACCAGGCTATAATCAGATTCTCCTTGGGGTCAGGAGGAAAAGGCAGGCATAGGAGGGAGAAAAAGCTTCCCCTGCAAAGACACCTTCCCTCCTCCCACCTCTGCCACTGAAAACTGAGTCTTTTCTGCTGGGAGCCCATCAGTTGTGATTTAAATCAGTCCTCCTAAAAGGAGATTTATGGATCCCAGAGTGATTTGAACAGTGAATAATAAGGTATTTGCAAAGTCCCCTTGGGGGAATGATAAGAAAGGGGGAAAATTCAACCTCCGCATGTGGAGAATTCCTGATATTCTCACAAGCAGTGGGGACAACCAAACCAATAGGCTGAGCCCCTAATAAGTTTCATGTTTGTTCACATGAAACTTATCCCCGCAAAGAATAGGCTAAGCCTACTTAAAATTAGGCCTAAGAGTCACCCCCGGAAACACTCTTTTGTTGCTTAGATGTGGCCTTTCTCTCTCAGCCAACATGTCAAGCAAACTCACTGCTCTCTCTCTCTCTCTACATAGGACATGACTCCCAGGGGTGTAAACCTTCCTGGCAACATGGGACAGAAGTCCTAGAATGAGCTGGGACTCAGCATCAAGGGACTGAGGAAACTTTCTAGACCAAAAGGGGGAAGAGAGAAATGAGACAAGGTGTCAATGGCTGCGAGATTTCAAACAGAGTTGAGAGGTTATCCTGGAATTAATTATCCTGGAATTATTCTTACGCATTATATAGATATCCCCTTTTTAGTTAAGGTGTATTGGAGAGGCTGGAGGGAAGTGCCTGAAAATGTAGAGCTGTGTTTCAGTAGCCATGTTTCTTGAAGATGACTGTATAATGATACAGCTTTCACAGTGTGACTGTGTGATTGTGAAAACCTTGTGCCTGATGCTCCTTTTATCTACAGTGTGGACAGATGAGTAAAACATATGGATAAAAATAAATAAATAACAAAGGGAACAAATGTTGAAATAAATTTAGTAGATTGAAATGCTAGTGATCAATGAAAGGGAGTGGTAAGTGGTATAGAAAAAAAATAGGGGAAACAAAGGCTAAAATATATTGGGTAGATGGAAACTAGCAGTCAGTGAGAGGGAGGGGTAAGGGGTATGGTATGTACAAGTTTTTTCTTTTTTCTTTTCATTTCTTTTTCTGAATGATGCAAATGTTCTAAGAAATGATCATGGTGATGAATATACAACTATGTGATGATATTGTGAGTTATTGATTATATACCAAGAATGGAACGATCATATGGCAAGAATGTTTGTGTATGTATGTTGTTATGTTTAAAAATAAAAAAAGGAGATTTATGCAATGGCCAGAGCCTGGCTTCTTGAAGGAAGAGATCAGTCAGGACTTCATTAAAGAGCTCTGCTAATTTGTCTCACTTCTGAGTTATGGGCTCCTCTGAGCCTCCTTTCAGAGGTACCAGCTATCACACCACTCATCATAACCAGGGATAATTGAATAATCAGCACAATTCATTTCCCCACCAAGGCATCCCTGTCACTTCGGTCCCAAGGAGTCTGTGAGGACTGAAGGCCTTGCTGAGGATTTGCTGCTTAGAGGGTCCTATCTCCCAGGTCCCCGGTGATCCCCACACTTCTGTATCTCCAACCTCCTCTCCTCCGGCTCCTTTCCTGCTCCGGGAAACATGCTGAGGTCTCTCTACCCTACACAAGGCACCTATCTGAGGTTGACTCTACTATGCTTTAGCTAAAGACAGATGGCTGGGAGTAGTCCGGAAGTATTTTGCTCTGCCCAGAAAAATAAACAAAGTCAGCAATAAATGAATAAATAAAAACAGTCCATCCTTGGGCCCTTTCCCATAGACAGCCAGGCCCCTCACTGTCTCTTTCTCTTCCCAAAGTCTTTGGTACTTCAAAAGTGTTTGGGTCTCACACAGAACCATTGTTTATCTCCACACCCCCACAAACACACTCTCCAAACCAGTTGCCACTATTTCATGAGCTTGGCTGGAGCCTCACCCCAGCCACCCAGCCACCCAGGCCTGATCCTGTAAGGGTCCCAGCCACCTGCCTATCTCTTTTTTTCTGACATTTAGGTGGTCACCGATTTCCATCAATTTTATCCCCTTGATACCTTTCAAGTCCCTTATCCCTCCAGCCCCCCACTCCCACCTGCCTGGGCTGAGGCCTCATCAGTTTTGCCTAAACTGCTGAAACTTCCTTCGCTCTGCTCTCCCTGCCTCTACTCGCACCGCACCTCCCCTCTCTCCTCCACGGGGCTGTCCAAGTGCAACTCTGCCTCCCCACGTCCCTATGGAAACACTCAGGGTTTCCTACCCTCTCAGCGGGGAGTCTAAGGTCCTCAGTCTGCAGTGTTCTCAGGGATGTGGGTGCAGCCTCTGGGCTGGTCCTGCAGGACAAACTGAAGGAAGTCATCTAAGTGTGTCTGTCTTACTAGAAATGGGAATGAAGAGAATCATGTAGAATCCTTACTTAATCATTGCAGAGCATTGACCTTCAAGAAATTCCTATTGTTTTTACCCAGGAAGATCCAATCTGTACAGGGCTAGGGAAAGCTCTACAAAAGGGGATCATTGTGATCACATTGGGCCATTGGCACCGCTGATTCCATGTATTGATTACTGGGAGGAAGGGAATCATGACCATCATCATGGCCCATCGGTGAGGTCGCTCAGCTAAACAGACCTAGCAACCCTCCAGTCCGATGATTGTAAGAGCCTCAGTTGTGTTTAAGCATTTGTTTGCAAAGAAATCATGGGCGGGTCACAGTGGCTCACCAGGCAGAGTTCTTGTCTGCCCTGCCAGGGACCCGGGTTTGTTTCCCAGTGCCTGCCCATGCAAAAAAAAGATTGTACGTAAGCACTATCTTCTTTTGCATAAGTGGATATTTGCAATTGCGTTTAATTTTGGGCATTCTGCTGCAAAATAATAAGTAGAACGCTTAAAAATTAAATTTCCCCTTTATTAAGGGTATCTAGGTGCAATTTTAATCAAAAGGATATACTTTAAAAACCAAATTAATTTTGTACATTGTGATCAAGAAGAAATTTAAAAATATATCTACTTTGGAACCTTTTGATAATGCGAATAAATATTTCATAGAAAGAGCATGATTTATGTGGAAAATGTGGAGCAATGATTTCAAATGGATGTTGATACTAAAGATCTTACCTCTTTTTGGTTAGAACAACCACACCAAGGTCAAAAGGCTTAAATCTGATCTACTCAAGGGTTTCTTCATCTCTTGTTTCAATGGTCACTTTAATAATTAGAAAAAGAGGCTTCCAGTTACTCAAAAGGTGAACTTGGAATCATCTCAAATATTCACTGAGGTGTGCATGTGCCAAGATCCATTTCCTCCCAGCTTTCTACCTCCTTCTCAGCTTCGGGACTCTGTTCTAAGAAAACAAGGGTGGGTGATAGGATTTGAATATAGGGATACATAGTCAAATATATATATAGGGAGTATATATATATAGGGAGCAAGGAATATAGGGAGCTTACGAATTTTTCAACAAAAGAAAATATTATTTCTTTCTCCAAGCTGTGCCAAGTGTTTGGCCCAAACAAACAACTAAGTGATCACAACTCTGCTTCTTATGGGCACTTATTCCCCTATTCAAAAGACCTGGGACACGGCATCAGATCACAGGCCAGTTCTTACAGTCATTTTAAGAACCAGTTAGGGACCAGGCACCACAGTCGACCCAAGCGCAGCTAAGCAAGGCCTCAGGTCAGCTGGGCTTTCTGCGGGTTAGTCCAGAGTGTGCGGCTGCGTCAGGGTTGGGCAGGAAGCGGGAGTGATGGGTTTGGGCTCAGTTGTACAGTGGGTACAATGGTACAAGGCCATGAAAGTCAGGCCAGCAGACAAGACTTTCCTAAATATGCCTCTCTAAAGCATCTATGCCTTTCCATTTTCTCCATCTCTGCTACCACCATCATGGCCAGGCTCTTACAGAAGCCTGCTGATTGTCCTGTCCCCGTGATTCTTGCCTCCCTCCAACCTGTTACACACACTGCAGCCTGAGAGATCTTACCAGATTCATTCTTTAACTCCTGGGTTTGAACTCTAGAACAGGCAAAACTAATTTCTTATGAAAGAAGCAGAGCAGGGGTTGCCAGGGGGTGCAAAGGAGCAGGGGGAATTAGGTGGGAAAATGGAAAAGTGCTGTATTTTGATTGTGGTGCTGCCATGTTGAAATGAACACTTAATATGGGTGTATTTTATTGTTTGTAAAACATACATCGGTAAAGGTGATTTAAAAAAAAACGCAAGTCACGTTTATTTGTCTTGGGTTGAAGAGCAGCCCCTTCAGATGGCCTACCACGCCTGTTTCTTCAGCCGCAGCGAGCAAGATGGGGGCTGCTCCCCATCTTGCTTGCTACCCCCCAACTGCCCCCTCCAGGCTTCTTTGCGTTGCTGGACTCGCTGTGTCCTCTCGTTGGGAACTGTGCACGTGTGCTCTCTCTGAGCAGAATGCTCTCCCTCCCGGAGGCCTGCTTTGCCTGGCTGACTCCTGATCATCCGTGGGTTTCAGTTTAAATCTTAGATCCTTCATGGGACCTTTCCTGGCCCCTCAGGCTCCTGCTGTCCCCAGCTGACAACACTGAACACATCTGTGAGGATTTATTCAACATCTGTCATCCCTCCAGACACCGTTTCATAAGGTTGGGGCTGAGCCCAGCTTATCCACCACCGCCCAGTGCCTAACGTGGTGGGGGATTAATAAATATCAGTTGACTGAATATATACCTGTCTGAGAGATTGAAACAGGTTTAAAAGGGATGTTCATATGTGTGTGTGTGTTGTTTAGTAGAGGTTCTCAACCAAGATGTCTGGAAATGTGTGGGGACATCCCTGTTTCTCACAGTGATTAGGGATGCTGTTCGCATTTAGTAGTCCAGGGCCTGATATGGTAGTGTCCTTGGAGCTCAGGACAGCTCCTTTGAGAAACGCTGTTTTTTTTTTTTTAGGGAGTGAAGAAGCCCTTTACTGAGGTCATTCGTGCCAACATCAGAGACGCACAGGCCATGGGGCAGAAGCCCCTCACCTTCCTGCACCAAGTGAGGTTCCGGCACCCCCACCCCCTAGAAACGCTGTTTTAAACAGATCACTCTGTCCTGGGGATAATTTGTGACATGTGGAGGAAGAGGGAAGAAGAGCCTGAAATTAGAGTGACCAGCTAGCACACTATTGCAACCATCCACACTGGAGGCAGGAGGACGGGAACAGAGGAAGCCTGAACTAGAAGAGAAATAATTGAGTAGAGAGTTTCAGACTGTTTCAGTTTGCTAAAGCTGCGGGGATGCAATATACCAGAAATGGATTGGTTCTTTCTAAGAGGATTTATTAGGTTACAGATCTACAGTTCTAATGCCATGAAAACGTTTGAATTAAGGCATCAACAAGATGATACCTTCACTGAAGAAAGGCCAATCGCATTGGGGTTTCTCTGCCACATGTGAAGGCCCATGGAGATGTCTGCTGGCCCTTCTGTCCTAGGTTGGTTTCAGAACGGCTCTCTCAGCTCCTGTGGGGCCCTCTGGCTTCTGTTGGAGCATTTTTCTCTCTCTAAGTGTCTGTGGGTCCTCTCTTAGCTTTTCTGGGGCAAATTCTGGATTTCATCTTTTAGCTTAGCCTCTCTTAGGGCATTTTCTATCTCCAAATGTCCTTTACTTGGTTTCATCTCTCTGCCCTCTGTATAAGCAATAAACCAGCCTTCTGGCTTATTAACCAGCCATGAAATGTCCTTGCAGTAACAATTAAGCCAGTGCTTGCCTGACCAGACATCAGGGCACCATCACCTGGTCAAGTTGACACATGAATCTAACTACATCAGAGACAAATTGCGAGGTAGCTAGGAAATGGAAACAAGAAAACTTAGTGATCAATAATATGTGAAAGTCACCCCATGGGGATAGAGGAGCCATGTAAACACAAAGATAGACAGGAAGATAGATATGAATTTCGTGACCTTGGGCAAGTTACTTAACCGTTCTGGGTCTAATTTCTTTATCTGTTAAATAGGGACAAAAATAACACCCATATCACAGGACTATTGTGATGATTGAATTAACTAGGTTAATGTATGGGAAGCACTTAGAGCACTATCTGACACATAATCAGCACTGGATATTTGTATTTGATATTAGAGATATAGATGTATGGATAAATAGTTAAATAGGAATATTAACAGATAAGTGGAATGGAGAAATAGCTGGATGAATGGATGGTTGGCTGGGTGGATGGATAAATGGATGGATGGACAAATGGAAGATAGGGTTGATGAAGAGATGGATAAATGGATAGTGGATGTGGGAAGTGAGGGGAAGAGCATGGAAGAATAGATGGCTCAACTTGAGGCAACTAGCTGATGTGCCAGGACTGGGCCACAGGCTTCCCCTCTAATAACTAAGGTGGAGTCACTCCTCTCCTAAGGTTGATACCCACTCTTGGGATTTTTAACTAAGATTTCCACACAAAATTTCACACCACAGTCCTTTGTTAGTCCTCCCTACATTTAAAAATCTTTTTATTCTTTTGTTGAATTCATAAGTTTGGTTGTTTACCCAGTAGCCCTGTGCTAGGGGTCTGTTTTGATGAAAGTCTCTTCGCTGTTGTGATTTGAGCTTACTCTGGGAACCATGATGGGGTGCAAATAAGTTGTTCTATGGACTAGCTAATGGCCATGGTTATTAGCCATGTGCGCCCAGCAGCAATATGTATATATTCACTGATAGATTATATCTGGGCTTCATCTGCCTGTGACTCAGAAACAAACATGCAGCTGATTTACATATCCCGTTAATGAGAGTGGCATCAGGAAAAATATTGTCTCAGAGAATACTCTCCGTTTTCAAACTAAGCTGTCGTCTATCCTGAGACATATACGTTGTGACAGAGAATTCTTCTGGAGGGTTCTGCCTCTATGAAATCACTGTGGCTATTTTAGTTTGCTAGCTGCCAGAATGCAAGATACCAGGAACAGAATGGCTTTTAAAAGGAATTTATTAAGTTGCAAGTTTACAGTTCTAAGGCCATGAAAATGTCCTTAAGGCAAGGCTATAAAAAAAATATCCAAACCAAGGCATCCAGGGAAAGATACATTGGCTCAAGAAGGGCTATGATATTCGGGGTTTCTTTCTCAGCTAGAGAGGTACATGGTGACTTCTGCTAGCTTTCTGTCTGCATTTTGTAAGGCTTCCCCAGGGAAGCCTTCTGCATCTCCAAAGGTTTCTGGCTGTGTGGGCTCTGTTGGTTCTGTTAGCTCTAAAGCTTTTTCAAATGGTTCCCTCTTAAAGGGCTCCAGTAAGCAACCCTACCTTGAATGGGTGGAGACACATCTCCATGGAAACCATCTAATCAAAGTTACCACCCACAATTAGGTGGATCACATCTCCATGGGAACAATCAAAAAGATCCCACCCAGCAATATTGAATCAGGATTAAAAGACATGGCTTTTCTGGGATATAGAATAGCTTCAAACTGGCCAGTGAGCTATGCCAGTTTCTGTTGATAATGAGATAAATTTGAATCCCAGTCCCTTTACAGCTGATTTTGAGCCACTACTAGAAGAATTGTTATGTTGTAATCAAAATAGTTCCCTCCCTTGAAGAGAAATGGAAACTTGGAATCAATGTTGTGATTTTTTAAAATAATATTTTTTGGAAAGCAAAGATTTTTTTCACAGGAAAAAAAAAAGTTTGAGGACAACTGATTTGTCCTAGCTCTCATGGGTACAAGACCCCAGATGAGAAAATCTATTCTCAAAAGTATATCCAGGCCTTTGTTCTGAGACCTGGGCTCACTTCCACAGGGGGAGAGTTCACAGGCCTCTGTGAGCCAGTTCATTGAAGAGTTCCCACTCATGGGAGGACTAACCATGAAGCAGTTTCGTTTTGTCCAATAAATGGCTCCCACTGCACTGTGTTGAACACCCCATCATTCCTACCTGGTGGTAGGTCTCACAACGGCGTCTCGGCCAATTCCACAACTTTCCAATTGTCTTTGGTCTTCAGAATTTGAAGTTGAACCTTGTTGTCAATCTTTAGTGCCAAACTCTATTCAGATCTTGCCTTCTTCTCACCCATACACTCTAGCGTAAATCAGACCCGCTCTGGCTCTAACGTACAAAAATTAGGGAGGGGTGGGAACAGTGTGATTGTTACACTCTTTCCCTTCCTCTTCATTCCTTCTCTCCTTTCTGTTTTTTATTTATCTCTTCTCTCCTCTACTCACTTCTCCTCTCCTCTCCCTCTTTCTTTCCTCTAAACTTCCTCTCTCTTCCTTTTAGTTCCTAGATAATTGGTTCTCCAAGGGGACAGTGATGCTCTGGAACATTTTGGAAATACCTGAAGCTACTTTTTGTTTGCCCCGGTGATAATGGGTCCCCACTGGCATTTAGTGAGTAGGAAGCAGTGAGCTAAATAGCCTGAAATGCACACCCAATCCCACAAAACAAACAATTATCCTTCATTCCACGGGCTTTCTAGAAGTACTCCCCCCACCCCAGACATCATGTTAATGCAAAACCTGCTTGTAAAGTCTAGAATTTACCTATTATTTACATGTAAGCACAAAGTATTTCATGCATGGCTTTGCTTTACTGTTTACTAAATTTTCCAGGAATGAGTCTATCATTTAAATCCAGGGATAATAGTTATTTTGGTTAGTTCAAAAGTTTATCAAGATCCATTTACATTTCAGGAAATCATATCACCTACCTATGATGCCATTAATCATATCTGAGTCATTGGCACAGCTATAACAATCTGTGTTTGTAGCTGTCACATGCACAATTCTAACAAAGGAGATGTGGCACTTAAAAAAAAAACTTAGGGGTGGGCCATGGTGGCTCAGCAGGCAAGAATGCTTGCCTGCCGTGCTTGAGGACCCGGGTTCGATTCCCGGTGCCTGCCCGTGTAAAAAAAAAAAAAAGAAAGTAAAAAAAAATTTAGAACCAAAGGTTATTAAGCTGGCAGATAGCTTTCCAAATTGCATTAATATGTAGATTTAAAATATTTTATTCCTGCATGTAACGTTTACATTTTAGTAATATAATAGTAAGAAATGTATGTTGTGAAAACTGCATTGTGCATGTATTCATTTAGTTTTGAGTTGCCCATCGATTTTTAACCTCACTCTTCTCATGCCCCCAAAGGTCTACATCACAGCTTTCCTGAGGCCTCTTCTGTAACTGTTTCTGTGTCCAGGTCATCCTTTCTTCCCCACCATCTAGCAGGATACGGACACCAGGGACTCAAGACCCCAGAAATGTACGTCAAGATAAAGGACATAAATTTTCTACGATCTTCTGACCCCGCTCTCATCACATATCATGACAGGGAATTATTTTGACACTCTACTCTTATAAATAAGCCCTAGCTCACTGGTGAGAAAATGAGCTGTCGTTTGTAATTTGTCTTAGAATGTTTCATCAACCTCAACTAGAGTTATTTCCCTCTTCCTCTATCCTCTACAATGCGTGGTCTACTTTTACTAGTCTTAACTCTGGCTTGTATTCCAACGATACTGTTCCTGTTCCGTTTGCTGCACGTCTTTTTCTGGGATAGCTTCTGATTGTCTCACTTCTCTGAAATTCAAGCTTACTCTTTATCGTTAGGAACAAGCATCTGTGATGTCAGCATGCCGGGTTGTGAGCTTTTATGGACTGAAATACATATTATTTCACTCTAGGTTGCTTCCCTGGTCCTGTGAGCCCGCACATCCATCTCTCACCCTTCCCTTGCCCTGCCCTGCGTCACGGTGTGGGCAGACCCCAGTACGCTGAGCCTCTCAGGCACCAGGGTCAGCTGGTTTCTGGCTGGGCATGGCCAATGGGAGGTACAAACGGGAGACTGTAGGGAAGAGGTGGGTAGAAGCTTTCGCTCCTTCTAGGCCCTTCCGTCAGATGTATTTCTCCTCTTTGTTCCAATTCCTGCCAGGCAGGCTCAGTCCCTGGTCTGAAAACATCACCTCCCCCTAGCTCCCTACAACCTAGGGACTTAGGGACTTCTTGATGGTGCTCAGCTCTGGGGTACCCCTGACCCATGTAACTGCTCCCCTACATCAAACCCATCTGCTATAAATACTTAGAAGGAGTGCTCCTTCCCAGGTTAGATCCTAAGTAATATAAAGATAAATTCTCAGAAGGGGATGGCTGATTCAAAATCTTCAGGACATTAAAACTGAAGTTTAATGACGTCTCTTCACCCTGTCTTTCCGTTCAGTTCTCTCTTGCACCTGCAGTTCTCTGTATTCGGTTGCAGCCCTTTTCCCTTCTGCTACCCCATCTGCTGAAATGTCTCACCCTCTGGGAATTGAAATATACCTCTGGTAATATTACACTTTTTCAAAGTGGTAAACAAAACAAAGAAGTAAGGGGAAAAGCCACCACTTCCTGGTGACAATTGATATTTGTGCTTTCAGAACATGCTCAGGCAAGTGGAAAGAATAAATAATTATCTGGATAGTTCAAGCAAACATTCGCTCCCCTTGTCTGTCAGGAATGTGTGGTGGAAAGGAGGGAGTCTTGGCATGAATTATTAATGTCTTGGAAACTGTGGGAATTAAATGAAGAGTTACTGATCTCACCGCTTCGTTTTCTATCAGGAGGCTAGTAAAGGAATGAAAGCTGCGTGGCCATTTCAGGTGCCAGGTTTTGAATTTTGGCAGGAATGGGTTAAGGAGCTAAGCAATCCTCGACATCTGTGAGTCCCTTGGTGACTTTCACTCCATGCCGCTTGCTAAGAAGGCTTCAGCACTTCCTCCCAGCCCTGGGTGTGACTTGCTGTGAATTCCAGCTGCTATAGTGGACACAGGCCTAGCTGGCAACGTGGGCTGCCATCCACATTTGGGTGAAGGTCTGACTTTGTGCTGTGATTTACCAAATAAAAGTTACTGACTATCTTTTTCAAGGCTGCTGATTTCTCTTTAGCTCTCAGTTGGTGGCCTATAAAGACACTGCTTACTTAGCAACACAGCATAGTCATAAAAAGTAATTTTTATCGTAAGTCACTCTGGATGTAAAGACGAGGCAATTGTGCTGGCATGAGCACTGATCTGAGCCAAGGGATCTGAATTTGGGTCCTGGCGTTGCCAGTGTCTTGGTCAGTGACTTAGTCATGCTGAGCTTTTTAACTCTTAAATTGAAGTGCTGCAAAAGCGAAGTTAATATGAGAAAGTACCATTCAACTGCAAGTTAATATTATTATTTGACTTTTCAGTCATATTTTTCCAATATTGGCTATGGGTTTGTGATGTTCCATAGTCTCCTGTATCCTTTTCACTAGCCTGTTGTTATAAATAGTAGATTAAACAACCCACACGTTAGAGTGTGTTACGGATAAGATGACACAAAAAGATAAGTTCAAGTCCTAGCTCCTAGTTCTGTATATGTGACCCCATTTGTGAATAGGATTTCCAAAGATCCTCTTAGTAAAGAGGCCAGACTGAATCAGGGTGGGCCATAATCCAGTCTCACCAGAGTCCTTATAAGCAGAGGAGATTCAGAGAAATAGTAGGAGACAGACAGGGAGAGCGACGGCCACGTGACAGAAGCAGAGGGTGAGCTATGGTTTGCTGGCAGGACGCCACAAGAACATCACCGGCTTCACAGAGAGCGTGGGCCTGCCAACACACGGGCCCTGGACTTCCGGCCTCCAGAACTGTGAGATAATAGATTCCTGTCCTTTAACCCAGTGAATCTGTGGCACTTTGTTGCAGACTCCTGGCAAACTGAGACAGGGTAACTAGTCAAGGCCACCATTGACATTGGTGCAGGCACTGGGGACAGGATGGGAAAACCATAACCAAAGTGATCTCTGTTAGATGGTGTGAATTCAGAATGATCCACTGAAAGAGCCTAGCGAGCTTGATGAAGGCTGTGTCCCATCCTTCTGCCTCATCCCCAGCTTGTCCTTCCAGAATTTCCATTAAGTGTCAATTTTTGTACCTACTGAGCTTCCAGAAGATTCCCTACTGTACAGCTGTGAGCTGGGGCTCCTCAGCCAGCCACATCCTTGTCTCGGGACACATGGGGATAGTGAGCACAATAAAAACTAACAGCCTTTTGAAACAGACCCAGAAAGCAATATCTCCCCAAGAATAAAGTAGATGGTCTTGGTTTGACGTATGGTCCCATGAGAGTAAAAGCACTTTTACTGCCACTGAAGCTTCCTTTTCCCAGGCCAGAAAAGCCAATATGAGAGAACCACCAGAAATGAACCTAACAGACTTCAGTTCTGTTCTTCTAAGTCTGGGCCAGAGCATGCTGCCTCAACTGCCCATGGCCCTGTAGTCCATGGACTGACCACCGGGCACCACCTCCCTGTATGACGATAGCCAAGTTTCACAGATGTCCTTCAGAAATGGTTTCCATCCTTAATCCAACAGGGTTTCTCTGAGTGTTTTTAGCAGTACGTTATGCATTATGAGACCATGAAAATAGCATGGTAGTCAGAAACAGATCTGGATTGGATTCATTGATTAAACAAATATTTATGGGCATATTGATTAAACGAATATTGTAGGCAATGCACTGAAAATACAGCAGTAAACAGAGAGAGATGACCCCCACCCCACCGCCAACATTCTCACTTTCTGTGGGAGAGAAAAAAAATTAACACGCGTACAAATAAATATGTAATATAAGTTCAAATAATGATAAGTGCTAGTAAAAAAAATTCGAAGCAGAAAAAGAGGCTAGAGAGTGATTATTTTAGATGAGGTTGAAAGGGTAGAATTGTTGAGACCTGAATAAGGTGAGATCCTGACAGAGGAAACAGATCCTAATGGGGAGGGATGCGGAATGGACTTGGGGTATTTGCGGAGGTGGTCAGTGGGGCTGGGCAGAGAGTGCAAGAGAGAGTGCCAGGAGATGGTTTGAATCCCAGATCCTACCGCTTACTAGCACAGGACTTTGCTCAAGTTATTTAATCTCTAAGGAACCGTTAATTCCTTGTAACTAATAAGTTTTTTGGTCTCAAGTAGCAGAAACCAACTTTGAACTAGGCTAAACTAAAAAAGGGAGAATTTATGATAAAGACACAAGAATGTCTTCCAGAAGGCAAGGGCCAGGAAAGAAGCTGGGATTGGGAGAAGGACGTGAAGCAGATTTGGGGCTCACCAAACACCACCACCCACAAAGCAAGACTTCATTCTAAGGCTCACTGTACTTCTCTCTTCCTGACAGATTTCTTCTCTCTCTACAGCCTGCTTCTCTGTCCACATTGGCCTCCCCACAACTACTGAGCTTACTCCTTTAACCCAATGCCAGCTGTCCCCATGCCAGGCCTCTGTTCTGGTCCCACACCAGCGCTGAAACAGGGCTCAACGACATTCCAGAAAGAGCCCTCACTCACCAAAGCATGAATGAGTCATCTCATGAGTTCATAGGAAGGGCAGAGCAGGGGTCACCCTGCAAACCCACAGCAAATTCTTCACACCCCTCTCCTGCTCCCAAATCTTCCCAGCCACAGTGCTGATCAAGAGTGCTTTTCTTTTTTTTCCTACCCAAACACAGCACCCCACCCCACCAGGCTTCTCAGTAAATAGAAGCCTCACCTCCCCCACACGGCTTTGGTAAACAGGGGCAGCTTTGGTAAATAGGGGCATTTCACTTTCTTCCAGCTTCCGTAGCTGCAGGTGAACGCGCAGCATCACCCATTCCACCGTAGCAGTCAGCAAACAGACTCCTCCAAATGGCAGGACCCACTCTCGGAGAGGATTAATTTTGCTTTACAAATCACAGTTCCAGCCACAGCTACCTCTGAATCCTGATTCCAATTTTCTAAGAGAAAATACCCACTTGGCCCACCTAATGTCATATGCACATCTCTGGTTCAATCAGGCTGGCCAGAGAGCAAGGTTCCCTTCGTGGAGGGGTGTAGGGGGCTGAAATTCCTAGAGAATGCAGCATCCCTTTTGAGCTGGACAGGCATGCCCAAGGTGCCCTATGCACTCCTTACCATCAAACAGGGAAAATTCACCTCAGGGCTGTTGTAATAGCTAAACAAAGCAACATGTGAAAGGGGCATTACACAGTGTCTGGCCCTTAGTAAATGTTTCTTGTCTCCTCTCTCAAGAAATAAACTCCAGAAAATTATTAACAACAGTATTTAAATGTTGTTCTATCTCCCCTCTGCTAGGTAGATTCTGGTTTTATCTGATGGGGAACATCCCCTTCCACCTCACACTCCCATCTGGACCTATGTCCCACATTCCAGGCTCCTAAACTGCAGACTGGAAGTAATCCACTGGGGAAAGAACAGAGAAGCAAGGATTGGAATTGGCTTTGAAAGGGGAGTCTGGAGAGTCTGAGTGAGTTGCAGAGAGAGGGGCTTTAGGACAGATTGGGGGTGGGTGGGGTGGATATGAAGAGAACTGAGGAAAGAACGTTTGGAGAATTGCCAGCGTGGGCTATGCATTGGATCCCCTCTAATAATACTGGGGAGAAACCAGTAAGATTGGAATTCCTTTTTACTTACTTTTGACGGCTGGAATATTTCTTTGACTGCCACAGCCTACTGAGACCAAGCCAGGTGGGTGCCTGGATGCTATTTTATCTGCATATAGATAAAAGCCTTTCCTCCAGGAAATTACCATATTTGGGGAATACAAGCCTTAAACACTTAAACAAACTAGGCATGAAATGATTGAAGCATAAAGGCAATATAGCCTTCAGTACTGTATTGATTATAATCAGAGATTTAGACTATCTCTAGGGTGGTAGAGGTAAACATGATTTGCAAAATCTTCAGCCGATTACCTCTGGGCATGAAAAAAATTTATGGAGATTCTTCTGACATTTAGACAAACGATCCATTCTGTGTGAAAAGCAAGTTTCCTCAAAGGAATTTCTAAAAAATATGTTTGCTTTTCCACTGTGCAAACAAGAGTTTTTACTGATGTAGCATTCAGTATAAGAATGCCTTCCAGATCGCCCATGTACCCTTTCACAAACAATCTTTGATGAAAAATTAAACAGACACTAAAAGACTTCCTGCTACATAGCTAATGAACAGACAGGAACACATTCAGGAAACTTGAGTCAAATTGAAAATTTGCATCTAGAATCCATTAAAATAAAAAAGTGTATGCCTTTCAAAATTCTGATTTTAAAAATAATCTATTCCACGGAATGCTATGTAGAAAAGAATGAGCTAGATCTAGATGTATTGAAATGCAAACAATTATTTATTGTTCTTTTTTTTAAAGCACTTCACAGAACAATATGTTAAAGAAATCCAGGATGACAAAAAGGAAAGCAAGGAGAGGCCAACCAGGTATAAAAGAGGGTCAGGTCTGCCAGCAGAGGCCCCAAACTGTTTGGGTTGTAGGAAAGTATTATTGGAGTAACTATGCAACCTCTACATCTCTATAGGGGTTACACAAAACACTTGACTCGCAGTGCCCAGCTCCCTCAGTACCTATTTGTAAATATTAATGTAAAAAAAAAAATCCAAACTCTATATATGCATATTCTTGCATATGTCTATTAACGTATATATGCAAAGTCAGGTAACCAGAAAGATAAATATATAAGTTGTTATCGGTGCTTATCTTTGAGAAAGTAAACTGGGATGAGTGGGGTGAAGTGCTAAAGGGGAACTTTGTTTTACTCTATTTCTCTATCTGAATCTTTTACAATAGGGATGCAGTCACATTGTACTTGGTAATTAATCCTCATAAAAAAATTTTAAAAGTAATTCTCAAATGTTGTGGAAAATAATTTTAAAAATAGATATAAAAAATCACCAATAATCTTACAATTTAGATATAACTATTGCTCATAGTTTGTTATATGTCCTTCCAGTCTTTTCTTTCTACATGTTTTTAAATTAATTGAGTCTGTACTGAATACACAGTTTTACACATAGTTGTGTATCCTGTCATATAATTTTTCCTTGTCATTTCATTGGGTGCATTGTCACCTTAAGACAGAGTCAAACAGGTGGAATTATTGGGTCAAAGAGCATGAACTTCTAAATTTTTTTATGCATATTGCTAATTTGTTTTCCAGGAAGGTTGACCAACAACCTTCAGTTTGGGTAGCAACATATCAAAGGATCTGTTACTGTATTCTTGCAAACATTGAGAATTATCAATTTAGAAACCATAAAAAAATGCCACCTGATTATTATTCTTAAACTTTTTATTGAAGTATAAACACACAGCAAGTACACCGAAGTGGTCAGCGTCCAGAACAAGAAAGAGAATGAAATTCTCGCCCTCAGAAGCCCTCCTAAACCGCCTTCCGGTGATGATGTCCCCGGGAATAACCAGTATTCTGACTTCTAACACCTTAGATTAGTCCTGTTTCTCCCCTTTTGTCACAGTATTCCATCTTATAAAAAACTGTATCAATTTATTTATTTATCCATTCTGTCATTAATAGAAATCTGGAGGGGGTTCACTTGTGGATTATGACCATTTCCTTGGTGATGTTGGGCTGTTTGTGTTTCTGTTGGTGACTTTTTTAGGCAATTTTGTTGGGTATTGGAGAAGAAGTGCTAGGTCAGGTGTATTGGCTGTTTAGATATATATTCTTCTGTAAATTGTTTGAGCAGTTTGCCCATTTTTCTCTGGAATTGTCTGTCTCTTAATGAAGTGTATAGATGACCTTTTCCTGCTCTTTGGGTTCTTATTCTTTAATGGTGTTTTTTAATGAACGAAAGTTGTACATTTCAAAAGACTCCAGTTTTTCCATTTTTTTTCTCCTCCATGGCTGATTTTTGGGTCTTATTTAGGAAATCTTTGTCTACCATAAGTTCTGCTCTATTCTCTTCTGCTGTTTGATTTTTTTATTTAAATTTGCATTCAAACATTTTAAAAGTAGTTAAACCATATTTTCTTTTGTGATATTTTCCATTTATTTTAGGTCTAAAAATTATTCTCTTATTTTGCTATTAGAAAATATATACCTAAATTTTCTTCTAAATTGTGTGGATTTTTGTTTTTGTGTTGTTTTCTTTTTTAACATTTGGCTCCTTAATTCACAAAGAATTTATTTGGATGATATTGTGAAAAGGGAATCTACATTTATTTCCCCCTCTTTCCCAATGCTTTGGGATGCTTACTTTATAACAGAGTGAATTCATTTATATCCTATAATTTACTTCTTAACTTTCGTGTTATAAAGAATTTAACCTTGCCCAAGAAAGGTCTGGCTTTTCCCCTCGGTTCCTGGCAGGTGACCTCTAAGCACTTAGAATGTCCTGCCTGATAAAAGTGTCTTTTTTTAACCTGGGGGCCTTGGGCCATGCCAGATAATCTAACAATGTGATTCATGGTGAGGACTTTGGGTCACATGGTATCAGCGTTCCCTTGGAAGGGGTGGGTGACAGAGGTTAGCCACACAAGCAATCGACCCTGTCCATGTGATGGAGCCCCAATAAAGATTTGGGACATCAAGGCTTGGGAGAGTTTCTCAGGTTGGCAATGCTCCACACTTGGAGGACAACTGGAAGCTCACGTTTGGGACTTTCCTAGTCTCTGCCCGGTGTACCTCTTCCCTTGGCTAATTTGTATCCTTTCACTATAATAAACAGTGACTTTCAATATAAAAGCTTTCAGTGAGTTCTATGAGTACTTCTAACAAATTTGCAGAACTGAGGGTGGATCCTGGAGATCCCTGAGCTTTGCAGTTGGTGTCAGAACTGAGAGTGGTCTTTCGGGCTGTCCTCTTACTTCACAGCTGTCTATTACAACCCATTATATCTTGTGGTAGGTTCAGGTGTCAACCTGGCCAGGTGAAGGGGCCTAGTTCTGTTGCTGTGGACATGAGCCATTGGCATGTGAAGCTCATCTGTCACTGATTGCATCTGCAGTCAGCTAGGGGGAATGCCTCCTGCAATGAGTGATGCTTAGTTTAGTTGGCTGCATGCTTAAATGACAGAGCTCAATGCAACGCAGCCCAAGCAGCTCAGCGTACCACATCTCAGCACTCGCAGCTCAGCCTAGGCCTTTGGAGGTGCAGAAAGGAATCATCTCCAGGGAAAGCTGTTGGAACCTAGAAGCCAGGAAAGAAGGTCAGCAGAAACCGCCCTGTGCCTTCCTATGTAAGAGAGAACCTCAGATGAAAGTTAGCTGCCTTTCCTCTGAAGAATTACACGTTTCTAACTAAATAAATCCCCCTTTATTAAAAGTCACTCCATCTCTGGTGTGTTGCATTCTGGCAGCTTTAGCAAACTAAAACATATGTCAAAGCTGAGTTGTATGTCAGTTCTTTATACGGTGATCATTGATTTTAAATATGTATTTTTAAATTGCCTAGGAATTGTTCCATCATTATTCATCTTTTTCCAACATTGTTTTGACCATATTAGTCTCTTTACTCTTCTGAGTAAACTTTGGACTCATTTTTTTCAACTTCCAAAAAACTCCTTTGAGATCATAGGTTATAAATTAGAATTCTTGAAATCAATAACAATAACTTGCAAAGAATATGGTTTCGTTTTTGTTTTTTGTTTTGTTTTTAACATATCCAGTCAAATTTTATCTTTGAAAAAGCAGTTCAACACTAGAATTCAATAACCTAATCTAAATATGCACTTGACAATGAAGCACACCTGAGTATGGGGTATAAAAAGGTTTCCAAAAGAGCCATCTAGTACATCATCTCCAAATACCCAAATAATAAATCGTTTCTGTAGATTTTTCATTGAGTGAAATCATAAACAAAGAACTGAAGATTTATTGCTGTGATAACAAATCTGTAGTACAGTAGTATGAATCTTGGGTATTAAGCATAATCAATTGAATCAAGTTAAGAAGTTGAAAATTGAATAATTTTTTTTTTCTTGGCGTGTAAAAATCTACAAGCTTGGGCGGTGCAATGGTGGCTTAGTGGCAGGATTCCTGCCTGCTATGTGGGAGACCTGGGTTTGATTCCCAGTGCCTGTCCATGCAAAAAAAAAAAAAAAAAATCTACAGGCCAGTTGCCCCAAGAGCAACTGAGATATCTAACTTGTCCAGTTGAGACTAGACATTATGTTAAACTTCCATTTCTTCTGAAGGCCATAAAAATTATAATTCCAATAGCCCACAAACCAAATAAAATTTTTTTAAAAACTGTAGAAAGAAATTAAAACTATCCTCAAAGAGCCATTTTTTCCCAGCCCAATTTCAGCAATTTTTTCCCAAGGGGGAAAAAAAGCATTCATGACTATCACAGATGAAAACAAAATGAATGTCATTGGAATCAGTTATTTTCCCTACTAAGGTATAAAATCTATATAGAAATTTGATACTATACTTTAACAAATTGTACTTATAGTTCTGATTGAATTTTCTTTAAACCCTGTTTAATATAGTTTTAAAAACTGTTGTAAAAATGTTGTTTTCATGATTTTGAATCTGGTTCCAGTTCTTCATCATTTATTATTATATCAGTATTAATCTACTGGCTACCAATTCTAATCAGGAAAAAAATCTTGGAAATCTCTTTATCAGGATAGCACATTCAGCAGAAATTACTGACGTGCTAGCAAACCGTACAAAGTGCAGCTCTCCAGAAAGCACATTTTGTTGGTTGTTGCATTGTCTGAATATTCTTTACAATGATTCTTGATGAAAGACCCTTTCAATCTTGTAAATATTAGTGTGCACAGTCTCACTAATATGTAGTTTCACGTCCTTGGGCAGGAAGGCTGGTTCACAGCTAGCGAAAAGCTAGAGGAGTCTAGGTTTTAATGGCTAATAAACCTTACATCCTGCAGAGTAGGAAAGCACTTTTCCTTTATTGCTACTTAAGAATGTGGCAGAATGTATGCTGAGGTAGCTCAGTCAGTCCTTATTCTATTTTTTTGTAAATTTGCTCTCAAAATTTTTCTAGAAGGGTGACATTTCTAAGAAGCTGCTGCTAGGACCGGCTTCCATTGAAGTCCCTAACGCTGGGCACCTGGCTCTCCTCTTCTGCAGCCTTATCCAGGCCCTGAGTATTGTCCACGTGCTGTACGGGTCCTTTCACTGTCACACTCCCACAGTTGGTTTCTTTCCAGGTGGTGGATTTGAGCACAACCCTGGGCCATTAGGTTTGGAAGCATCCGAGCAAAGGTCATCTGTTCTAATTGCTTTGTTGGCAGTATAAGAAAAAACCTGATGACCTCCCATACCGCGACAGTTAAATATTCCAACTTTTTCATTCTCTTTTCTAGCCATGTTATCCAGACACTGATTTATTTCTTTATGACATATCTCTCCCAAAGAGAAACAGTGACGTAGAACTTGAGAATCAGAATAAATATTCTCCAGGTACCAAGAGAAAGGTCTGCCTTGTACGTTTTTTCTTAGACCGAGTCTTGATGATATCGCTCCATAAGCTACCTTTGTAACACCTGGGAAAATTATGTAGAAGAAATTCTTGAATGTATCCATCCAAACTTCTGCAAGTCGTCTGTTATTGATAATCTGCCCTGGAAATTATCTCCTGGAATTGTGTAAGGTATAGCTTTATGAAATACATGTCCAACAATTTCCAAAGTACTTCCACACTGCCAAATCCTAAAAGAAATTTCTAGGTTTTCTCCTCCCCCAAAATCCATTCCAGTATCATATGTTCCAATTTCCTGAAAGTAATCTGTCTGTTGACAAAAGGCTTCCTGCCGTTGTTGGTGCTCTGACAGGAAGAGTCGGATCCCTTTTTCTTCTGTCCATTTCTCCTCGGGGAACGGAATACCAGCGAAAATTGAGCTACCAGTTGAATCCACCATAGGTCATATCAGAACCTGCCATGTGCTCAGAAGTATCTTTGCTGACCATGTCAATGACAGGACATGCTACTGTTCTCCTGTCACGTTTGCCCTGGCTAAGAGAGGCTCAAGCCACCCCGCTGTACACTCACAATGAGCACCTAAGAAGGTCATCTCTTTTTTTTTTTTTTTTTAGAAAGTGATTTTCTTGTTGTCCCAGGCTGGATGTCACATCTTTCTAAGGCTCAAGCCAGAGTCCACTGCAATCCCGCAGACTGAGGGGAAAGAGAACGTAAATCCAGTATTGTACATAATTATTCCTTCCTTTATGAGAGAAGAAAACTTTCTTTTGCCAAATAGGAGGTTTGCTCTACAAAGGACAGTAGGACGAATTCAGTTCTTAATTGGGGTTTCAGGGAAAGCAAAAACACAGAGACTGAGCATCTTCCCTCTGCGCAGCTGAGAAGAGCTTAGGTGCAGGAACCCCCCAATAATGTGTGAGCACATTTAAAGCAGACAAACAGTGGGGGAAAGCTATTGTTTTGTTTTTTTTTATTAATTAAAAAAAAATTAACTAACACAACATTTAGAAATCATTCCATTCTACATATGCAGTCAGTAATTCTTAATATCATCACATAGATGTATGATCATCATTTCTTAGTACATTCGCATTGATTTAGGAAAAGAAATAGCAAGACAACAGAAAAAGAAATAAAATGATAATATAGAGAAAAAATAAAAATACAAAATACAAAAAATATATATAAAAAAACAAAAAAAACTATAGCTCAGATGCAGCTTCATTCAGTGTTTTAACATAATTACATTACAATTAGGTAGTATTGTGCTGTCCATTTTTGAGTTTTTGTATACAGTCCTGTTGCATAGTCTGTATCCCTTCAGCTCCAATTACCCATTATCTTACCCTATTTCTAACTCCTGATGGTCTCTGTTACCAATGACATATTCCAAGTTTATTCTCTAATGTCGGTTCACATCAGTGGGACCATACAGTATTTGTCCTTTAGTTTTTGGCTACTCTCACTCAGCATAATGTTCTCTAGGTCCATCCATGTTATTACATGCTTCATAAGTTTATTCTGTCTTAAAGCTGCATAATATTCCATCGTATGTATATACCACAGTTTGTTTAGCCACTCGTCTGTTGATGGACATTTTAGCTGTTTCCATCTCTTTGCAATTGTAAATAATGCTGCTATAAACATTGGTGTGCAAATGTCCGTTTGTGACTTTGCCCTTAAGTTCTTTGAGTAGATACCTAGCAATGGTATTGCTGGGTCGTATGGCAATTCTATATTCAGTTTTTTTACCTCAAAGAAGTTCATCTCTTGACCTTTACACACAGCAGCACTTTTTAATCTAGCTCTGCTCAATCCAGGATATTGTTCCATTTGAATTACATGAACCGGTGCTTTTAATTTCATCACGTAACTCTAGAGGTCTTTTCAAACAGTCTCTTTCACTGGCATCATCCACCAGAACAATTTCTTGTAGCATGTTTCTTGGTGAGCAATTCATGACACCAGGGACTGTTCACAGAGCTGTGATCCAAGCCTCATTGTGGAAAACAACCTCAGTTGTTGTGGGAAAATTATCTGGCTACACCTTTGTTTTACATCCTTCTAACCTAACAACTGGTAAAGATCTCTTGAGTGCAATTATCTCACTCACCATTAAATTGAACAGATGGATTCCAAACATCTCTTTCATCTCTTCTTGATCTTCCTTAGGAAAGATGACTTGTTCCCCCACTTCTCCAGGACCTTCATGAGGCTTTTATACTGGTTCTAGAGCATTCCCAGCAGGAAGTCCTCTTTCCTTTTTTTCATCACATTTGTTGCATTCACTGATGTAAAGCAGTAGGAACATATCCAAGAATACCTGATCAAGGAGATGGCTAGGACCACCTTGCAATATGCAAATTTTCTCATGGTATTTTAAGTCAAAAGCAAAATTTTAAATATATATGTTTAAATAAATAATTTTATATAAATTTGTTTTTATTTTATAAATTTTATATAAATTTATTTTTAAATTTATATAAATTTATTTTATAAATGTTACATAAAATTATTATATATGAAGTTAAAAATTGTGTAAAAATACACAAATATCCTGAAAATTATTCCAATCCAGTTTCATCAGATAATATATTCATAACCCCAAAGTGGCTTTTCAAATGAATTCATATCTGAAATCCACATGTCCCATATCTCCTCGGTCAACGAACTAAGGCGGTGGCGAGCATTCCTCGGGCCACCCCGGGTGGTTATGGCACGGTCCTGCGGGCGCTACTTTAGAGCCATTTCCCGCCTCCTCAGCCATTGTCCGCCTACTCGGCCACTGCCCTGTTTTTTATTTCCCTCCCCTCCTCTTCTCCTCCCCCCAAATCCATTCCAATATCATACGTTCCAATTTCCTGAAAGTAATCTGTCTGTTGACAAAAGACTTCCTGCCGTTGTTGGTGCTCTGACAGGAAGAGTCGGATCCCTTTTCCTTCTGTCCATTTTTCTTTGGGGAACAGGATGTGCTGCCTCCTTGGCCACTGCCCTGCTTTTTATTTCCCTTTCCTTTCCTTCCCTTCCCTTCCCTTCTTCCCTTCTTCCCTTCCCTTCTTCCTTTCCCTTTCCTTTCCTTTCCTTTCCTTTCCTTCCCTTCCCTTCATCAGCTTTATAATGAGATCTTGGTTATAAATTGAGTGGTGATTGATTCTTGGCCCACTTTCTTGTCAGATGCCAGCAAACTGAAGTTCCAGGAGGCAGTCCCAGCTCGGGTAACAGGAAGGCATAAGGCTCTGTGTTCCCAGTATCTTCCATGCCAGATTCCATAGAATGTATGCCAACTAATGAGGTGATTTCTGGAACCTTCCTGCTGTCCTACCAGTCACAGGTCTCAGAATTGCCTCCATGGATATTTAAGCGAAAGCAGACAATTGCAACAATATATGGGTAGGAGATGGTCAGATTTGACTGGACCAGCAAGGAAATCCAAGCCAACTTGCACAGGCTCATTTCAGCCAAGTTATTAGCTTTGCAATAATTCAATTCCACGTTTTATACAGTTGAAATTTTTGAACCCCACTTATAGTGCCATTACAGTGTATTTTGACACATGGTTGATTTCATATAAATTGCAAATACATATGTATCTATGTATTTTGTTATTCCAAGGTATTTATAGTTATTTCAAGATATTTTATACTTTTAATTACCATTCTAAATAAATTTTAAAACTTTTTATCTCCTTTTGTTTTTAAGCACTCCATCCCAGGATTTATTTGCTGCTGTTGTACAGCGCTAATTTCCCAAGTCCTCCCCAAATTACCAAATTTAATTATAATGCATATACAATGCAAGCAGGAAAGCACAAATCTTGCCTGAGCTAGTGATGCTGATTGAAAGGCCAGACTCACACATTAACTAAGTAAAATGATGCTATCCAGATGCTCATTCAGGTTTCAAATTCATGCTCATCAAAATGACAAATAGGTCCATTGCATGGCCTTTCCATGTCATGTAGATAATCATTACTCCAAATATGAAGTTCATGAATACAAAGAATATTCTGCTTTTGTTTGGGTTTTGCTTTGCTCCTGATTGTTTGTGCCACAGTTGATTTTAAGTTTCTTGTTCTTGAAAATTAGTTGGACATTTGCATGGTTCATGAAAGTACCTGCTTGAGACCTGGCTGCAGGCTGTAGGATGGGGGCCATTGGCCTTTTGCTTCAACAAAGGGCTCAGCTCAGCTTTTCACTAAGCCTCACATGGCCACTTTTGTGCCACATTATGCCCTCTAATATGCAGGTTACAGAGCTAGGATTTTCTACATCTATGTAGCTTTAATCAGAGCACTTTGCAAAAGAGGTGGCAAGAACAGGGGGGAAGGTAGTCAAAAGCCTGGACTTCAGAGGCCTTGGAAAGACCCCCTACCCCAAATATCACTCCCGCTTAGATGCTACTGTTCTCAACATCCATTATCAACATTCACTATCAGTAATTAGCTAATTACTTCTGTGCTAAACACTCTTGTCTCTCTTCAGACATCATTTAATATGTAAATTGGTTTTGGAGGTGTAAAGTCATTAACATCTTACTTTGAAATAGTTTCTCAAAATTGAAGAAACTGTGACAATTTGAAAGCTGAAGCCCTGGGGGATGGAGAAACCCTCTGAAAAAGTGGGGGTATGGGGACGTGGGGGGTGGGGATGGTGCGTGGAGAAGTGGAGGAGCAGTACAAAGAGCTAACCAACCTGCAAAATCTGAGGGAACAGCCCCCATGTGACGGCCATCACTTTGGGCACCAACAGTACGTTCTGGGTCCCTAGCTCCACCCTCACTCCAAACCAGCTGGCTACAAATTCAAGGGTTCCTACAACCAGCCTCAGGTTCGATAATTCTCTACAAAGACTTATGGGACTTGCTGAAAGCTACTATACCCACAGTCATCTACAGGAACAAGATACAACCAACCGAAGAAAGAGACACATAGGGCAATCTGGAGGGGTCCAAACACAAGAACTCCCATTGTCCTCTCCCCATGGAGTCATGGGCAGCACTACCTTCTTCTGACCATAATGTTGACAATATGCATGGAATGTTGCCAAGCAGAGAAGCTCACAGGAGCTTCTGTCATCAGAGATTTACTGGTGCTTAATCACATACTACCCACATAGCTGACCTTTAGTCTCTACCCTGCTGCAGGTCTGGTTTGTATTTTAGTCATGAGCTCCTGTGGAGGTCAGGACTGATACTGCATGGCAAAACCTCCATAGAAGTCACATTGTTGGACTATCAGTGGCCAAAGTCTCCAGGCAAAGACACTTCTATTAGGCAGAATATTCCAGGGAATATTTCCTAATCCTCCTGATTTTGTGTTGTCTTTGTTCTTGACCGCTTACCCAATCTACACACTCATTTCTTCCCAGGACACTACAAAATGTAGGAGGGCAATGAGGTCTTTTGAGCAAAACATGGACTTCAGAATCTGACAGCTCTGTAGGCAAAGCCTGTCTTTGTTTCTTAGCAGGCAAGTTTGGGCTTTTCATTAAACCTCAGTTTCCTTGCCAGTACAGTGGGAATAATGGCAGAAAGGCAAGGTCCTGGCAGGAAACCAATGGCACACTCAAAATGGGTTATTTGATAAGAATTTAATAAAATTTAATAAAGGGATTATTACGAAGCTAGGGGCAAGATGTAAAGAAACCCCAGGAATAGTGCAGTTCCTTAATGCTAGAAACAGTGAAGATCGTTTCCAACTCTAGACCTAAAGAGATGAGGGATATAGGAACAATTGCTAGAACCCAGAAGGAGCAAGTCATGTTGAGAGCCTCCAAGACTGAGCTTTTCCATCCATGGAACCTGATGTGACTGTACAGGTGGGGAACTGGGGCAACAGGTAGCCTGTGCTCACTCATCTCCTCCCTCTCACCTTCTGCAGGTACTTCCCATTTGATGAACCCAACCAGAATCCAGAGGGTAAGAGAGCTGGTAGATGAACCTACAGATCTTGTTGAAACACAGCCTCCTGGGCCCACTTCTAGAGTTTCTAACTCAGTGGTGGTGGGGAGGGCAGAGACTTGATTTTGCATTTCTAACAAGTTCTCAGGTGATACTGATCCAGGAGGGCTGGGAACCACATCTGGAGAACCACTGATGGTCTGGGGGCACTAAGGAGGGTGGACAAAGGTGGGGAGTGACTCTGCAGGAGCAAGTGGTAGATATACAGCAGAGCCACTGTGACAGAGCAACTATGTCCCCAGGAAAGAAGCATGTTCTTAATCTTACCCCCATTCCTGTGGGTGTGAACCTGTTGTAATTAGGAGTTTTTGAAGATATATTTAGTTAAGGTGTGGCCAATTGAATCAGGACGGGTCTTAATCCTATTACTGGAGGTCTTGTAAAGAGAAAGCCATGAGGGAGGAGCTACAAGCTGGAAGTCAGTGGAGAAGAGAAAGGAGAGGACAATGCCAAGTGTTGGAAAAACCAAGGAACCCAAGGATTGCCGGCCAGCCACACTGCTGCAGACCCCAGGAAGATGCAAGCCTCCGAAACCGTGAGTCAGTACATTCCTGTTGTCAAGCCAACCCATTATGTGACATTTGTCACAGTAACTGGGAATTTGACACCCACTTTTAGAGTTGGTACAGGATTGCATAAAATAATGTGTTTAAAGTGTTTGTCATGCTATAGGTAAATATTCCCTTTCCTTCATTTCAGACTTTAGAGTGCTCTTTGACTCCTCCTAAACTTTTTGTTTCAATCAAATGCTTTGCTCAGATCTCCAAGACCTGTAATCCTGACCAGAGCTTCACCTCACTGGTTGGTGTCTGGGACTTCTCCCAAGCTCAGAGCACTCCTGTTCCTGCTTCAAGTTTACTCAGCTTCTGGCCCTGGGATTGTTCCTCTCTGCAAGAGAGTCACTTTCAGTCTGACGTACTGACACTTTCTCTTTTGTACCTGATACAGATTTTCTCTTTGGTTCTCAAGGCTTTGTTTTCTTTTGTTTTAAAGAATTTATAACCCAGCAGTCGTGAGACCTATACCTTTAAACTTGTCCCTTTTGAAATAAATATTTTGAAATAGGGATGGTTTCTTTTTCTTCAAAGAGCTAAACAAAACAATATATATATATTTTAATGTAAAATATGCCTTGGCTATAGCATTTCCTTTCAAATCATCAGATTCTAGCCCCATTCATTGTCTTTGAGCTATTTTATAACTCTTTGCAAGTAACTGATGGGTAACTGTAATTTGTAAGTAACTGTCCTGTCTGGTGGTGATTTTAATGGATTTCCTCCCCTCTGTGGAAAAACCAGTTTTGTCTCTGTTTGCAATTCATTTCAACAGTCCTTTATGTCTTATAAATCTGTGTTGTGTTAAAACTTTTTAAAAGTGGCACTTTGCCCAGCTCTTGATTTCTAAATGCCATGCTACATTAAAAGGACTTCTTGGAGAAAAGGCTGATGTCATGTCCAGGACAGAAAAGGTGCAGGATGATTCTGGAACATCTGATTGCACCAAAAGGTAAGGAAGAGCTCAAGAAATGATGGGGACATGTTGAAAAGGACCCAGGAGCCAGTTTGAAGGATCCAAAACTCAGACAATTTGGACATCAAAATAAATAATGATGGCAAAGGATTTAACCAACTAAAATAAAGTAAGATTCCATGAGTCCACCCTGATTAGATGAAGTATGCAAACATACATTCATACAAATGTGAAGGAGAAAGAAAAGCTTTTCCTTATAGTAGAAATCCAGTCAATAAATGTAGAAAGAATGACGGAATTAGAAAATCATCATTTTTGATAACCATCATAAGAATAACTGATTCTGATAAGAATCAGAAAAGGATCCTAAAGTGTAGATACAATTTTAAGAAGTATTGTTATTTCCATAGTTTTGAAGTATCTCCCACGAAATACTTATTCATTACAAACAGTTAAATAGTAACTTTGCAGTATAGAGATCTAGCACACATTTCCTTAACAAGTGGTCAAAGTTATCATTACCTTCATGGAACATAAGGATGTCATGTGCTTCCTGATACACTGCAGAGAAGACCTCAGCATCGCTTCTGCCATAACCCTGCCATCCTCTAATCATGAGGGCAAGAGCACATAAACTCAAACTGAGTAAACATTCTACAAAGTATCTTGACTGTACTAAAAAGAAAAAAGTCAATATCATGGAATACAACAAAAGAATTAGGAATTATTCCAGATTATAAGAAACTATAAAGATTACAACAATTAATGCAACCTTGAATTTTCTTTTGCTACAAAAGATGCTATAGGGACAACTGGCAAAATCTGAATAAGGTCAATAATACTTTAATAATGTTTAACATTATTAATTTCCTGATTTTAGTCATTGTGCCATGGTTATGCAAGATAATTCTTGTTCTTAGAAAATAGCCAGTGATGAAGACTGAAAATACTAGGTGCCTTTGCAACCTGTTCAAGGTCCACCACTGATTACTGTGGTACTTGGCTGACCAGGCCTCCTCTCACTCTGCGATTTTTTCCCTGGACCCACACTGCCTCCAGCGACTGTCATAATCGAATACTGATTCAGTGAGACTAAGATCTCAGAACTACCTCGGGTTATTAGAAGCCTCCCTGGTAGGTAGTATTGCAAGAGAAAATAGAGAATGCACAGATAATTTTTTTTAGTTGTGCATTTATTTTTTTTTTTAATTTTTATTAATAAAACCAATCAGCATACAATATGAACATTCTTTTTCAATGTTCAATTAATGGTAGTTTGATAAATACACCTATTGTTTGATTCCAAGTTGAGCCATTCTCTGGTTAACTGGCAAATCTCTTAACCTGGGTAAGAACCAGCCTCCTCCTCAGGGGTAGAAATTGTTCGTTGCCTTCTCACTGGTCATTCTATCCCACCCCTCACTCCCTCAGAACAAGGTGATAACTCTTAATTAGTCTAAGCCAATTATGATAATTCCATTGCCTCTGCCAGTAATTTGTTTAGGAATTGGTGTGTGGCACAATTTTAGCAAATGAAACATCAGGGGCCATCTGCTGGTTTCCCTCACTCTTAAAAAAGGAGCACAAGGAAGAAGCATTTCCTTTTCCATCTCTAGATTTTGCTTTATTTTGCTGGTGGTGCCTAGAGCAGCAGCTTTCATTTGCAGGCTACAAAGGAGAAGCAGGCTGACAGAACAAGCTAACCCAATGAGGAGCAGGAAGCTTAGAGAAAGTGGGTAACCACTCTGATCCTCTAAATTACCTACAGTGGACTGTATGGTGGCTCCCAAAAGATATGACCATCTCCTAATACCCATACCCTGCAATGTTACCTAATTTGGAAAAAGAGTCTTTGTAGATGTAATTAAATAGATGATGTAATCATCTTGAGGTGAAATCATCGTGGATTAACTGGATGGGCTCTAAATCCAATGACAAGAATAGCAAGTTATTCATTTGTGTTAGAAGAGGAGAAGACATGGACACAGGAGAAGGCCACAAGAAGACGGAAGCAGAGATTGGAGGGATGTGGCCACAAGCCAAGGAACACCTGTAGCAACCAGAAGCTTTAAGAAGCAGGGAAGGATTCTCCTCTATAGGGTTTGGAGGAGTTGCAGCCCTGCAGACACCTTGATTTTAGACGTCTGGCCTTTAGAACTATGAGAGAATAAGTCTCTGTTGTGCCTTTAGAACTATGAGAGAATAAGTCTCTGTTGCTTTAAGCCTGTAAATTTATGGTAATGTGTCACAGCAGCTGTAGGAAACTAATACATTGTCTAATCAGAATGAAGGCTCCGTTAGGGTGGGAATTTTTGTCTTGTTCTGTTTTATCTCAAACATTCAGAACGTTGCCTGGCATATAGCCCATGCTCAATAAATATTTGTTGAGTAAATGGACAAATGATTGAACTCTGGAGCCTCCTTATAGTAGAGATCCTACTTATGTGAGCTAATAAATGGTCCTTATCATTCATATTGACTTCTCTATCACTTCCAGCCAAAAGCGCCCTGACTGACACATCCCCTGTAAATTAGGGTCACTGTTAATGTCATATGTGCCCCATGGGGTTGTTGTGTGAAAGCACTTTGGCAATTCATGTACTAAATGATGATATGCAGTAAGTGGGAGGTATGACTCAGAGGCCCTTAAGTGCTGGATGCTTAAATAACCACCCCTCTGAGTCCAAAAATTAAAGAAGTTCATATACATTCCTTCTGGGCCTTAACATAGCTGTAATTTTTGTTTTTGACAATAAGCTAAAAATCCCAGCCTCATTCAAGTCTTTTCAGTAAGCTGGAAATTACAAAGCTTTAAATCCAAGGGAAAATGGTCAATAGAAAGGCCTTTAGTAACTGGAACATTAAAAGCAGAGTTAACAATGCTACAAGGTTTCATTTTCTGGCATTGCATTTTCTTAGCAGCATGTCATCTGTGTTTGATTATTTGTCTCAGTCCAGCAGGTGATTGTGCTTCTAGCTCCCTGTAGAACTGAGTGCTGGTTTCAATAAGAAACTAAGGCCTTTCTATCATCTCTAAGGCATTACTTAGTTACAGTTTGGGCAAACTCTTAGCATATATATACAAGCAACCATTACTAATTTCGTTTTATGATTCTAGCTACTATAGAATTCCTTTCCCTGTGAAGACATTTCAGGAAATTAGAAATTAGTTTATTTTTTTTCTGTCTAAGCATGTTTTGAAAATTTAGCCCAAGTTAAGTATTGCTATTACTTGGTCTTCAGACTGCAAAATCTTTCACACCGCAGTCTCAGAGATATAGATTAGAACTGTGGTGGTTTGAAGCTGTATGTACCCTAGAAAGACACATTCTTAAATTTAATCCATTCCTGTGGGTGTGAGCCTATTTTAACTAGGACCTTTTGATGAGGCTACTGCAGTTAAAGTGTGACTCACTTCATTCAGGATGGGTCTTAATTCTATTACTGGAGTCCTTTATAAACAGAATGATAGAGAAAGAGAGAAAGCTACAGGAAGCAAGAAATGAAATCAACAAAACCCAAAATAAAATGGAGAGACTCACAGATGCTGCCATGTGCCTTGCCATGTGGCAGCGGAGCCAAGGATCTCTGGCTGATGATTTTCAGGAAGAAAGCATCACCTTGATAATGACTTGATTTGGACATTTTCTGGGCCTCAAACTGTCAGCCAATAAATTTCCATTTTTAAATCTGTCCCATTTCATGGTATTTGCTTTAAGCAGCCTAGGAAACTAAAGGATCTCTGGAGAAATGTCTCAGGTCCTTTGCCCCATTTTAAAAGTGAGTTGTCTTTCTGTTGTTGAGTTACAGGAATTCTTTTTTATTATATATTCTGTGTATTAAAACCTTACAGAATTGTCACCTGCCATGCCAGAGACCCAGGCTCGATTCCCGGAGCCTGCCTATGCAAAAAAAAAAAAAAAAACAACAACTTTATCAGATATATGATTTCTAACTATTTTCACTCATTCTTGTAAGTTGCCTTTTCATTTCTTGTTAATGTCCTTTGCATAACACCTTTTAATTTTGATGTAATCTAACATACTTTTTCTTTTGTTGCTCATGGTTTTGGTGTCCTACCTGAGAATCCATTGCTTAATATAAAGACCTGAAATTCTCTCCCCCACCATTTTCTTCTAAGATTTGTATGTTTCAGCTTTTACATTTATGTCATTGATCTATTCTAAGTTTATTTTTATATATGGTGTGAGACTCAAGGACCAATTTCATTCTTTTGCTTGTGGATATCCAGTTTTCCTAGCATCATTTGTAGAAAGACATCTTTCCCCATTGAGTAGACTTGGCACACTTGTTAAAAATCAATTGGCCATAGATATAAGGGTTTACTTCTACACTCTTAATTTTATTCCATTGGCCTATTTGTCCTTTCAGATGTAGTTTTAAAGAGTAAACAGTATTCACTAGTTTCTTCTGATTTGGGGTAATATAGGTATACTTACTATTGATAGGTGACCTAATTTCCCCCTTCCATCCCACTGCGGTGCATTTTAAACCAGCAAACTGAAAGGTTTCCAGCAGTGGTTCCCAACCTTACCTGCACATCAGAATCTCTGGGGTGTGGAGATGAGGAAACTTTAAAATGCAGATGCCTAGGGCACATCTTCCTAGATTAAGATTCAGTTTGTTAGAAGTGGTTCTGCGAAACAATATTTTAAAACACATTTGAGGTGATTTTAATGTGTAGCTGGGTTTGAAGACTTCCGTTCTGGAGTTTATTTGTATGAAAAATGGAAGATACACTAAGAAACAATGAATTCTAAGAGAAGAGATTTGAAGAATTTCAAATTTGAGCTTCATCTAAGAACATCCTCCAATTCAGAGAGGAGGATCAGTTGTGGGTACATTATGGTTTCACCAAGTCCTTAAGGGTATGAATTCTAGGAAACGGGGCTTCAATAAAAAAGCAAACATAAACTGGAGATGTGATTCGAAATGGCAGAGTAAACAAGGGGTTAGCTATCCTTCCCCTCCAATTCTTACTGAAGTACAGAACGAAGATGAAGGATGTAGTAAAACAAAACAAACCTGATTAGTAGAGAGAATAGAAACATGGACTCCACTGAAGATCAAATCAGAGGAAGAATGAGCCAAGGGGTTCAGAGAGCATGACAGAAAGATGGGAAAAAAAGAGAAAAACTAAAAGTCATGGAGTACAGATCTAAAGTTGTTAATAATTTTGTTAGAGGCCCTCCAGAGATGTAGAAAAGGTAGAAACAGCCAAGAAAGTGTTGAAAAATCTCCCAGAGTTGAAGAAATAAGACTCTTTAGTTTTATTAGGGCCTACAGAATACCAAGCGGAATTAGTGAAAAATTTAAAACCACTCTTAGACACATCCTTGTGAAATGTTTGAACTACAAAAAATAAAGAGAAAGTTCTAGTCAGGGCAAAGGAAACATATTACTCGTATTGGAAGACTCAGAATCAAATTATCTGGGGTTTTTTTTCATCAGAAACAGTAGATGGTTAGAAAAAAAGGGATCAATTCACTACCCAGGCAAACTAGAAATCAAGTATAAGAAAATAGAAAGAAATTTTCAGATATGCAAGAATTTGGAAAGTTTACTCTTCACAGAAGACTTTGTTAAAAAAAAATTACTCAAGGTTGAAGTCTAGCAAACAAAAATAAATCCAAGAAAAAGAAATACATTGAATACAAGGAAAATTGATGGAACAAAGAACCAGTAAATTTATATTTAAGTCCAAATAATTAAATATGGATGATATTATGGATAGTATGGATTTTTGAGGCAATTGTTAAGAAAAAGACAAAATTAATTTTAATAATATTGCTTACTTAACCCAAAACATCCAAAGCATTATCATTTCAAAATATAAGTATAAAAATTATTAATATATTTCTCATTCTTTTTTTCATACCAAATCTTGGAAATCCAGGGTGTATTTTCAATTTACAGCATATCTACCTAGACAAGCCACATTTCAAGTCCTCAATGGCCTATGTGTTCACTGCTACCATAATATACAACACAGATCTCAAGGTAAGATTTCAGATGATCTTAAGAAAATGGAAGTGTAGGTCAGAAGTAAGAGAGAAGACATGCTGAGAGTTGAGTGGGCAACAAGTAAAGATTTTGACAATGATAAAAATTAATATTCACCAATGCAAATAGAATGTATAACTTCTAAAACACTGGAGAAAATAGTGCAGCCAATCAAACAAAAGGCAGGAATTTAAAAGAAAATTAAACAACAAAACATGTCTGATAGTTAAAAAAAATTATAGTGCATCCAAACTTCGGAATACTGTGCAGTCATTGAAGAGAAGGAGGGATGTGTCCGTGGTCAGCTGCTGTCAGTGGCCCCCGATGATCCCTGGTTCCTAGCATTCATGCACTTGTGTGTTTCCCTCTCCTTAAGTGTGGGCTGGACTTGTTGACTCTCTTTTAATGAACAAATATGGCAGAAGAGATGAGCTGTCACTTCCAAGATCAGGTTATAAAACAAATGTGGTTTCCATCTTGGGTGCTCTTGGAACACTCCCCCTGGTGAAGAGTAGTATCCATGCCCAGAGACTATCCTGCAAGGCTGTGCCACATGCCAAAGGACTGAGGCCTGTCAGTAACCAGGTGAGCGAGCTTGGAAGCAGACCCACCTCCAGCTGAGCCTTCAGATGAGAACACACTCCAGCCAACAGTTTGACAGCAACCCCATGAGAGAGACCCTTTGAGCCTGAGGCACCCAGCTAAGCTGCACATGAAACCCACAGAAACTTACAGGATAATAAGTATTTGTTGTCTTATGCCACTAAGTGACGGTGTAATATATCAGCAATAGCTAAATAATGCAGTAGTTAGATATTATCATTAAGTATTAAGAAGACCAATTGCTATTTAGCACATATACTATGATTCCATATATATATATATATATATATATATAAAATGCAAAAATAAAAATATACGACAGAATAAGATTTATTGATATATGATTATTTGCTGCCTTTTCCTCTCTCTCTCATTTTCTCGCCACATACAAGTCAGTATTTACTTTCCCTCATCCCTTTTAGATGCTGAGCCAGGAGAAATGCATATAAAGAGACCTGCCAGAAAGTAGAGGGAGTTTGGTGAGAGCCCAACCCAGTCTACACAGTAAAGAGCTGGAGGTGAAGGAGAAGAGATAGAGAGAGGAGAAAAAACATGCATGAGCTGGGGCTTGACCAAGATTTTTGTGTTTCAGTACATGAGAGACCCCAGAACATCTCTGAGGTATAAAGGAAAAGGGAAGTAGGGCAGTGCAACGGCAGCTCAGTGGCAGAACTCTCGCCTGCCATACTGGAGACCCGGGTTTGATTCCTGGAGCCTGTCCATGAGAAAAAAAAAGAAACAGTGTATGGGGATTTTCAATGTTATGATGTATGTTATGTGTACGTTATGAATTGCATCACTGTTAAGTGTTTTTAAGAGATGGGTACACAGATTGGAAATGCTTTTTAATTTAATATTTTGTGGGTGGACTCTTTTTTCTTTGAATTTAATTTTATTCAGAGGCTGGGTTATGTGGGAAATAGAATTTATTAGGATTATGTATGGATATAGGTAAATATTGGTACATAAAAACCTTGTAAGGAAGCAGGGACGGTCTTTCATTTTTTTATTCCATGTTGCTCTGTATTCAAATTTCAAAAACAAACCTACCTTTTTAAAAGATAAAAATCTGAAAAGATAAAAATCCAAGGGACCTATTTCACTGAGACTTCTGTGAGATGTTGACAGTTTTTTCCCCATGCTCCGGGATTTTGAAGCATGGGGAAAAAAGGATGACAGTTTCATAAGATTTTTGGAACACCCCCTAAACAATGCTCAAAAGGCAATCTGTAAATCAGGTCAGAGCCAGGATGCAGAGCTAAGGGAACTCTCAAATACTGTTGGTGAGAGTATAGACTGGAAAAAACAAAATCACTTTCTGGAAGGTAGTTTGGCTTTTAAAATATCTGCAGGCAAGTCATACTTCATCCCCACTCCTATGGTGGCCAAACAGCTTAGTTACTTTTTGCCTATTAAAGATATGCAAATGCTCAGTGGCCTTTAGTTTGCTCTGCTGTAATAATTTGTCACGTATCTCCCATGTACTTAGCACTGTGCTAGCAGCCATGGGATTCAAACATCTGACAATATTTGTCCCTACTTGTCAATCCTTAAAAATATGATCAAGGCAGATGAGCAAAAATACATGGATAGTATTGGCAAAGTCCCTTGAAGGATGAGAGAAAAAATATGGAACTATTAAACTTTACCATCAAAGAATGCCCTGATACTGTGTCAAACATTAGGGACACCCAAATCAAAAGGCCAAGCCCTTGATCTTGAGACTAACTCTTGTGAAGCTTATGTAGGTAGCAGAGAAGCTTAACCTACCTATATGTATACCTAAGAGTTACTTCTGGAAGACCACTTTTGTTGCTCAGATGTGGCCTCACTCTCTCTAAGCCCAATTCTGCAAGTGAAATCATTGCTTTCCTCCCTAAGTGGGACATGATTACCAGGGGTAAAAGTCTCCATGGTGGCGTGGGAGATGACTCCCAGGGATGAGCCTGGCCCTGGCACTGTGGGATCAACAATTCTCTCCTGACCAAACGGGGGAATAGAAGTGTAACTAATAAAGTACCAGTGGCTGAGAGAGTTTAAATAGAGTCGAGAGGCTACACTGGAGGTCACTCTTATGCAAGCTTCAGGTAGACATTGCTACCTATCATAATTTGCTAACCCCTAACCAAAACCATTCTAGCCAATCTTAAAGAACACCTAGGGCAGAGTGTACGGGTGGTTCAGTGGTAGAATGCTTGCCTTCCATGTGGGAGATACAGATTCGATTCTCAGACCATGCACCCCCCTCCTCCCCCCCAAAAAACACCTATAAACATCAATATATAAGGTTTTACAAAATGTATAAGATTCATGCACTAGGGTAACTTTCCAGAAACCTACGACCTCCAGATGGGTCCCTGGACCAGATACATCCTGAAACCTAGAGCACCCAGTCTCTCCAGAATATCAGCTAGTTCCATCTCCCTACACCATATAATTGACAGCCCCTTCCAACATGAAAAAATTAGAATGGCCATAGCCCAAACACCCCCAAAAGAGTGGGATAGAAAGATCAAAGGTGATAGTGGAGTTATACAGAGAAGGAAGGGTTTTAGAAACAAATACGATTGCTAGATCATTAATTTGATATTTCTCTTAGTCTCCAGTATCTTAGAGCAGCTAGAAGTAAAAACCTAAAATCGTGGAATTGTAACCCATACGAAACTCTGAAATCTGTTCTACAACTAACTGTTGTGCTGTGCTTTGAAATTTATTGCTTTTTTGTATGTATATTTTCTTCACAAAAAAGAAAAAATCAATTGTTATGAGAAAAAAATATTTATGCCTTCTAACCTCCTATATTCTGGGGCACCTAGAAGGAAAAGAGGATGGTATGGTGGCCCATGACAAACTCTAGTGTATGTCCTGTAACTATTTGTTGGAGAGTGGTTTGAAAACTATTACTTTTTTCTTTCTTTGTTTTGTAATGTTATATTATACAATAAAAAAGTAAAAAAAAAAACAAACACCTTGTCTATTAAAAAATATATATATGGATAAAAATAAATAAATAATAGGGGGTATGGGGTAAAATAAATAAGGTAGATTGAAATATTAATGGTCAATAAGAGGGAGGTATAAGTATGGGATGTATGAGGTTTTCTTTTTATTTCTTTTCCTGGAGTGTTGCAAATGTCCTAGAAATGATCATGGTGATAAATACACAACTATGTGATGATATCGTGGGCTACTGATTGTACACCATGTATGGACTGTATATGTGTGAAGATTTGTCCAGAAAAATATATTTTAAAAAAATCTGATCAAGGAGAGAAAACAGACCCAGCAAGCAATGTGACAGTGTTGGGTGTACTGAGACCATATACAGATGGTCAAAGTATGAAACTCCACGGTACGTGAAAGCAGGCAATCACCAGGCCCTGCTAATAGAAACACCACCGCAGCAACTAACCAACACTCGCTCTACACCAGGCGTTGTGCAACCGCTTCACTTGTGTTGTTCCCTTTACCGCTCACAATGACCCTACAGGGAGATCCAAGGACTCTGAATCACTTACTGCTGTGAGTGGCAAGGCCAGGGCTGCAATGCCAGCCTGCCGGCCTTCAGAAATTGAGCTGGGCAAGGGCAAACTCCCTATGGATTCAGATCGACTGGGGAGACACAGCAGGAAGACCGAGCCCACCGTGGGCCTTGAGGGGGTGGCAGGTGCGGCCAGATGCAGGGAGGCCCTCAGATCTCGCCATGTCAGCACAGAGTCCCTGGGGAGTTTTCCGTGCATCGGGGAGACAAAGGCCCTGATGGGAGAGGAGGAAAGTCATAAACTAAGAGTCCTACGGAAATTCCTTGCCGCCGGATGTTTATACCTTTAGCTAACGTTGTTAATATCGTTCCAGCCCCAGATGAATATAATTTCAAAAGATTTAGGTACCATTTGCTCGCTGAGTGCTAGCCCAATTGCATCCTGATGCCACAAAATTCTCTCCCACATTTTGCCCTTAGTGGCTTATTGTGTATGCTTTTCTGGTTTTGCTGCTGTGCAGACTGATTTTTGAAAAATGAAAAATATAGAAAAGCTCAAAGGGTACTACAATATCAGTGTAACTCACTATACAGATTTAACAGATGTTAGCATTTTGAAGTGTTTGGTTCAGATCTATTTTACTCCTAAAAAATAAAACATGACAGATAAGTTACTTTCTGATGCCTCCTTCCTCTTGTAAGCCAGCACTTATCAGGTGCTGAGTATGTGTCCTTCCAGCCTCGCCTTTGTAGCTTTATCAGACATGTATGCTGTGTCTTTCACATAGATCTTAATTGTTTGCGGTCATAATACTTGTCCTTTGCTTTCCAGGTTGGATAGAAGCCTGTGGTATGGACTGCACCTGGGTGAGGAAGCTCAGGTCGGGTTTAACAGGGCTTGAAGGCCCAGCAAAGGCTACTCCAGATCCTGGTTTTCTGTATTTTTAACATGAGAGAGGGAGCCTAGGAAGCAATTCAACAAATATCAGCAGGTGTAAGACTATGCATTTCCTTCTTTAACAGGAATCCTTTTTCCTCAAAAAGCTTTTGGGAAAGTGAAATTGGACTGATGTAAACATTTTTTTTCAATAAACAGCAACCAAAACACAGTAGTATAATATTTTTCTATAAAGTCCTCAGTAATGTAAGAATGAATTTGTAAGATTCATTTGATGTATAAAGTGCTTACAAATCATTATTTTATTTAACATCTTATAACATCAACCCAGTGAGGTAATTTGGGCACTTATCATTATTTTCATTATTAAAGTTTCTAACTGAAAGCTGGAGAGGGTCAGAGACTTCCTTAAAATCAACTACATCCTTCCCTCCACTCATTCCCCTCTTTTCTTCTATCCATCTATTCTTTTAACAAATGTTTATTGAGCACTTACTTCATACAAAGCTCTGTACTAGTTCAGAGTACAGAGTTAGTTAGCTAAAAGTTAGCAAGACCCTGACATTCAAAAATTTTGAAGTGTGTAGGGGAAAAAGATCAAATAAGCATATAAATTAATATGAAATTATAATTTTGACAAATTGTCACAGGTGAAGACTATAGTGCTATGATAATATGTAACTTGATAATGAGACTCAAATCTAGTTTGCTCCCAATTCCCTGCACCTTTTACTAACTACCCCACGCCTCCTGGGAAGTAGCCAAAATCCCATCCTAAAGAATATGCTGTAATCTTGCTTCTGAAATTTCCTTTCTTGTAGATCACTGTATGTGTATCACAGTTGTCATTACTGGGGTATAGCAGCACGGAGTCAGGCTTCAGATTTAGAGAGCCCTATTTTCAAATGTTCATTTTGTCACTTTCTATGTCTGTGACATTGGACAAACCATTAAACCTTTCTGAGCTTCAGTTTCCTCGAAAGTAAAACAGAGGAATGCTAGTAGTCCATGTTAGCACGTGGCATATAATGCCCACGCAACAAATGATTGTTACCATTACTTACAACCAAGAATGTTAGTTCTTGTTAACTACGGACACTCAAACCCAGGGAAATCGGGTGGTTTGTCCAGAGTGAGGGCGAAAATCTGATGTCTAAATTAGAATGTTGTGCTATATGTTCATGAAATATTCCTTAAGATAAGAAATAAATGTTGTAAGTTTGAGGACAAATAAAAAACAAAGGAAATAAATATATATACAAAAGAAAAGGACAGGGTCTTGGGTGTTTGTGTTTATGGAGCCATCATTTTCTGTAAAGAAATCCGTTTGAGTAAGAAGCTTCCAGCTAATGCACTTTAGCTGTATGTCTTAGCAGAAGAGGGAGTGGTGCTAGGATTCTCTAAACACCCTGTGTTTCTGGAAAGCTTAATGTCAGGATTTTTATTCCTGGAAGAGCACGACAATAGATTTTCCCATTTACATTCAGTAAGACAATTATCCACTGATTATAATGCATCCTAACCCTCTGGAGATTATCTGGGCATCATTTCTATTACATTCTTGGCTACTGGCTACCACTTCTTTGATGTCTCAGCATTATCCAGAGAAGGAAATTATTGCCAATGGATCTACATACATCTGATGGGTTCTTTGGAAGGAGGCTATAAAGGTGCCAGCTGAATGGCCCAGAGAGCCCTGCACATGCACACAGGTGTAAGGGACTAGGGTTTGAACTGGACACTGAAGACTGGTGCTGATCCTGCCTGACCAACTCACATGCTGTGCAACGCGGGCTGGCCACCAGCCCCTCTTAGCTTCAGCTTCTGCACCTTGGTTTCTTGTATCTGTCACATAACAAGTGCTTCTTAAGTGTTTAGAAGGTTCATTTCTAGGCCATATATCTGGTCAGTGATACACTGGTGCTAAAACTAGGGTTTCTCAAACTATTGACATTTTGAACCGGGTAATTCTCTGTTGCTGGGGGCCGCCCTGTGTATTGTAGGATGTTTAGCAGCATCCCTGGCCTCTCCCCACTAGATGTGAGGAGCACTCCAACCCCACTTGTGACCAAATGGTGATGGTCCCTTTCCCCAAGCAGAGAGCCACTGACTCAAACCCAGGTCTGTCAGCCTCTGAAGCCCACAGTCATTTACTACCCTGCATTGTTACTCATAGATACTTCATGATTCCCCTGCTTTAAAAAGGAATTTACACAAGTTTTTTGTTTTTAATGACAGTCACATATTATAGCCAGTGGTTAAGCCTAACTGTAGTCAGTGACTCTTGTCATTGGTTATACAACTTCCCTCTTTTGGCCTTTTGATCCTTAGTGGAAACTGCTTTGCCTCCCACCCACTCCCACATGAGGTGCCCACTGAGTTCAGGGTCCCCTTTCTCCATTTCATCCTTTTTCTACCTTTAGATGTCTTAAAGTTTTAGCAAGTTAACATATTGTTATTTTGGAAATAAGGAACAACATTTTGAGTTGAAAGCATGGGGGCCTCATCAGCAATCCTTAGCTCCAGCTGCCCATTGACACCATTTGGGGAATTAAAAAAATAAAAAGATCCCCCAGACCGACTCTTGGGGGTTCTGACTCAGTTGGTGGGGAAGGAAGGTTATTTTTAAAAGCAGGTGACTATCATGGACTCAAGTGCTGAGAAAATTTTTAAAATCACCAGAGTAGTCACTGCATATGCTGCGCCTGTCAATCAGAATCACCAGGGGGAATTTGTGAAAAAAAAACATGTTATCGACCCGGGGCAGAGATATTAATTGGGTACTTCTGGGGTGGGGTCCTAAACTTTTCACCTGGCAATAACCTAGGTGATTCCAGTACAGGCAGCCCACGGACCTCACTTGGAGAAACACTGCCAGGAATTTAGTTTGCAGGAGTCAGACTGGGTTCTGCTACATACAAGCAACTTCACCTAGAGTAAGATCTGAAACTTCCGGAACCCCAGTTTCCTAATGTGAGAAATGGGGATAAAATAGAATGCACTGCACTGAGTTTCTGTGTGAGTAAATGAGGCGTGGCACCGATATGAAACCTCAGCAAATGTTTGTGGTCATCATGCCTGAAGTCCTTGGAGTCCTAAGCAATCTTGATTATTGTCCTTACTAAGTGTTTTTTGTTTGTTTTGGAAGTTAAACCTACCAGTACAAATTGTTTATAGATTACTTTTTAGACAGGGGGAGAGGTATAACAAAGTTGGCATCGCCCACAGGGGTGCCTCCCAGCTGGCCTTGGCACTGTTTGTGAATATCTGCCTCTCTTACGAGTGTAAGCACCTCCACAGAAATTTCTCACGCCACAGCACCTGATCCCTCTCTCCCTTTCTGTGCTTTGTACACCTTTATAGAATTGAATGGCCAGTACACTAAGTAAGGTATTGAATTTACCGTGAAAAACCAAGATGCTGTTGATTTCCCCTCTGTTTAGAGTGAGGTACATTCTATCTCTTCCACTTCCAATCTGCAGCCTGATCCACAGAAATCCATAATCACATTTGTAAAAACAATCAAACCCATCACCTCGCTGAAGGACAAACTCCATGTGAGTGTAGATCATGCTGTTACCCCCACATCAGAACTGCAGCCACTGAGGAATGTGTGTGAGTGTTTGCTGACAGCATGGAGTTGTTTCTCCAATAAGAGCACTGTTTGTAAATGTGACTTCTACCTCCCAAGGCAAACAATGGACTTTGGACCTGTGCTTCAAGATTCACAATTACTTGACTTTACATTTCATGCTGACTAATAACATTGATGAGGAGACAGAGAGAACCACAAGATGGGTGTGAAAATACTATATGCCACTGAAGAATCAGACCCTTGTTTTGGAACACAGTGACTACCATGGGTCCATTATCATTATCTGATTTGACAAAGGTCTCACTGACCCGTGTTGGACATTCATCGAGCAGTCCTAGAATGTTCTCCACACTAGCGGCCTCCATCTAAACAAACATATTTCTCAGCAAAACACAGCTTTATTTCCCTGAAAGAAGCCAGGTGGGTCCTGCGTGAATACACAGCCAAAACAGCAAAGAGAGCCTGAAAATGCAGCTGCTCAGTCTGTTCTTGGGAAGGAAAGAATGAAGTTTGTTATATCAATAGTGTTAGTATGCAAGCAAGCCATATTCTAAGTGTTTAGAAGACATGCAGAAATCATTAACACAGCAGGCCTGAGACTGCTGCCCTTAGAAAGACCTGCTGGCAAGTTTAGTTTGGGAACTTAGCTCACTAGTCCTAAATTGTTTGGACAGTGTGGTTTAGCCGACTACCTGCTTTGCTTCTGGGAGTCTGAAATTTTGGTACATGTTAGACAGAGAGTGATTATGTGACCAGCCCCCAGTAAAAATCCTGAGCTCTGAGCCTCTAATGTGCATTCATACCTGTCATCATAACTAGTTGCTAGAGGAATTAAGCATGTCCTGTGTGACTCCACTAGGAGAGGAGTCTTGGAAATTTGTGCCTGGTTTCCACCAGGTTTCACCTCACACACTTTTCCTTTTTGCTGAATTTGCTTTGTATTTTTTGCTGTAATAAATCATAGCCATGAGTTCACTATATGCTCCTCTTGGTAAATCATCAAACTTAGAGTGGTCTTGAGAATACTTACCAAAGAAGAAGAGTTGCTAACAGAATAAAAGACTCTTTAAACTAAATGCTTACAAAAACTTGATGCCTGATATCACTGTAGCTTTTAAATTATTCAGGTTTGGTGGAATTGTGAAATGGTGCAGTCACTGTATTGCATCCAGGCCAAACTTGGCATCACAAAGACAGAAAGAACCTAGGCCTTTTGATGAAATGTTTGAGCTGCCTAATGAACAAACTCTGAGATCATTTTATCTCCAGACTTATTAAGTGAGATATTATATCATCTTCTTCTTGCTTAAGTGGTTTTTAATTGGGTTTCTATTAATTGCAGGTAAAGTATCTTCAAAGGATCATAGGATTATAATTTTTGTACCTTGCCAGTAAATTTGGATAGTAATTTCAAAGGATTATAGGTACTGATATGCTTGCTTCTAAGTATATACTTTTCACAGACAAGTTGATTTTAGATTCTAGCAATTCACTTCATTATTTTAACAATATGTAATAACTAGAGCTAGACAGTTACTTTGAAGTGCTAATTTCATGTAAATGTGATATTCTGAGTTGCTGTGGATCAATAGTGAATTGTGTGTAATAAAGAGGATCGGCAGACAGGGTACTTTTTTTGATCAAAGCCTCATGACACGAATCCTAACAACACTAGGGATAAAGGAAGAAGTTAACACAAAGTTGGAAAAAACCTGCTTCAAGAAAGGTTAAAGTCTATACACCCAGGTCCCTAGTTTTCATTTCTATCTAAAGGGAAAAGTCTAGGGGAAGTGGTCTACGGCAGGGTGGAAGCAGCCAACCGAAGCCTATCTCTAAAGTTTCATTTGATGTGGCTTAGTAGAGTTGAACATTCCAAAGAATAGGGAATATATTTATTGGAAAAAAATTTTATGTAAAAATCAGTTAAATTGTAACCCTGGCAAATGGGAACTTTAAAGGAGATGGTACTATTCTCATGGCTAGGTAAGATGATGTGTATGAACTGAACAGCTCTACCCTCTTTGTCTACTGGGCCCACATTGTTTAAAAGTTTAAAGTTTATTCCTTTGGGCTTCTATCCTTTCCTTTGACAGATATTTGAGTGCCTGCTTGATGCTAGGTATTGAAACAAGTACTAGAAGTTAAAAACATACTGGGTCCTCATTTTGTGGAACCTACCATCCAGTTAGGAGATAGAAGTAAGTATAATTACAACTGTGATAAGTGCTACAAAAATTATAAGTGCTATAATTACAACTGTGATAAGTGCCAAGTTCTAAAAAAAGCATATAATAGGACAAGTTGACCTAACTTTGAGAGTCAAGGAGGACGTCACTGAAGAAGTAATTACTGAATGAAACCTATAGATTGAGTTGGCATAAATTAAGTGAAGAGAAGGGACAGTGCATTCCAGGCAGAGAGAGGAAATGGTCTGTGCAAAGGCCCTATCAGAGAGAAGTAAAGTCCTGGCAGCGGGTCAGCTTGAGAAGAGAGACCAGGAAGGATATCTTGGAGCAAGAGGAAGCTGACAGATGCAAGACCATGTAGGGCCTTGAAAACCATGTAAATAGTTCTTCTATATCCTAACAGTGATGGGAAACTGTGGAAGAAGAGTTTTATGATCAGATTTGCATTTAAAAAAATCACTGTGATTGCAAAGTGGAAAATGGCTTATAGGAGAGTAAAAGTGGTTTCCTGGAAAACAGTCAGAAGTCTGCTGCAGTTTTCCAGGAAACAAATGATGATGACCTGGTCTAGAGGGGGGTAGCTGGTGGAAATCGAGATGGGGACTTATGGAAATTGGTGGACTAGGACTTCTGGGATATCATATAAAAACTGAAATACACCAAAGTGGATAAAATACATAAAACCTTTTTCTGAGAAAATACGTTGGAGATTTGGAAGAAAAGACATGGTAGATATTATGGCATGGCTCACTCAGCTTCTAGCCTAACCTCCTTCTAACGTGCATTCCTGTACTGTGAAGTCTGGAAAGCTGAAAATAGCCTCTCTTGCAGTCAGATTTGCAGATGTGATTTGGGTTGTGCCAATCAGACACACTGATATTAGATGTGAATTCAAAAACGAGGTCATAAGGGAGAGATACAGGACCAGAGGCCTACATTTTGCTGGTGTGGCTCATAGCAGAACAGATGTGGTTCAGATGGTGTTTCTGATTTGACATCCAGCTTCCTGACAGTGGCCAGAGCAGCAGCAAACCTGACAGCCCAGATCTCCACTCCTGGCACATAAATGCTCAATACATTTGGGCTGTTACTGCTATACTTAGTATTCACAGCAAACAACAATATGATGCCCATGTGCTGTAGTGACGGTACACCCTGACCACTAAGGTAGTTCCATCCTGAAGGAAATACTGTTTCATGGTTTAATGCACATAACATTGGTGTCTCTATACTCCCATTATGATCCTTTTAAAAGCAGCCTATGGTCCCATAGTATAACACGCTAAAAAAATAAACAACAAACAAAAAACAAACCCAAAAACTGGTTCCACTAAATGTTCAAGAGAAAACTTGCCTCTTGTAACTAAAAGTGAGCAATCTTCCTTTAAAAATCCCTTAAATGTTACAATACCAAAAAATGACTCACTAAGAGTAAGAATGAATGGTGACCTTCAGTGTCTCGTTAACCTATGCAGAAGCTGTATTTGAACCAGGAAACCTAACAATGTTGCAACTTCCTCTACAAGGATAATTTTACAGTAACAGATAAGAATTTTTGATCAAAATTTAGTAGATTGAAATGCTAGTGATTTCTATTTCTTTTTCTGAATTGATGCAAATGTTCTAAGAAATGATCATGATGATGACTATACAACTATGTGATGAAAAGAAAAAGAATGTTCATAACGTACATTGATTGGTTTTATTAATAAAAATTTAAAAAAAAGAATTTTTGATCAAAAGTTAAAAATGTCAACAACGGCATACAGGATATGACTCTGCTCCTAATTCCCAAAATAGTTTCTCCCGTCTCTGAATTTTTGGTACCTATCTGAGGACATTTCTATCTCTTAACTTATACAGTGGTTATTTATATACATGTCTGATCTCCCCAATATACGAAATTTTAAAAGTGAGGGAGGAACACTCACTGATCTCTAGCCTACTAAGAATGGTCCCTTACACAATGGAGGCAGTTGACCTATATTTAATGAAAGAATTGGTGAATTCTTGTGGAAGCCTCAGTTATAAGCTTACTAACCCATCTGAAAGAATATTTACAAGGAGTTCATATGCATACTCCTAAACACTTTGATTCGTCTTCTAGATAAAAATGGTGGGAAAAGGTTAGTAGGAATGTATAGGTTGGGGGCAGCTGCATCACTGATTCAGACAAGTGTTTTCTTCCTTTGCTTTCCATTATCATACCCTGTCATAGGTGATAGATGTGGCAAAAAATAACTATTTAAGAGGGAAGGAGACCTACCCTACTTACAGGCTGTATAATTATCATCAAGATGTTGGAATTCTCTGGGCCTGAGTTTTCTACCCATAGTAGAGTTTGATGATGTTAGGTTTCGTGGTTCAAATACAGCTTCTGCATAGTTTAAGGAGATATTGACAGTGAAACTGGAGTTCACTATTCATTCTGACTCTCTCTATATATTTAGTTTCTTCTTGTCACATTTGTCTTGTGGTCACTATTCTAGAAAACTGAAGCTGGGAGGGATCTTGCCTGGCAATTCACAATTCCGTTTTATCTTATGTGCCAACCCTGATCTATTAGTACTGACTTTCTGAATCACTATGTTGGGAAGGATTCTGAAGCCCTATTTAGGCTCAGTGGGAGAGACAGCGATGATCTAATAGTAATGTCTGCCATAAGGTAGGGAAGGGAATGGCAGACAATAAGCCAAGATATGTAACCCCTGATCTAGCCCAATGCTTTCACTTCACAGGAGGAAAATAAGACAAGAATGTCAGGTAACTTGTCTATGGTGTTGGCTAATCAGTAGCAGAACCAGACCTAGAACCCAGTCTCCTTGTTTTCTATTTATTTTTCTTATATATCAAGCTCTAATGAGACTTTTGATTTCCTATGTTGTCAGCATTTGCCATCACGTATTTGTGTAGTTTTTCCTCCTTCTCTAAATCATTTTGAACTTGTCCCAAACTGTTCATTTTTGCAACTTGAGGGCATCTGAATTTTAAACTATATCTTCAGCCTGATTTGTATATTTCATTTCCTATTTTGCCATTGGAGAGGCAGTAGAGTTCAGCGGTTAAGAGCATGGGCAGTGTAGTAAGAGTGTCTGACTTGGAATCCCTGCTCTACACGTAGCGGTGTATGCCCTGGGTCAAGCTACTTAATCTTGTCTTAGCTTCCTCATGTGATATAGGGATAATGATTTTACCTCTGCTTGAAGTGCTCAGTGTCAGCTATACAGAGAATAATATCATAAACAGGATCATTCCTTTATCCCAAGATGAAAAAAAATTAATTGATAATTACTTTAGGGACATATTACCTATTAGGATTTGTAATGAGTGTGAACTATGAATGGTCCCTCAATTATGAAGCAGCTGCTTTGTCTGTAGGATTAGTGGAGATACATCTAATAATACTAAGTATTCATATAACCATAATGATTTGTACCAGAACCTCTGAGATTCAGAGACTCACACATAAAAAAATCACCTTTTAACATGTAAAAATTAATCTTTTTATTAGCATAGTACTTAATCATGGGCTGAGCTTACAATATGCCAGGCACTGTGTGAATTGCTTTTACATGGACATTTTAATTTACTTCTTAGACAACCTTAAGAAGTTAGCATTATTTGATTCTCATTTTACAGATGAGGTTCCAGGAAGCAAAACTTGCTAAGGTTCGCCCTCCAGAAATCCATATGCCTAAGCACTTTCCTCTACTGCCTTTTCATCTGTGGACACTGACTATGCGGTGGGCCAGTGGTTCTCAAGCAGGGGTGACTTTGCCTTCTAAGGGACACATGGCAAAGTCTGGACGTCAGGAGTGTGGCTACAAGTCCTACAGTGCCATGAACAGCCTCCCCTGCAACAAAGAATTATGCAGCCCAAAATGTCAATAGTACTGAGGCTGAGAAACCCTGTGATAGGCTATAGAGCAATAGTTTTCACACAGATGATCACTCTTTCCACAGCCCAGTAGGTACAATTAGTATCTCCATTTTACAGACAAGGAGAGATGGTCTCAGAGCCAGGAAGTGGCCAAACCAAGACAAAAACTAGGTAGTTTGTATCTAGAGGCCTCCTGGATTTCCTGGCCGAGACACCCCATCACGAACAGCTTCCTTTGCTAACAAAACGTGCATAATCAAGTAACATCTGCTTAGCTAGGATGCATTTTAGAAGCCAACACCCTTTAACTGAGCAGGAAACTGAAAATTCCCACCTTGGTGGGGGTGCCTCCAAAGATTAAAAAAATATATTTCCCCACAGTTCAGAGAAAAGAGTCTCTAGAAATTCTTACTCATTGATCTTCATCTAGGAGACATTCAGATCGTGGCTTTAAAGAAAAAACCTAAGGAGAAAGCTAATTTTAGGCCACTAACAAGCTTTTTCAAGAATAATTAGCTCTGCGTGGGTTTCAACTGTAATTTTTTTTTTCCATTTGTTGTAGGAGCTGGAGAGCCTGGAAGCTTATTTAGAAGAGGAAATGAAACTATGAAAAGACAGTAAAAAGAGATTCCTCTTTTTGGGGGGAGGCAAGGCACAATTTGAATATGAATAATCTCTCATCTTATTTAACTGCCTCAAGTACGAACAGAAATATATATATATATATACACACACACACACACACACACAGATATTTGGAAGAACTTGCCAAGAACGGGGTGTTAGTTTCAACAATAAAGCTCTATGCAAATAACTTCCTCTCGAATTCAAGGCTTTTCTTAAGCAGAAAAACCAATGCTAATAAAATAGCGTGGGGGTTGGAGGTGGAGATAGGAAAAGAAAGACATAAAAAGCTTGAAGGAGGGAAGAGCGAGCTTCTCTGTCAGAGAGGAATTAGTGAAAAAAAAAAAAAATGTAAGAAGACGGGAAAGACTGAGTTGCTCTGGCAATCGGGACCTGGCAAGGCAAGGCGTCTCCCTGAATTCGGAATGAAGGGCCGGAGCGTCAGCCAGATGCACTCATGCGCCCAGCGTTGGTGGGGAGCTTGGGAACTGAAGGTGGGGGTGGGATGGAGTGGAAGGGGGGTGGTTAAGAACCTCCCAGTCATTCGATTTTAAATCCTTCCATGAGGTTCTCCGTGTGCGGACGTGGGAGCCTGATGGTGGGTACTCGCCGCGACTGGTTCTGCAGCACTCCAGCAGCCCCGCTGCCCGCCGCGTACCAGATCAAAAGCTTTCCCAGACATTCCGCGGTGGTGACGGTTCCAGAAAGCCGAGCCCCGAGCGCGGCGATTGAAAGACGAATCGCTTGACTCCGGAAAGGGCCTCAGAAACGTTAATCAGTGGTCAGTTTGGAGACTGGAAATGGGTCCAGCGCCGCAGGTAGCGGGGTGGGAGACCCCAGCGCCTTGTCTGGAGAGTCGCACACATCGCCCAGCTTGTTCCGCAGGCCTGATGGGTCTTCGGGAAGGTTAAATGCCATTCATTTGCCTTTCCTTCTGCCTGGAACCGTCAGGACTAGGGCGTGGCTGCTCCTTCTCAGAGTCAGGAATCTGCGTTAGAGCCACCTAGGCAGAGGCCCTCCCCGGGCGTGCTGCAGCCTCTATCACACACATCACCGTGCTGGAAAGCTCAGTTTAGCCTTTTCTTCTGTGCTCATAGTTCATCAGCATTTCCTGGTTTGTCTGTATATTTATACATTCTTCTCTGCTTATTATTATCTACGTCCTCACTAAAATGTAAGCTCCATGAAAGCAGGAACCTGGTGTATTGAGTGCATGCCCATAGAGGGCGCTCAGTTAATGTAGGTTCCCTTCCCATCCCGCCACCCGCGACACTCGACGGATTTCCAATCTCCAAATTGACCCCAGATTACCCGATGCTTGCATTTATGCTTGGTTCAAAGGAGAGGAACAAGCAGACAGTGAAGTCTGTTGGGCTTTCCTGTCCATAAAGGAGGTCTGGCATTTTAACTAGAGCGCTTTTCTCCCTCTCGCACATGACCTGCACAGAAGACCCAAATTCCCACTAAGTTCTCCTGTTTCTCCGGCATGAATATGCATTACTGCCTCTGGATGTCGGGGTTACAGCCTCGGGCCCTGGTCCCACAACGATTCTGTCCGTCATCCGTCCCTACAATCCTCCCTTCATCACGTATTTTGTTCGTACTCGACCGGATTGCTTCGGTTGGACTCCGTCAAGAGGTCGAGTCCTCTTCTTCAGTTCGATACATATGCCTCCTGGAACTTTCTAAAACCACCCTCTGACGCCACTGTCGCTTCTTCCTCCTTCCCTAGACCAGAAACGCCATTCGAGGCACGTTTATTGGGAACCAGCAGCGCCCGCGTTGGGCAGTTGGGACCCAGGCCCCAGCCCCCTCTCAGCTCCCACCTCCCTCAGCCCTTCCCACCTGTCCACAACCCGGACTCTGAACTCCTCCGACTGCGTCATGGAATCCGCCGGCGTCTTCCAAAGGGATAGCCCCACCTCCTTCCTCAGGCTTGACTCCTTATTGGTGGAAATGTGAATCACTCAGCGGCCACAGCCCGCTCTCCCCGCTCGGCCCCGCCTCCAGGGCCGACCCAGGCTCCTCCTCGGCGCCCCGCCCCTCCCTCTCCCTCCTCCAGTTAATCGGCCGAGAAGTTCTGGGCAAAGTATTGGGAACTGGCAATACTTTGCTCGCGGTCCCGGTGCGAGCGAGCCCGGGACGGGGGAAGGAGAGCCTAGCGCAAGGTGATAGAGCACAGCGCGGCCCCGGCCCCGCTGTCCGCCTGTGGGTGGCCTTCTCCACCCTGCCTTTTTGCGGCCGGTGCGGGAATTGTCAGCTGGGCTTTGCAGGGTAACTGAAGAAGCCCGGTTTGCTTGATCTCCAGTCTTTGCGCTGAGCTGGGAGCCGGGCAACGGGGAGCTAGGCGGTGTCCTCCGGTTGTGGAGCGCGCAGGTAAGCGCTAGGGCGTCCGCCACAATGGTGCGAGGGTATGGTGGGGATCCCGCCGCCGGGCGGGCTCGGAAGGGGCTGCAATTTCGGGGGCGCCATGGGCCTCCGGGGGCTGGAGTTTGACTGGGGGCTGTGCCTGCTGTCGCCCGGAAAAGAGCTGGGTGGTGGGGCAGCCCCTAGCCAGGGGGAGCCGCCCTCGTCCCCGCGTCGGCGCCTCGGGTGATAAGGGCCAGGGGCTGCCCATCCTAGGGCTGGGTCCTTAGAGGGACTATTGGGTGGCTGCTGACTGGAAGAGCGTGCGGAGCGCCGGGTTCTGGGTCCGCACGCCCGAGGATGCGGCGCCGAGCAGCTGCCCTAGGTAGCGGGGAGACGCCGAGTCCAGGCGGGAGGCACAGGAAACCCGTCTAATTGGGCCGAGCACGCGACTAGACCACATGAGCGGGATGGGGCGCGCCGGCTCGCGGGCTCGTCCGCTTCCCCTCTCCCGGCCTGCTCGACCCTCGGCTCGCTGGAGCGCTGTGCCCTGGCTGGGAACCCTGAGCACATCTGCCCCCTTCGGGCTTCCTGGCGAGCTGGGAAGCGTTTGCAGCCGCTGGAGTCGCTGACGGGCACTGTCGTAGGTCGTCCACATACTATTTGAAGCGGCTTCTTTGGCAACGCACCTCGCCAGCCGCCTTCTGTACACTGGTGTGCGCGTCCTCCACCTCGAGACGACCACCGTATCCTCAGTCGGGACTCTGAGCCAAGTGGGCTGTGAAGTTGTCGCTTTTCCCATGTGTCCAGGAACTACTGTGAGGTGCTTCTGCGTCACTCTCCCCTCCCTCCCCAGATATTGCACTGACCCTCAATGTTTTGGTACTGCGAAAGGGGTATTTAGAAATAATTTAAACTGGAGCTGCAAAAGAGATACGTCCACAGATTGGCTTCTGATCACACACACTCTACCCCAAGCGTTATAGAAGGTTCCCCTTGCCTGCCATGGGAGACCAGACAGGCAAGCCTGGGCTGAAAAGCACCCAAGCTATACGACCATCCCTCCACCAGACCATCCCTCCACCAACTCCGTGGCACACCATCCTGTTTGGTTTCTGCTTATCTCTCTCTGAAAGCATCTCCTTTGGTTAGTTACTATCTGCCTTCACCCACTAAAATGTAAGTTCCAGGAAAGCAGACACCTCATCTGTTTGGTTTATGACTTGATCTCCAGTGTCAAAAACTGTGCCTGATACACAGTAGGTGCTCAAAAAATATTTTTGGGATGAGTGAATGAAAATCTCTGTAAAATGTGAGAAATGGTGATTTTATGCAGGTTTGGATTTTCATTTTTATCTTTTTTTTTAATGCTGGGATATCAGGAGCTCTTATTTATTGAGTACCTACTAAGTACCAGGACATGTACAAGGCACTCTGTAGAGATTACCTCATTAAACATTACCCTAGTTTTATTAGTTTGGCTGTTTTAACCGCATGAGAAAATGAGGCTCCAGTAGGTTAACTAACTTTCCCAAGGTTTTCCAGGATTCTCGCCCATTTTTCTGTTGTGCTGAGTTGCTTCCAAGAAACTAAAATGTGCTTTCTAACGTTACGGCCAGTAGATATTTAATTTTATTTGTAGCAAAAGCCACTGCTTAGCCAAAGGAAAATTTGTTATTTAATTATGATTGATTTATATTTCTGGTAATAGCTGATAGTTATGCTGTAGACAAGATACTGCAAAGCTGCTATTGGCTACAATTCCTTATTTAAACTTCACCATCCTGGCAGGCAGTCATGTGGAGTTGTCTCTGCTTTACAGATGAAGAAACTGAAGCCTAGATTCAGGGACTTACCCAGAGTCAACAGTAAATTGCTAAGCTAGATATTAATAGTCTTTCTGACACTCCACCTTACCTTCCTTCCACTGTAGTGTAATGTGTCTTGCCCCCGCTATTTAATTTGATGTTAACTCATTATGGCAGAGCCCAATGACACAATGTATTACAAAACGAAGTTGGGCTATAGCTGGTGTCAATATCAAGTGTCTAATAATACTGTTTTCAGAATTGTTTAGAGTCTTACCGCCATTGATTTTTATGGTTGAGTTTATGGTTTGTGGGCCTGGGCTTTTAATTTAGGGGAAAAGGAAATTTTCCTTTCACTTAAATCTTTTAAAAGGCGAAGGTGTGCACTCTGAAGAGAAATCCAGTTGATCTTTACTCACTGTGGTAAATGAAGAGCTTTGAACAGTAATGCTTTATGCCTCTTAAGGAAAGTGATGAAAAGTAGTACCTCTGTTCTCATGTGAATGGAGAGTTGAAAACTATTACTATTTCCTAAAGCATCTGCAGCAACCTTCTAGTAAAATAACTCTCTCTCCCATTCTCCTTCCCACCCTCCCTCCTTCCCCCTTGAAATCGAGGGAAGGGGAAATTGAAGAGGTGTGGCATGGTTTCTACTTAAAGGGCGGGAATTAAGGATTTCTTTTTTTCCTTCTACTTCCATTCTGGTTTTATGGGTCAGAGATAGTATTTTCTCACTCGAGTGTCTGAATAATTGTAATTACAATTGTAATTTATAATGTGCTTCTCTGCAGTGCTTTATCTTCTTAACTGTTAATTCCATTCCAGAGAGGGTTGAAGAACCCTCCAACCTAGAAAGCCCTACAGAAGGGAAGGAGAGAGGAAGGGTGGGAAGGGGAGGGGAGGGGAGAGTGAAACACTGGGGAAGATGGAAGCTGTTGAGCTGAAAAAATCTTCCATGCATAACTGAGAGTGGTTTTTGGTTGCCTGCAAATTCCTTTCCTATCTAAATCTACCTATTAATCAGCTCTCTGCTCTCCCCTGGACCTTTTGACTTCCTCATTAATACTGTTCAGACTGCGTTCCTGCAAACCCCAAATTCTGTCCCACCTTCTCAGTGCCCTTTGCCTCAGTACTTCTGGTTGCCACTGCAACATCTTATTTCAGGGTCTTAGGGACTTCTTCCCACTGGTGGATTTTCCTACCTCGCATTGCTAAAAATTCTTTAGTGGCTTATCAAAATATTGATAGCAGCAGCAGTAGTAGTAGCTGCTGAATCTTGATGTGCCAGGTATTGTCCTAGCCCAGAACAACACTGAAGCAGCTCATCAATATACAGATGAGGCCAGGAAAAGTCCACCACCACTTTACAACTAATATATGAGCTGAGACTCAAACCCCAGCTCTTCTCTCCGTCCATTTAAGTAAAGACCTCTGAGGCTAAAGCCAGGATTCTGCAGTCAGGCTCAGTCTCCTACCTTCTTCCACCGTTTCCCCAGCCTTGTGCTCTGGCTTATTCATCAACAAAGCCCAACACCTTTGTCCATGTGCTTCTGTCACTTAGAAAGCACTCTCATCTTCTCTCCCATAAAAGCCTACATTTTACAAGGCTGAGCTCATAAACCACTTATGGCAGAATAATCTCTCTGAAACTAATCTTGTTTTCATAGTTTGGAAACAAGAAAATCCTGTTTCTGACCATGTAATATGTTGTTAGATTTCTTTCCTTTAACGCTTTGTAACTTCCCCACCCCCCCACCTCCTCCCCATAGTGCCTTATAGCCTAGTTATTTATGCAAATGTATTCCCTCCCTTATAGATTTTAAATACCTTGAAGGTAGAGTATGTTTTCATCACATTTTTGTTCTTCACATCACCAAGTGTGCTGTCCTGTATGTAGAAGGTGCTCAATTTAAGAAAGAATACAAAACAGTCACCTCTAATTAGAGTCTGTTAAAATAGTCTATGAGAAAAGTAATTGGATTGTGGCATTTTGTTTTCTACTTTTTAAAAAGTATTTTCCACAATACTTTACTGGCTTCAACAATTTATTGTGAAACAGTAGAATTCCTAATTATTTGAATCCACGAAAAGCACCTATTCTGGCTGTTCTCGCCTTTGGACCATGGAAACATTGCAAGACATCTCAAATCCACATATATAACAAACATTGTGGAATAAATATCTTGCATTTATAGGCACTGTAACATATATATATAAAACAACAGCATTATATATGTATATATATATGAAATGCTGTTGATATTTTAAAATGTATTAAAACTGTTACTGTATCCAAACTAAATTTTTGACAGTATGACAGTATTTTATTGGCTAATAGATATTGCTAACTTTTAACCTGATTTACAAGATCCTTAATGAATTGGCTCTTGCTTCTCTGTCCTGCCTCAAAGCTCACCAATCTCCAGTTTCCTCTGTATTTTCCAGCGGCCTGGAGCTAATTACAGGACTCCATGTGTCCCGGGGCCATGAACAATGTACTCCACACCCCCAGTTTTTTCATAATCTTCTGTCCTTATTCACCTGGTTGATTCCCACTCATCCCTGAAGTTTCAGGATGCCTTCCTCTGCCTCCTTCCTGTTGGAGTGGGAATAAGTGGCCCTCTGTGCTTTTCTGTTTCCTGTGGAGCACTTACCATACTGTTTTGTACCCATTGGCCATGTGTCTGAATCTTACTCTAAACCAGTGTTTCTCATTGGGCTTACATAAGAATCACTTAGAAATCTTTTAAAAATTTCCCCTTTCCCAGGGCCTGTTCTCAACTTTCTGGATCTTGGCCTGGGGTGAAGAGAGTTGGTCACTAGAATTTTGTTTGATACTTTAGAGGAGTCTACTAGCTCTTTATTATAGGAATCCATTATTTATTTTAAATATTTTTATTGATAAATCTTCACACACATACATTCCATACATGGTGTACAATCAATGGCTCACGATACCACTGTAGCATCACATAGTTGTGTATTTATCACTATGATCATTTTTTAGAATATTTGCATCACTCCAGGAAAAGAAATATAAAGAAAAACTCATGCATACCATGCCCCTTACCCCTCCCTCTCATTGACCACTAGTATTTCCATCTACCCAATTTATTTTACCCTTTGTCCCCCTATTATTTATTTATTCTTTATCAATGGTTTTTTACTTATCTGGATAAAGGGAGCAACAGACACAAGGTTTTCAAAATCACACAGTCACATTGTAAAAATTATGTCTTTATGCAGTCCTCTTCAAGAATCAATATTTATTAGTTGTATCTTAAATATACTGTTGCATGAATGTAGCTTACTTTATCCAGTTACTTCTTTTTTTATAACAGCTTCATTGAGATATAGTTCCCCTACTGTATAATTCACCCATTTGGAGTGTGTACAATTCATTGGTTTTTAGTGTATTCACAAAGTTGTGCAACAATCACCAAAATCAATTTTAGAACATTTTCATTCCCCCCGCCCCAGAAGAAACCCTGTACCCTTTAGCAGTCATTCCCCATTTATCCCCACACTCCCCCCCACCCCCCATCCCCTGGCAACTACTACTTTCTGTTTCTGTGAATTTGGATGTTTCATATAAATGTAATCTTTTTGTGTCTGGCTTCTTCCACTTCACATGTTTTCAAGGTTTATCCATGTTGTATCATGTGCCAGTATTTCATTCCTTTTTATTGCCTAATAATGTCTCATTGTATGGATATATATATAATATATAAAGTGGTGGATGTTTCCATTCATTACTTGATGGAACTCATATTGTTGTCTAAAGCTCCCTGACAGATCCTAATGAGCAGTTGAGAACCAACTTGGATGAAATGCTATGATTTTTAGGATGTGCTTCAAAATCCAAGGATAGGGAGGGAGTATAGATGAAACAGGAGTGTCAGTGAGTTGATGACTGGTGAAGCTGGGTGATGAACTTCACCATCACGATGGGTTTTATTATGCTCTTTTCTTTATCTGGGCTCCCCACCATGGCAAGCATTGACCACATGTACTGAGCAGCACTCAGAACGAAACTAGTCCATATGGAGATGTGCTGTGAGTGTAAAGTACTCATGGAATGGTGAGAAATTAGTATGAAAAAGAATGTAAACATATCCTAACAATTTTTAAATACTGATTACATGTTTAGGAATGATAATGTTTTGGATGTATTATGTTAACATATGATCAAAACTAATTTCACCTGTTTCCTTTTTCTCATTTTAATTGGCTACTTAAACAATTAATTACATATGTGGCTTTCTGTTGGACAGCACTGCTCTATACTTTTGTATTTGTTTGAAATTTTCCATAAAAAATTTTTTTTAAACAATGTCAAACTCATCTGAATTTTAAGGGAAAAGGTCAGGAATAAAATATTTTCATAAAGAGGTCCTCTATAAAAAGATCAGGAATATTGATTTGTTCAAAGATAATTGTTTGCAGAAGCTTAGAGCAGGCAACCTGTAGCTTTCCGATTTCATATCTCATTCCTGACCTTATTGCATATGTGTGAAAAATTTAAGAAATCTTTTATAATAAGTAGAATAGCAACCCAAGGGAATAGAAGAATTGCCTGTATAATTATTTATCTAATTCTTTTTGTTTTGAAGATGATGAAATATTCCCTTATCTTGGAAAAATATAGAATATCAGTGGTAATTTTGTTATTCTTAGTCACTTTGTTCCCTGATTGAATTTTCCCTTAACTTGCTTTATAACCACCTCTTCCTAACTATATTGTTTATTTGAGAGCCAAATCGATTGTTTCTAGACTCCCCAAGACCCCTCAAGTATGGGTGGAATATGATTCTTAAATAATAATAAAATGTATGGATTTAAAGCTGAGATGCAAATAGCTTTCTCATAAAATTTCTTTAGACCACAATTGTGGTATTATCTCAGTGCCAGTGTTTACTCACAAAATAATAGCCAAGGTGGTAAGCCCAGTTCCCTGGCTTGATGTGGACTAGAACATAGTCTTCTCTGTGGTTTCTGAGATCGTGGGAGCGGATCTGAATTGAAAGGCAGTTTCGGTGTAACTCAGGGCAAAATCAGATTGCGACGAGCAGCCCAGCAAAAGAGGATTGTGACCGTTAGTAAAGCTTGCGGTTTTGTTTATTTTCTGCAGTTAAAATACTGAAATCTGTTTTTGGATATGTGGGTAAAACTTTTTTCAATGATAAAATTTCTCTATTGATATATGAAAAGGAAGCACTGTCAGATTCCCATACTTGTTTTCTGTCCTGATACCAAATGCTATCATATTCACAAGAAATTAAAAGTTACTATGATTTTCTTTCATACATTTAGTAAGTATCTACTGAGTACATACTATGTGCTAGGCGCCAGGCTAGGGTATGGGGATACGGTGATGAATGACAGATGTGGACCTTCCTTCAATGAGCTTGTATGTCCAGAAGAGGTTATCAACATTATACCATTACTTAGAGAATTTATTAATTACAGTGGGGATATGTGGCTCCGAAGGAACAAGTTGGATTTTAATAACTACTCTGGAGACAGTAGTTCCATTGCCTCATCATAGTCATGATGCGGCAGCTGAAGGTCTGAAGAAGGAGGGGGATGAGATACGCAAAGCCCTGCCCTTTTTGAATCTTTCTACCAATTGTAGGAGTAGGGACTGAGTAGGGGCAGGAGCTTAACACCCCTTCACAGGTTTGTATAGTATCAGAGGATTGCTTTCTCTGATACTATACACATTCAAATACATAAGCAGGTTTATTGGTTAATGGGAATTAAATTCAGAGTTGAGTCTTAACCGTCTTTGTAACTGAAACTGAATGAGATCTAACAACCTTAGCATAGCACTGAGAGTAGCTTATAATAACTTGCTTGTTCCATTTCTAGTGTAACTCATTTGTTTAGCATCTGAGATGAGGTATGTTAAGAGATTTGAAAACCTAAAGCTATAAGGAAAGGCCACTTGGGTAATTTTCACAGGTTCAGAGCTGCTTCAAGCAGATTTCTGGGCATATAGAGAATTAATTGATGTTTCCTTTGGAGCTTGCTGACTCACTGGGGAATGGGGAACTGTCTAGTCTTTAAAGGTGGCTATAATTTAAAGAACAGTAATCATGATGGCAGCCAGTAACTCTTGAACATTTCTTGTGTGTCAGGCTGAGTGCTTTACCCAACTACCACGTTAGATCTTCCTGTAACTTGTGAGGTGGTTATTATCATTTGAATTTACCAGTGACAAAACAGAGGCTGGGGAGCAGTTACTTGCTCTTTGGTTGTCCAGCATCCATCTACTCCTTGTCCGTTTGAGAGATCACTTCTGGTTTCTAGATACAGTTTCCTGGGACCAGAATGAGGGCCCCATCCCCCTCATCCCAGGCCAGATGCCCCCATCCTAGACTCTGAGTCCTGTGCCAAGAGTAAAGGAGATTCTGCTGCCGAGGGTGTGTCCTGACCAGGCCAGTCCTGTCCATACAACATTGCTGTGGGCTGGGTGCCTGGGTTCGTGGCCTCTGAAGCCGTGCCGGTCCCTGCCCCACCGACCTTCTCAATTCCTTGAACTCCTGGTATTTTTTCAGTACATTTTCTTTGGCTTCATTTGCTACTTTGGTTTTTGTTACCTCCCTCCAAAGAATCCTGACTAACCCCGGTGTGTTAGTTTTCAAGCTGCTGGAATGTAATTTCCGGCACCAGAACTGGAATTTAAAGGCACCAACAAGAGGTTCCCTTCACTCAAGAAAGGCCGATGGGTTAAGAACCCTTCTGTCAGCTGGGTGGTCATGTGGCTGGCATCTGCTGGTCCCTTGCTCCTGGGCTCCGTTGTTTTCAGCCACTGTCCCTGTGGGGGTTCCTCGCTTTACTTTTCTGGGGCTGGCTTTCATCTCTTGGCTCCCCTTGGCTCCCTCCAGGTTCTGGCTTTCTTAACATCTCATGGCAACATCTGCTGGGCTCCGAGCATCTCCAAACGTCCGTGTCTCTGTTCACCACGTATCCACATCTGTATCAGCTCTGCTGTGAAGTTTCTGTCAGCTCCGAGGCTTCTGTTATTTCTCTCACTTCTGTCATTTCTGACTCTCCAAAATGCTTCTTCTTTTAAAGGAGACCAGTAAATTAATTGAGACCACCTGGAATGGGTGGAGTCACATATTCATTTAATCAAAATTTAGTACCCACAATTGGATGCGTCACATCTCCATGGAGATAATCTAATCAAAAGATTCCGCCCTACATTATTGAATCAGGATTAAAACATGACTTTTCTGGGGTAGATAATATTTTCAAGCTGGCACACCCATCCTAGAGAGGGTTAAGCAAATAGCGTGCAGTCACGAAAAGCATGTGGCAGAGCAGGGCTCCATTTTGTCCCTATTGCCAGGCCCCTTGCACAGAGAGCCTCTCAGTGTGGTGAAGCCCTGGACTGGGGGCAGGGGGTCAGAGGATGGATCCAGTCCTAGTGGCTGGGCTCTAACTTTGTGTAACCTAGGACCACTTACTGTCTCTTTGGGCGGAATTGCCTGGATGAGATAAATTCTACACATAATCTAAATGGCACTCGACTTGAGACAGTTTCCTCCTTGAGATTTTTTTGATATCCTGTGTCCCAGTTTCTAGAGGCTTTCAGTTTGAGACTTTGGTTTACCAAGTGTGGTCTCAAGCCCAGCAATATCAATACCACCTGGCAACTTGTTAGAAATGCAAATTATGGGTCCTCACCCCATGCCTACTGAATCAGAAACTCTGGGGGTAGGGGCCAACTACTTGTGATTTTACAGGCCCTTCAGGTGATTCTAATGCACACGAAAGTTTGAGAACCATTGGGCTAAGGCAATTTAATTTTATTAAAAAAAAATTATTATGCCTAAGGTGCTGTCCAGAAGTGGGGACCCTGCAAAGGTTAATTAACTACAGCTCCTACTTTCAACGAGCATTCACTTCAGTTGGGGAGACAAATATAAAAGCACAGTTGTCTGGTACAAGAAGGGGTGTGTTACCTGCTATAAAGGAGACATGAAAGAATTACAAGGGCACAGATGGGGCAAAGGGGGACACTTTTGCAGAGAATTGAGTATTTGAGCTGAACCTCAAAGGACTGAGACCAAGGAAGGAAATGGAAGGCCAAGAAGAAAGGGCATTCCATGTAGAGAATGTAGCAGGAACCAAAGCATAACATTTTAAGGGATGATAGGCCCCCCAGTATGATAAGGGGAAGGACTGTTTCAAAAGGAAAGTGGTAGGATATGGGAATGGAGAGTTAGGTTGTGGCCAGACTGAATTGGGTCCTGAATCCCATAGTAAGAGTTTGGACTTTATCCTGTAGACAGTGAACAAGGGAGGAAGTGACATGATGGAAGCTACCTGTACTTTGGTGGTGGCAAAGAGGATCGGAGGCTGGGTACTGAGGCACAAAGTGATGACCACAGTGGGAGAGGAAAGGAAAGGGACACCACTAGGAAGTCTTGGAAAGTTAAAATGACAGCCCCTATGAACTGGGGCCTGGGGGTGGGGGTAGGGATTGAGGGAGAGTTCAAAGATGATTCCATAGTCAATAAAGGACAGGTTATTTAGTAAATGGCGTTGGTAACATCTGGCAAAAAGTAAAATTAGAGCCTTATGTTATACCTTTACCCAAATAAATTCCAAGTAGGTCAAAACTTTAACATTAAAACAATTAGGAACGAATAGAATTCCATTTTAATATTAATGGAGAAGGAAAGGCCCTTCACAAAATGACATAAAATCTAGAAGCTGTAAAATAAAAGATTGATTAATTTGACTACATAGAATTTTTTTCAGGGCCAAAGACAATCAATCAACTTAGAAAGAGTTCCGACAAATCAATAAGAGAAAGAGAATATAAACAGACATTTCACAGAAAGTGGCAAATGACTCTTAATTATGTGAAAATCTTAATCATAGAAAGAGAAATGCATATTAAAACTTTTAATGAGATGCTATTTTTCACCTGTCACATTGGCAAATATCCCAAAGTATAATATTCTGTTGGCAAGGGCTTAATGAAATAGGTAGTTATATATTGTGGTTGGAAATATAAATATAGGTTCAGTCTCTGTGGAGAGCCATTGGCAGTATCTGTCAACATTGGAAATGCAATTTTTTTTGAACCATCAATAACCATTCCAGGAATTTTATCCTACAAATATGCAAATGTGGAGAATGATGTACGTGCAAGGTTGTTTATTGAAGCTTTGTTTGAGTAAATAAATGGTTATTTAATAAAATATAATAAAAATAAATAAAATAGTGGAGCAGTTAAAAATGAGTCAGCTCTACATCTACTGATATGGAAAAACTCCCTGAGATTTATTGTTAAGTTAAAAAAAAAAGCTATAGAATATGTAGGTATACGGTATATATATGGCATATGTATATGGTTTGTAGGACACACTTGCATTTGAGTAAACATGTACCCATATATATATATATATATTTTTATATGTGAATATATATGTATATTTATACATTTATACATAGGCCTATACATAAAATGAGTGAGCTGGAGCTGACTCACACCTGCTTTGTGAAGGCCAGTTGTGCACATCTCTTCTCAACTTCTTGGTCAGTAATTTCATGTTGGTAACTTGAAATCATCCATAATGGGAGGATTTACACCACAGCAATCAACAGATGCTACATCTAGCATGCTACAACAGATGCTAACAGGGCTTTAAAAAATTTTTTTCAGAGTGCCAATTGTTTAACATGTGCTAGCACCCACTGTGTATGTATAAATATGAAATATATCTTGAAGGATACACAAGAAATTGGTAACAGCAGATCTCCCAGGAGGGGGACTGGGTGGCTGGAGAATAGGTATGAAATTTAAACTGTACCTTTTGAATTTTGTCCCAGGAAAATATATTACTTATTTTGAAATAAATATATAAAGCAAACATAAAAGTTACTCCAGTTTCAGGCCCACATGGCTTTTAAAAAAATTGGTAACATATATACAACATAAAATGTGCCATTTTACATATTTTTAAGTATACAATTCATTGGCATTCATTACGTTTACAATGTTGTACTACCATGAGTACTTTCTATTACCAAAACTTTTTTATCATCCAAAATGGAAACTGTAACTGTTAAGCAATAACTCCCCATTCCCCCAGCCCCTGGTAACCTCTGGTATACTTCCTGTCTTTGTGAATTTGCTTATTCTAGATATTTCGTATAGATGGAAACATACAGTATTTGTCTGCTTGTTTCTGGCTTCTTTCACTTAGCATAATGTTTTCAAGATTCATCCTGTTTGTGGCATGTATCAAAACTTTTTTCTTTTTTATGACCGAGTAATATTCTATCGTGTGAATATACCACATTTTGGTTATCCGTTGATGGCCCCTCAGGTTGTTTCTGCTTTTTGGCTATCGTGAATAATGCTGCTCTGAACATTGGTGTATGAGTATCTGTTCGAGTTCCTGCTTTCAGTTCTTTAGAAAAGAAACCCAAAAGTGGAATTGCTGGATCATATGGTAATTTTATGTTTAATTTTTTGATTTACCACCAAATTATTTTCCACATTGGCTTCACCATTTTATATTACAGCCAGCAATGCATGAAGGTTTCAGTTTCTCCACACTCTCATCAACACCTTTTATTTTCTGTTTTGTTTGTTTGTTTTAAAAGCCATTCTAGTGGGTTTGAAGTGGTATCTTAATGTGGTCTTTTATTTATTTATTTTTAATCACAGTTAAGTGGAATTTGTTCCAAGAATGCACGGGTGGTTCAATATAAGATAATCAATGTAATATACTACATTAATAGAATCAAAGATAAAAACCACATAAGCATCTCCGTTGACACAGAGAAGGCATTTCACAAAACCCAATCATTTTATGCAGAAATACGCTCAGAAAAATAGGGGTGTAAGAGAATTCAACTGTTTAGTTTGTAAGCTGCTGGAATGCACTATGCCAGGAACAGAACACCTTTTAAAAAGGTAAATATATTAAGTTGCAGGTTTGCAGTTCTAAGGCCATGAAAATGTCCAAATTAAGGCATCCAGGGAAAGATACAGGGTGACATCTCCTAACTTTCTCTTCAGACCTTTTCAGTGGCTTCCCTGGGGGTGTTTTCTATTTTCTCCAGCAGGGTCTGGCTGTGAGGTCTCTGTTGGCTCTGGTAAAATGGTTCCCTCTTGAAGGACTCTTCCTTTAAGCGACTCCACCTTGAATTGGTGGAGACACATCTCCATGGAAACCATCTAATCAAAAATTATCACCCACAATTGAGTGGGTCACATCTCCATGGAAATAATCAGAAAGATCCCACCCAGCAATGCTGAATGAGGATTAAAGGACACGGCTTTTCTGGGGTACATAATAGCTTCAAACCAGCACATCCCCCAACATGATAAAGGGCATGTATGAAAAATCCACAGCTGGCATCATACTCCAATTCAGTGTGGGTTTTTTTTGGGGGGGGGGTGCATGTGCGTATTGGCCATTTGTGTATCTTCTTTGGAGAAATGTCTAATTAAGCCCTTTGCCTACTTTTTTTTTATATGTTTGCACCCTCAGGACTATTCAACTGATATAGTGTATGTGACTTTTGTATTAATTATGGTGCCTCTGACTATTATAGGGGAAATGAGAAAGATGAATAAATTGTAAGGGAAGAGAATGGTTTTGGTTTTGAACATGTCAAGTTTGAGGTGGATAGGAAATATCAGTGTGCAAATGTCCAGCAGGCAGCTTGGGAGAGTGGACAAAGCAGGTCTTCAGTTCTGGGAATCAGCAGTTTAGTTGAAATTATGATAGTGCAGACATTTCCAAGGGGGTCAGGAGGACTCAACCTGTATAACCTTTCAGAAAGGTCCTGGGATAGAAAAGAAGACACCTGTATCGCCATGGGGAATGCTATCCAAGAGGTAGCAGGAGGGTAATTAACCAAAAGGAGGACATTATTATGTTAATAATAGTGGCTGCCTTTTATGGAGTGCCTCCTAGAAACCAGACTCTGTTTTTGGTGCTTTTTGAAAAAACATAGCCTGATTTAATTCTCACAACCACACTATGAGGTGGGTACTATTTCAGTGATGACAGATTATTTGAGGAGGGTCATTCCAAAGAATAAATCAGGCAAGGCTTCATGGTAACAATGTTGTAGAGACAGACCTTGAAGTATGGTAAACTTTCAGCAGGTAGCGGAGAGAGAGAGATTTCAGGCAAAAGGAGGAGGGTTATGTGATGTGGCTGGAGGGGAGGGATTCACAGGAGGCTGAGGGCTGTGCATGGCTACTTTCCTTTTCTTATTAGAGAGTCACAAAATGTTTCTGAGCTAGAGAATATGCTTTAATCAATTCCACTGATAGTTAAGTATAAAAATTAAATATTTCATTACTATTACTTTTCTTGTATGTTTGTTATGTGGAGAGGGATGATAGGAGACTGAAAAAAGTATGAAATGAAAAATTTGTTGTAGATAATGTAGACGGCCTATGAATGCAGGTATTGCAAGTGTCTGCAAAAGTCAGGGTATTACAGACAGTCTCAGTTCTTATTTTATTTTATTTTTTTACTTAATCAAGCTCAATTTGTGGTAGTTTTTTTTCTTTTTCATCTGTCAGTGCATTATGGAGGCTGTGTTTTCCAGAATATTGTGAATGGGGGATAATCAAAGTGAAGGTGAATAAAGAAATGATTATTTGTTGACTTATGTATATGAATTATTTATTAATTATGCCCAAGAAGTCATGATCCTACTTCGCAAGGTGGTAAGTCCTGCCTCTCTTCTTTAGAGAGATCCTTTGTTTGCACCAGCAATTCTTTAACTTTATAAATATACATAGTGTAAAATGTCACCAAAATTAGGTTTTCAACTCAATCTTTCTCTAGCCCAGAGTTGTCTTTATGTTTGTTACATATGTGTCATTAAGTAATAATACCAATAAGTGACAAAGAAGAAAGGGGTAATGGTGCCATAAACTTGGTTCAGAAAAAGAACTGCCTGGACTTCTTCATGCAGACCTGCTAATGCCTCATACATCTGACTTGTAATTCCTGTTTTTCTAGTCTTGAGCCCATGGGCCAAAGTAGCATTCCATTTTGTTTGTTACTTCAAGTTCCATATCATTTGTTCCTTGATTAAGGGCCTGGAAGTCTCTTTTGTTCTCTAGCCTCCAAAAGGTTTTGTTTTCATAGGTATATGTAGATAGGTGTAGCTAAGTGTTTGTGTAAGGTGACTACCTTTTCTGAACCAGAAACCAGGACATCTTTGCCGGACAAATGCTGGGTAACATAAGAACAGGACGTTGAAATTTAGGACTCCTCTATAATATGCATGGAGTGTGGTCCCGAGAGACACCCCCGTTTTGCTTGCTATGAACTTCACAGACTACTTGGGCAAAATAACCATGTTCAAAATAACCAAGCCACACACTTGGGTCTTGTTCTAGCTCATTAACTTAGGCTGCGGCTTCACAAGCTATGGGCTTCCCCATGTTGTGGGTAGTACTGTTTTCCCTCTCCTTCTCAGAGGAGTTGAGTGAGAAAAAAACACATATTAATGGATATGATGGCGGCTCTGGAGGAAGCAAGGGCCAGATGATGGCTGACTGGGCAGGGAGCCAGCTGGAGGGGTTGTGCACATAGAAAGGGGACAGGGGTGATAGATTTCTCTGGGCCTGTGTCTCAGAACTTCAGCAACACCAGAACTACCTGGAAGGCTTGTTAAAACACATTGCTGGGCCATACCCCAGTCTCTGATTTAGTGGATCTGTGGTGGGGCCCCCAGATTCTGCATTTCTAACATGTTCCCAGGCTAGGCTGAAGCTTCTGGTCCAGGAACCCCTTTGTGAATCCAAGCAGTGATTCCATGAGCAATAGATAGAGTCTAATTTGGGGAGGAACCAGAGAATGTCAGATTGTCATAATCCCTGATTTTGTATGGCATGTCCACCTTTGCAGATCAGTTTAATAAAATCCTTTGCTTCTCACAATAACACCGTGAGTTAGGCAGGACTGATATTAACCTTGTTTGTACAGCTAAGGAAAAATCAAACCGAAGATAGGTGAGTAACTTACCCAAGGGGCAAATGGCAGAACTGAGACTTGCATCTAGCTTCTGACCACAGATATAGTGCTCCTTCTACATTGCATTTAAAGCTAGGAAAGAGTTTACCCATCATCTGTTCTGATAGTTTTCAGAGTTTGTTTGTTTTAATCACACCCCCTCTCCCCACAAAACATAAGTTTTACATGTTAACCCAGTAGGATATACATACATATATGTATGGAATTGAGCAGAAGTTTCATATAACAATTCTTACCTTTACTACTTTCTTTCCTATTGTATTCCATGTCAGTTATTTAAATAGACTTTGAATTTTAGAATAGTTTTAAATTTACAGAAAAGTTGTGAGGATAGTACAAAGATGCCTCTATGCCCCACATCCACTTTCCTCTCTCATTAAAAGTTAACACATTAGTATCTTATTATTAACATTAACATCTTAGACTAGTGGTATTACAATTACACTAATGTCACAATTAATGAACCAATATTGATACATTATTGTTAACTAAAGTGTATACTATAGCCAGATTTTTAAAATTTTTACCTAGCATCCTTTTCCTGTTCCTGAACCCCATCCAGAATACCACCACTACTTTTAGTTGTCGTGTCTCCTTAGGCTCCTCTTGGCTGTGACAGTTTCTCAAACTTTCCTTGTTTTTGATGACCTTCACAGTTTTGAAAATTACTGGTCAGATACCGTAGAGCATGTCTCTCCATGGGATTCATCTGATGTTTTTCTCAGGATTGAACTGAAGTTAAGGATTTGGAAGAAGAATCCAGAGGTAAATACTGTGCTGGTCTCATCATAGCAAGGGTATGTGAGATATCACGAGTGATGTTGACCTTCATCCCTTCAGTGAGTAGTGCTTGTCATGTTTCTTATTGTGTCCTGGTGTGAAAGGATGTATGTCCCCTAGAAAAGGCATGTTTTAATCTAAATCCCATTTCATAAAGGCAGAATAATCCCTATTCAATACTGTATGTTTGAAACTGTGATCAGATCATCTTTATAGAGATGTGATTTAATCAAATGTTGTTAAGCTGGATTAGGTGACGACATGTCTCCACCCACCCACTTATTAAGTGGGTCTTGATAAGTTTCTGGAGTCCTATAAAAGAGGGAACATTTTGGAGAATGAGGTGATTCAGAGAGAGCAGAGCAGAATGACATAGCCATGAGAAGCAGAGTCCACCGGCCAGTGACCTTTGGAGATGAAGAAGGAAAATGCCTCCTGGGGAGTTTCATGAAACCGGAAGCCAGGAGAAGAAGCTAGCAGATGACGCCGTGTTCACCATGTGCCCTTCCAGCTGAGAGAGAAGCCCTGACTGTATTCACCATTTGCCTTCTCACTTGAGAGAGAAACCCTGAACTTCATCGGCCTTCTTGAACCAAGGTATCTTTCTCTGGATGCCTTTGATTGGACATTTCTATAGACTTGCTTTAATTGGGACATTGTCTCGGCCTTAGAACTGTAAACTAGCAACTTATTAAATTCTCCTTTTTAAAAGCCATTCCGTTTCTGCATATTGCATTCTGGCAGCTAGAAAACTAGAGCACACTGTAAAGTCACTCTTCTCCTCTCACCCCTTTCCATATGGTACTCTTCAGATACAACCCACAGTTAAGGACTGGGTAGTTATGCTCCACCTGCTTGAGGGTGAAGTATCTACATAAATTATTTGGAATTCTGCATGGGATATTTCCCATTTTTTGTATTTGTTCTAGTTTGCTAGCTGCTGGAATGCAACACACCAGAGACAGATTGGCTTTTAATAAAAGGGGATTTATTTTGTTAGTTCTTCAGAGGAAAGGCAGCTAACTTTCAACTGAGGTTCTTTCTTATGTGGGAAGACACAGGGTGATCTCTGCTGGCCTTCTCTCCAGGCCTGTGGGTTCCAGCAACTTTCGCAGGGTGATTTCTTTCTGCATCTCCAAAGGCCTGGGCTGAGCTGCCAGTGCTGAGATGAGGTATGCTGAGCTGCTTGGGCTGTGCTACATTGTGCTCTCTCATTTAAGCACCAGCCAATTAAGTCACACATCATTCATTGCAGCAGGCACACCTCCTAGCCGACTGCAGATGTAATGAGCAACAGATGAGGTTCACGTACCATTGGCTCCTGTCCACAGCAATAGATCTAGGCACCATCACATGGCCAAGTTGACACTTGAATCTAACTACCACAGTATTCGATCTGTATTTATATCAGTTTAGACTTGTGATGGTTAGATTCTGGTGTCAACTTGGCCATGTGATGGTGCCCAGTTGTTGGTCAGGCTGGTTGATAAATCATCAGTCAGTTGATTGCATCTGTGGCTGATTACATCTATGATCAACTGTACAAGAGATAATCCATTCAGTTTGATTTGATCCAATTAGTTGAAGTCTTTTAAGGCAGGAGAGAGAATTTTCATTGCTTCTTCAGCCAGAGAGCCTTTCTTCTAGAGTTCATCGAGACCCTTCATCAGAGCTGCCAGCCTCACAGCTTGCCCGATGGATTTTTTTCATTTAACTTTTTTTTATTGTGAAATATAACATATATACAAAAAAAAGAAAAAAGCAATAATTTTCAAAGTACATTCCAACAGTCATCTATAGAATAGATATCATAGTTTGGTACAGGTTACCATTCCTCAGTTTCAGGTTTTTCCTTCTAGCTGTTTTGTAGTTTTTTTCACAATTTGGATTAAAAAAATATATTTTTATTGAGAAATCTTCACACACATACAGTCCAACCAAATCATGCAACCAGTGGTTCACAATATCATTACATAGTTGTGTATTCCTTACCATGACCATTTTTAGAACATTAACATCACTCCAGAAAAAGAAAAAAACTCATACATACCATACCCTTCCTCTCATTGAATCACAATATTTCAATCTACCCTATTTTTATCCTTTATCTCCCTATGTTATTTATTTATTTTTTATCCTTTTTTTCTCCTCTGACCCTACCCTGGATAAAAGGAGCATCAGACACAAGATTTTCATAATTTCACATCCACATTTTGAAAGCTGTTGGCCTATGGATTTTTGACTCTTGCATCTTAAAAATCTTCTATTTACAGATAGCTCCTGTTTCTCTAGAGAACCCTGACTAATACAGGAATATATATTTTATACTTTGGATTATAATCCAAATGTACTTATTTGTTCTGTTCAGATTGTTCTAGCTTTGGCCATTGTGAGCTCAGTTGGTTCCAGTATCCCTTTGACAGAGCCCATCATTGTGATCTTTTTGAGTATGACCTTACTTTCTGTTTCTGGACTCATCTTGTATGTTCCCTAACCCAGCTCTAGGAGGTTTTTGTTTTTAATGCTGATCTTGATCTGTCAAATGTATCTCACTACCCACTACCTGGGCCACTAGCCACAATTTGAGACATACTCACCCAGTTCCACCCCTCATATGTTAAAGATCAGGAAATTGGCACCTTGAAAGGTTCAGTGGTTCATATCCAAGGTCACACCTACGTAGGAGGAAAGCCAGCACTGTGACCTAGCCATCTGGACTTCTGTCCTGTACTGACAGATGCAGGGCACAGGATGGTTTGACATTCTTATCATCTCACCCAAGTCCTTGTCTATAGACAGTTACATGTGAATTCTGCCCACCCAGGTCAGAGATAGTGCAAAAAGATGCAAAGGGTATTTGGCCAACCTTCCTTGTGGAGGTTGCATTGGAAAGTCTGAGTTATCCAATCACAGTGGAGTTTTGTAATGGTGGACAAATTAGAAACCTACAGCATACAATAGCTGAGGTCAGCACTTCACAACTGAGGTTTGACACATGATTGGCCTCTGTTTTGTAGGGGAAGAGGGGACAGAACTATTTTCTGCCTTTCCTATGGGGAAATCCAGAAAGAAGTGAGCTCTAGCAGCATAATCTCCAAATTTGACTTCCTCCTGTGGCCTTCTAGGATCCCCAGAGACTAAGTTGAAGAGACAGGATTTTGGAGTTCTAAAGGCCCAAATAACCTGGTATTAGGATGTAGTATAAATAATCAGCTACACTGAGAAGCATATTTTCCTTTGTGATCGATAGTAGTTTAGATAAAGGGAATTGTAAAGGACAAATTTATTTCTTACTCATCTCTCAGGATGTTTTATTTCAAAATACATATTTTTTTGTTCTTTTTGGAATTGAAGGTGGGAGCTATGGTTGAAGAATTCTTCTTCTAAAGGGTTTTAAAGGAATAAGGTAGCAGTGAGGTATTAAGACATTTTGTTTGTAAGTGATAGAAACCCATCCAGCTTAGGGACAAATTAAAAGAAAATGGCTTATGTAGTGAGCAAATCCAAGAGTAGCTTCAGGAATGGCTGAACCTAGGGGCTCAGATTGGTTCATGTGCACCCCTTTTGTTGCCTTTTCCTAGCCTGTTTTCATCTGCCTACATTCTTTGGCAGGTTTTCTCTGTACCAGCCACTTAGCAGTCAACAACTTTATTAGTTTTGCAGATGCTTGTTGGTTCTAACTGTCCATGCCTGGGTCTTGAACCTGTCACTGGGGCACTGGTGGCCAGGTCTGGATTGGGTTTTCCTTTAGGAACTAGGGATACAGCTGGTTCCTTAGAGGAAGACGGAAGTACTGTTACCAGAAGGGGAAGTTTCTTGGGCCAGCAAAAATTAATGCCCACCCATTCTCAGTAGTGTAGGAACACTCAGGATGAATGCTTGATGAATGGGTAAATGCCCAACTTCCATGCTACCCATAGTTTTGTTTATTCAGTCCCCTACTAATCCATTTATTTTGTGGACTTGGGAGTTCTAGAGAGACTTCCTTTTCATTCCTTGATTAATGTACTATCCTGATTGCCAGCCTTTGTTAGGCCTCTAGCAAATGCTGCTTCTTACTATCCCTTTTGCTCATTTCAAGGCTAATCTGTTAGTCTTTGCTAGAATATGATGAGCCTTTCTTCTGTAAACCTCCACATTTATTGTTTAATCACATCAGTGTTGGACAATTTATGGTTGATCTAGCTGAATGGTCACCATAGATCTTCTGACAAATCTGTTTTGCTATTGGGGCCAAGAACATAACTTCTGATCTTTCTTTTTTCTGACTCAGATCATTAGTGGTTAATTCTAATCCTTCCTTTTTTTAGGGAGAGAAGGATAAATCTTTTTATTTGTAGATGAGCCAAGAATTATTAGTAGCAGGTTTTTAAAATTTTTGTTTGAAAGTTTGATTATTGAAGTCCCTTTGGCTTCTTTTGTTTGTTGTTACCTGTCTTCTGCAAATATCACTGCTTATTAGCACCTCTTTTGCAGGTAGAAAAAGTAAGATTAAGGGTGTAATTAAAATCTTGACAGCATCCCATGGTTTTTTCTTGTTTTGCTCTGGAGGGGCTGCCTACTCGATTTTTCTGTGCAAGACCAGTTTCATGTAATGACCAGCATGAATTGTGTTGGATTATCTGTGGATTCCACTTAAGCAGCCTTTTGGTGTCTCCTTTTACAGCAGGAAGTTGAAATTTGTCTTCAGAGACATCTTCCTCTGGAAGATTTCAGTTTTTTCCTTTTACTTCCCTATTCAGTTCAATCTGGAGCAAATTAAAAATGAATTAATGCCAAGTTGAAAAGAGGGGAAGTGTTTGGGTCTATTATCAGACCCAGAGTCCCTATTATCACTATATTTCACAGCTGAATAGAAAAGATTTTTAGAAATTTGTCTCTATTAAAACAGATAATCAAGTTTGCTATACATTGATTTTTTTTTTTAATGGAACAGGTGCTCTCATATATTTTAATTTTTATGTGAAAAATTTAAGGCAATTTATGAAGGCTGTATATCAAGAATACTTCAGTGAATCTTTAGCCTTATGCCAAGTTTTCTGGGGTTCTCCAGAGAAACAAAGAACCTGTTTACAGGTGTATGTGAATATTATGAAATTTATAATAGGAATTTGCTCACATAACCGTGGGGATTGGCAAATCTAAATTCTGTAGGACAGGCCACAAGTTGGGCACTCTGGTGAGGTTCTCAGTGAATTCCCCAGGAGAAGCTCACTGGAGTAGAGATGGAAATTCTTCTTTCTGACTGCTGAATTCCTCCGTTCTTGCTTTAAAGTCTCCAGCTGATTGGATGAGATGTCTTTCATTGCTGAAGGCAATTTCTCTTGTTGGTTGTAGATGTAACCACCCATAGATGCGATCAACTGACCAATTATTTAAATCTACGAAATACCCTTACGATTACAACCAGGCCAGTGCTTGTTTGACCCAATAACTGGGCAACATAACCTAGCCAAGTTGACACATGAACTTAGCCATCATATTAAGCTATTTCATTTCTTGGGTCTCCAAAAAAATAATTTAAAAATACAGAAAAAGAAACGTATTCTGAAAGTGCCATTAACCAATCATTAGTCATTAGATAATGTAATGGAAAAAATTATCCAGTATTGCACATTGATTTTTGTATTGGCTAGTTTCTGTGTTTATTTAAAATAGTTCTTTACTAGTTCAATGCCGTCCCTTTTGTTTTTTTTTAATCTTCAAAATATTTGTATCTAGGCTGTGGTCAAGATTCATAAAAATATCATTTTGCTTAGGTTTTTCATTCATTTATACAACACACAAACAGGGCATGCCTTTGTATCATGAGAATATTTTTAGAAGACTAATGAGGTGGAAAGATTTGTGTTTTATTCCCTTGGTTTCCCTCTGTTCAGACACCTGCAGTTGCCATTAATTACTACTCCCAGGGCTCTGTCCCTTTGTCTGTTGTGCAGCTTTTTAAAATAATACTGGGAGGAAAGCTGGGTGCTGAAGCAAATATCTGCTTTGGAATAAATTGATTTTTTTCTTTTCCTTTTTTGGGGAGGGGTGGGTAGCTCAAAAGAAGGTTCATTTAAGAGTAAAAGCTGTTTTTCTTAAACAGGCATTTTTTTTCTTTTCAAATTTTTCTTCAGTCTGTTCCCAGTATGAGCGCCTCTGGTTACCTAATTTTTTTCTTAATCCAAAAATTTTGAATACCTTTTATGACTCCTGCATTGTTTCAGAAATAGAGAATGTTTGCTTTGTTCAAGATCTCTTTTCAGTGGTTCTTGGGCCAAACCAGTGCAGATCATTTGAGTTGGAAAGTGGCTACTCATCAGCCTGGCATTTAAAAAAATTTATTCATGGAAGAAATAAGTATGTTCTCATTTAGAGGTTTAGCCTATTGCTTTCCTTTTAGGTAAACTTTTTTTTTTTACTTTTTGTTTTTATTTTTTATCATCACAATTGCCTTTTTTTAATTTGTAAAAAATAGCATATATACAAAAAGCAATAAATTTCAAAGCACATTGCAGCAATTAGTTGTAGAACAGATTTCAGAGTTTGGTGTGGGTTATGATTCCATAATTTTAGGTTTTTACTTCTAGCTTCTTTAAGATACTGGAGACTAAAAGAAATATCAATATACTGATTCAGCAGTCCTTGCTTGTTAAACCTTACCTTCTCTGTGTAACTCCACCATCACCTTTGATCTTTCTCCCACTCTTTAGGGGAGAATGGCTATGTCCATTCTAACTTTTTCATGTTGGAATATGAAATATTTCATATTTCATTGATAATATGGGATAGGGGGATGGAACTAGCTGATGTTCTGGAGAGGCTGGCCCCTCTGCATTTCAGGACTTTTCTGGTCTAAGGACCCATCTGGAGGTTGTAGGTTTCTGGAAAGTTATCCTAGTGCATGGGTGGCATCTTATATAACACCCTAGATGTTCTTTAGGATTGGCAGGAATGGTTTTGGTTGGGGTTTGGCAAGTTATGGTAGGTAGCAATGTCTAACTGAAGCTTGCGTAAGAGTGACCTCCAGAGTTGCTTCTTGACTCTATTTAAACTGTCTCAGCCACTGATACCTTATCTGTTACACTTCTTTTCCCCCTTTTGGTCAGGATGGTATTGTTGGTCCCACACTGCCAGGGCCTGACTTGTCCGTGGGAGTCATCTCCCATGCCACCAGGGAGACTTTCACCCCTGGATGTCATGTCCCACATAGGGGATGGAAGACAATGATTTCACTTGCAGAGTTGGGCTTGGAGAGAAAGAAGCCACATCTGAGCAACAAAAGAGGTCCTCCAGAAGTAACTCTTAGGCAAACCTATAGGTAGCCCACTTCTCCACTACGTACATATGCTTCACAAGAGCAAGCCTCAAGATCAGGGCTTGGCCTGTTGATTTGGTTTGTCCCTAATGTTTGACACAGTATTAGGGGTTTCCCCAGTGGTAAAGTTTAATAGTTCCATATTATTTCTCCTATCTTTTAGGTAAACTTTTAAATTTAAGTATAACATACTTGTAGAAAAGTACACAAGGTGTAAATGTATAGTTTAATGAATTTTCATAAGATGAACTCATCTACATTCAGATCAAGAAATAGAATGTTACAGGCTCCTCTGAGGCCTCCTTCATATGCCACCCCCAGTCCCTATCTCTATTCCCAAAGGACGGTGGCTACCCTGATATATAACACCATCATTATCCTTGCCTGTTTTTCTCATTTATATAAATGGGATTTATGGGGTCTGTGAGAGTCACTCATATTTTGATGTGTTGAGTAGTTTGCTCATTTGTACTGGTAGTAGAATTCCACTGTATAAAGATACCAAAATTTATTTATCCGTTCTATTACTGGTAAACATTTGTTTTTTTCCCATTTGGGGCTATTATGACCAATGCTGCTGTGAACATATTTGTACATGGCTTTTGGTGAACAGACACCAGCATTTTCATTGAGTATGTACCTAAGAATAGAGTTGCTGGATTACAGGGTTGGCCAATGTTTATCTTTAGCTGATTTCCCCAAACAGTTTTCCAGAATGGTTGCAGTTTACATTTCTTCTAGCGATATACAAGAGTTCTAGTTGTTCTACATTTACACTTGATATTTTCTGCTTAACCATTCTGGTTGATGATAACGTAGCTCATGGTTTTAAATTGTGTTTCCTTGATTATTAAAGAAGTTGATTGACTTTTCATGGACTTATTGTACATTGCTTTAAAAAAACAGTGATCTTAGCTGTGTTCTTTGGTCATTTAAATCACAGCCTGGATTTCAGTGTTTAAAGAAACAGACAACCAAGTATTAAACAAAAAACCTAGGGAAAAAATTGATCAGTATTTGTGAATTTGTGATATGAACTTCTGGGGCAAAGAACAAGTCTTATTTCCTCACCAGTATTACTGTGTTGTTGTGGAAATGTAAGGATATATATGCAACTACAGACTTTGTGATAAAGTTTCTTATCCCACACTAATTGAGTTAATAGTTAATGCACTGGATATCATAGGGAATGCTAAAAAGGTGAATATAGTCTTGGACCTTCAAGAAGCTCAGATATGTACATGACATTGTGAAATGATGCTGTTATGGAGCATTGGTGAGGAAGATGGGATTAAGCCTTACGAGAGGAATGCATGGACATTTCATAAACATAGGAGCCTTTAAACTGTGCTGTAAAAGATTTTGTGAGTACAGGTGGAAAATTTGTGAGTGGAGGTGGACATTTCTTTCAGGCTAAGAAGTAGAGAAGTTCCAAGAATATGACCTGTTTGAGGTATAGCAGGTGTCCAAGATGGCTGGATCATAGAATGTGCAGAGGGATATGAAGGAAGAACAATGTATTAGAAATTAAAGAGAGTGAAATAGTTTTTCTTAATATTCAAACAGAAGCTATCAAACAATTAAAAAAAGACCAAAACTCAGTAGAAAAATAGGTAATGGGTATGAACAGATAGATCACCAAAAGGAAATAAACTCAATCTTCATAATATGAAAAGATGCTTAAAATGATTCATAATAAAAAAATGCAAATTTAAGAACATGGAGATTGTGTCCTAGCTGAGGTTTAAGAAGACTGTCTGATAAGAGATGATATTCAGAAATGTGTGCAGAAAGTTTCCTTCATTTGTGGCTGGCAAGAGAATAAATTGCTATAAACCTTTATGGAGGGCAATCTGACAATCTTTTTCAAGCTTGAAAATGTGTACAGTATCTTACCCAGCAATTCTCCTTTTAGAAATGTACGTTAAAAGTATTTACACTTGTACAAAAGGATATGACAGTAAAAGACTGTTTTACTAAACATGTTTTCCTAAACATGTTTCAATGGAGTACTGTGATATAAATTATGGTTCATCCATTCTATGACTTCCTGTGCAGGCAATGAGAAGAATGAGGCAGCTCCCTCTGTACTGATAAACTGGCATGGAAAAATCTCCAGGACCTATTGTTAACTGGAAAAAAGGAGGTGCAAAAAGTATATAGTGTGATAGTATTTAGGTAAAAATTGGGAAGGGAAGGAAACACACACATGTATCTGAAAAAATAAATATAAAATTGATTGTATTGGCTGCTTCCTCAGAGGAGAATTAATTGGCTAGAGGACAGGGATGGAAAGACGACTTTTTATTGTACAGACTTTTGTAATTTTTGAATTTTGGACCATGTGGATATATTACTTATTTAAAATAAATAAAATAGCCCTGCCTCCCCTAAAATAGGATTGAGATCATGGAGAACTCTGAATTGTCATCTAAATTTCCATGTTTAATTAATATTTGGTGATGTATTGGGGTTGATGAAATTCTTTCATGTGCATTCATTCTCACTTTTAATGCTCACAGTAACCAACAGTGGTTGGTTTCTATTTTACAGGGGGGACAGCTGAGACTCAGGTATTTATTACAAAGCCATTCAGTAGCTGATATTAGATTTGAGAACATCAGTAGTATTATTTAAGAAATATCTCACTATAATTTTGTTATTAAAAGGAAAAAAAGGCAACAGGTGCATGGGTAGTTCCGTGGTTAGAATGCCCACCTTTGATGCGGGAGACCCGGGTTTAATTCCTGGACCTTGCCCCCGCCCCCCCCTAAAAAAAAAAAAGAAAGAAAGAAAAGGAAAAAAAAGGCAGAAACTAGAAAGTATTTTTAGGCTGAATGAATATATTATACTGAATCATAGTAGTTGAAGCTTAATAATTGGGGAAGTATTTATTAGCAGTTTTTATCTAGACCTTTATCTGCTTACTCTTGTACTATGATCAAGTCTTAGCTGTTCACTCCAGATTAAAGTTTGGTTTTAATAGACACTTTCTTCATCAGTGTATGTGCTGGTTTGAAACTGTTGTATACCCCAGAAAAGCCATGCCCTTTGATCCTCATTTAATATTGCTGGGTGGGATCTTTTTTATTGTTTCCATTGAGATGTGACCCCCCCCTAATAGTGGGTGGTAACTTTTGATTTGATGGTTTCCATGGAGATGTATGTATACCCATTCAAGGTGGGATTGCTTACTGGAGCCTTTTCAGGGGGAGCCATTTTGGAAAAAGCTTTAGATTCCACACAACCAGAGACCTTTGGAGATGCAGAGGGAAAATGTCCCCAGGGTAGCCTTATGAAATGAGGAGAGAAAGCTAGCAGATGTTGCTGTGTGCCCTTCCAACTGGGAAAGAAACCCTGAACTTCATCAGCTCTTTCTTTGATGTTAAGGTGTCCTTCTCTGGATTCATTAATTTGAACATTTTTGCAGCTTTGGATCTGTGAAGTTGTGACTTTGTGGGTTCCCTTTTTGGAAGCCATCTTGTTTCTGGTATATTGCATTCCTGCAGCTTACAAATTAAAACACTGGGCAAAACAGTTGGAATTCATTTTTAAAAAAGGTGGTGAAGGTCTGATATTTTATTTGCTTAATGCATCCTATGGATTTGTTTGTTTGAAAGATCCAGAAAGGTCATCCTCATTTTTTATTGATGGGAAGGAAGGCATTGGATTTGTTTCTTACAGACCTCAGGGTGATGATGATGAATTTATGTGTGTCTGTCTGCTCTGCCACAGTGTCAGCAAAGACCAGGCAAATGTGCCCAACATGAGTGAGTTAATGTGGCTGTCATAGAATCTGTCCCCTTCCTTCCAGAATAGCAGTTTCCTCTCTTAGGATCTATTCAAGCACAGAGACTGGTGGTGATTATAATGGTTAGAGTAGCAGTTAAATATACTCCATCTTATTTGACCTTTTGGCACTAGGTGAGACAGATAGGAAATGGCTTATTCTAGTTATACAGATGAGTGTATATAACAAGAGAGGTGTAGTTATACATATGTAAAAGGATATGTCCACAGTCTCACCTTTTTAAGTGGTGGAGTAGACTATGAATCCAGTAACTGTGTTAAGTAGAAATTCAGTAGAACAAGAAAATGTAAGGAAACATTTTCATGACCTTGTGTTAGGCAAAGGTTTATTAGATTTCATACCAAAAGCATGAGCAGCAAAAGAAAAATTAGATAAATGGAACTTAATAAAAATTTAAAACTTTTGTACATCAAAGGATATTATCATGAAAGTAAAACGACAGCCTTCAGAATGGGAAAAAATATTTGGAAACCAAAAATCAGGGTTTATTAAATTTCTAGAATATATAAAGAAATCATTCAACTCAACAATAAAAGACAAACAAGCCAATTTAAAAATGGGCAAATGACTTTTCTCCAAAGAAGGTGTACAAATGGCTAATAAGCACATGAAAAGATGCTTAACATCATTAACCATTAGGAGAATGCAAATCAAAGCCACAATGAGATCCCATTTCACACCCACTGGAATGGCTACTATAAAAAAAAAAAACAGCAGGAATTAAGGTGTTGAGAGGCTATGGAGAAATAGGAATGCTCATTCATTGTTGGTGGGAATGTAAAATGATGCAGCCACTGTGGAAAACAGTTTGGCAGTCCTCAGAAAATTAAGTAGAGAATTATCATCTGCTCTAGAAATCCTACTTGTATATTCCAAGCGATTGAAAGCAGGGACTTGTACAGATATTTGCACACCGATGTTCATAGTCTCATTTTCACATTATTCACAATTGAGGAAAGATGGAAACAACCCAAGTGTCTATCAACGAATGAATGTATAAACAAAATGTGATATATGCATGCAATTGAATATTATTCAGGCATAAAAGGAGATCACCCTGGGACAGGCTTTGTGGTATTTTAGATATACAGCAGCTATATTATTATTATTTTTTAATATTTATAATGAGATATTTTCCTGCACCATACAGTCCATCCTAAGTAAACAATCAGTAACTCACAGTATCATCACATAGTTTTGTATTCATCACCACGGTCATTTTAAGAAATTTTGCATTGCTCCAGAAAAAGAAATAAAAAGACCCATACATCCTATATGCCTTACCCTTCCCTCTCATTGACAGTCTACTCCAATTTATGTTTTTGCCCCTTGTCCGACCCCCCCCCCATTACTTATGTATTTTTTTGCCCTCATTTTTTACTCATCTGTCCCATACCCTGGTTAAAGGGAGCATCAGCCACTAGGTTTTCACAATCACATGGTCACATTATAAAAGTTTTATAGTTATACAATCATCTTCAAGAATCAGGTCTACTAGAACACAGTTCAACAGTTTTAGATACTTCACTCTAGCCAGTTCAATGTACCATAAACTAAATATCCATTTGTAAGTGTGCATTTAGAGAGACAGGCCACATGTGAGCAACTAAAGAGGTTCTCTGGGGTTGACTCTTAGGTATAATTATAGGTAGGCTTAGCTTCTCCTTTGCAAGAATAAGTTTCATAGGATGATCCCTAAATTGAGGGCTCAGTCTTTTGAATTGGTTGTTCCCACTGCTTGCAAGAATATCTGAAATTCTCCAAATAGGGAAGTTGAGTATTTGCTCTTTCTTCCCAGTCCCCCAAGGGGACTTTGAAAACATTTTTATTTTCACAGCAGCTTTATTAAAGCCTTCACATGACTGAGTTCATGCATGAGGTTAGCTATGGGTCACTCTCATCCTGGGAGGAGTCAGCAAGTTTTTTCATGGAGATTGATCCCGGGCCTGCTAGAAATAGAATTTTTTACTATTGATCTGGAGTATGAAGTGGAAATTATACTGTCCAAATCCCATACCTCCTTTATTCCCTCTGCTAATTCTTTCCGCTTTGATCATTTGACAAACATACTGGGCTCTTTGTTGTTCTTCACTCAAGCACCCTCCTGCCTCGGGGCCTTTGTACTTGCTACTTTGCAGATGGCACAATTGGTTGGTAACTTGGAAGTAGTTGGGATTCAGCCTGATCTGGTAGCTTCTAGCATAGGCTTTTCTGAGCAGGGCCAAAAACTAGTTTGAATGGAAAAGATCTGTGAGGTCACGGTAACTGAGCTGCTCAGCAATGGATTGCTAAAGGAACATAATGATGTTTTCAGAAATGTAAATTCTGTAGCTATTTATCCATGCCTACTGATATGCCAGGCCCTTTGTGGGTGCTGGGGATACAACTGCAAAGTTCCTGCCCTCAAGGAGTTTGCATTATAAGCAGATAAGTAGAAATGTCAGGTAATGGTAGGTGCCATGGAGAAAATGAAAGCAGTGCTAAGGTGGTTAGAGAGTACGGAGAGCTGGGGGTTGCTATTTGATTTTTTTTTTAACATTTTTTTCATTGTGAAAAATAATATATATGCAAAAAACCAATAAATTTCCAAGTACTTTTTAACAAGTAGATATACAACAGATTTTAAAGTTTGGTATGGGTTACATTTCCATGATTTTTCATTTTTTCTTCTAGCTATTCTACAACTACTTGTTGCAGTGTACTTTGAAATTTATCGCTTTTTTGTATATATATTATTTTTCACAAAAAAAAGAAAAAGAGAAGAAAGAGTATAATAGAGAAGATAGTATTTAAAAAATGAATATGACTGCTGAGTCAATATATTATAATATCTTTAGGTCTCCAGTGTCTTGGAGCAGCTATTTGATTTTAATTAGAATGGTCAGAACCTCTCCTGTAAGGCAGCATTTTTTTTTTAAGATTTAAAAAATATTTTTATGGAGAAATCTTCACACACATGCAGTCCATACATGGTATACAAATTGTGGTTCACTATTTCATCACATGGTTCTATATTCATCACCATGATCGTTTTTTAGAACATTTGTACCACTCCAGAAAAATAAATAAAAAGTAAAAGGAAAAAACTCATTTATCACATACCACTTATTGCTCCCTCTCATTAACCACTAGTATTTCCATCTACCCAATTAATTTTGTCCCTTAGCCCCCCTATTATTTATTTATTTTTTTTATCTATACTTTTACTCATCTGTCCATACCCTGGATGAAAGGAGCATCAGATACAAAGTTTTCACAATAACATGGTCACATTGTGAAAGTTATATCTTTATACAGTCATCTTCAAGAATCAAGACTACCGGAACACAAGCTCAACAGTTTCAGGTGTTTCCCTTTAGCCACTCCAGTACAAAAAGGGATATTTATATAGTGTATAGGAATAACGTCCAGGATAACGTCTCGACTCTGTTTTAAATCTCCCAGCCACTGAAACTTTATTTTGCCTCATTTCTCCCTTTTCCCTTTTGGTCAAGAAGCCTTTCTCGATCCCATGATGCCGATTCTGGCTCATTCCGGGTGTTTGATCCCATAATACTAGGGAGATTTACACCACTGAGAGTCATGTCCCATGTGTGTGGCAATGATTTCACCTGCCGAGTTGGCTTAGAGAAGAGGACACATCTGAGCAACAAAGAGATTCTTGGGGGTGACTCTTAGGCCTCATTTTAAATAGGCTTAGCCTGTCCTTTGCAGGAATAAGTTTCATAGGGGTGAACCCCAAGATTGAGGTCTTGGCTTATTTTTTTGTCCCTATTGCTTGATAGAATATCAGAAATTCTCCAAATAGAGAAATTGAATATTTCCTCCTTTCTCTCCAGTTGCCCAAGACTTTGCAAATACTTCTTTATTCACTGCCCTTATTACTCTGGGATATATTGGGGGCATCACACTAACCTGGACAAACCAACAAGATCTCATGCCCAATTCAAGATTCCTGTACTGATGGTGTTCAACTTAACTGAACATACAAGTTAAATTAGGTAATATGGCTACCCAAAAATATAAATCTTATATCAAATAACCATCTCTCCTGTAAGGTGCCATTTGAGCAGAGATGAGAAGAAAGAGGAGAAGCACAGAGGACACTAATGTCTGGAGGAAGATTGGTTGAGGGAGAGATAACAGTGCAAGGGCCCTGAGGCAGAAGGGTGGCTAGAGTGAAAACTAACAAAGAGCCTAATGTCGGTTTGTGGAACAATTAAAGTGGAAAGAATTAGCAGATGAAGTATAGGAAGTATGGAATTGGGACAGATAATATATAGATATATATAGATATAGACCATATAAGAAAAAGAAATGTAAAATGTTCATCTATGAGGAGGCATTAGAGGAGAGAAATTTATAGTGATCCGTTGGCCAGTTCAAAACAAGAGTCTGGTCCATGGAAGGAGAGTCTTTGTCGAGAAATATCTTTAAAACCAAGGGAATGGATGAGATGACCCAGAAAAAATGTGACTGAAGAAGAGACATTTATGTATTGTGCAGAGGAGAAGTGGTCAGTGATAGAAACTTGAGCCTTCGTTCCAGGCAGCAGGAGGAGCACAAGAGACAAGAATGCCCCTGAGATCCGCAGAGTCTGAGGAGCCAACTTGAAGGCCTTCTTGATGTTTGTGAAGGGATTCATCAGAAAATGATGAAATCGTGACCATCCTTTAATAGCCTTTTCCTCTAAAGTTTACAGAGCACCAAACAATTCTGTGATGTGGTTCAAGATCAATATCTTTCTTCACTTTTCGAACACTGTAACTCAAAATTGACGCAGCGATGGGACTTATGCAGAGTCACAGGTTTGTCTGCATCAGAGTTGGGACTTGAACTTAATACTTTTGACTCCCAAGTCAATCTTCCCATTAAACTGAGAAATGTATTACTGTGACATGGGGGAATACTTTTGAGAAAAGCAGAATTTAAAATTACATGTACAGTACGAACTCAATGACAAATCAGATAAGTACCTAGAAAACATTCTGGAATGAAATACAACAAAATTTTATAACTCTTGCTAGGTGACAGGATTATAGGTGATTTAAATGCGTGTCTTTTAATACTTTCAGGTAGTGTGAAATTTCTGCAGTGAACATGTTTTCTGGGTTGAGCCTGTAGTCTAATGGGTTTTGTTTGGATAAGAATTTCTTTATGGGAGGCTTCTTCTTTCAAGGAAGATCATGTACCCACACTCTCTGCCTTCCGTCCTGTAAGGAGGATTACCTTTCTCTGCTCCTCCGGACGGCCATCCAATTGTGCGTGGAATCGCAGCTGCTCTTCCTTACTCAAAGGCCTTGCCCTATGGATTTATCCCCTCTTTCCTGCATTATCAATTTCTCCATCTAGTGGATCATTCTCATCAGCCAATAAATGTGCAAAATATACCCTGAATCCAATCCCTCCTCATCAGCTCATCATTGACCTAAGCCATCATGTCACCTCTGGTCTATATACATAAAACTATAGTTCTTGGCGAAAGTGACTATATAATACACACACACACACACACACACACACACACACACACACACACACACATACACATAGCATAACTATGAAAGAGGAAGAAAGGTCTTGTATGCAGAAAAGCTTTATGTGATTTTGTTTGGATAAGAATTTTCTTTCAGGCAGGCTTAGGTTCCAAGGAAAATCATGGTACCCGCACTTTCTGTCTTCCTCCTTTTGGAAGCCCTTTTGGGGCTGCTACCTCCAGTGTTACCTGGAGACTTTGTCTGTGTATGTTCTAAGGTCTTTCCTGATTACCAAGGAAATGTTTCAGATTGTCCATCACTATTGTTATGTTCATTAACAAGAAGATGATTTTATTCACCATCTGTTTTGTCTAACATTTTGTAGCAAGAGTGATCCTGTGACACATGCTGTTTCTTTCCAGTTCCTGCCATTGAATATCTGATGGAGTATTAGGAGACATTCCTTATTTATTAAATAGAGCCTCAGTTGTACCTTTGTCTAAAATGACTTGGGGTTTTCTTTTCATTCATTCATTCATGCAGCGTTTATCAATATCGAGCAACTACTTTGTGCCAGTTCTGAAGCTAGGTGGTGAGCACACATATGCAATTTCTGTTTAAATTGGACTTCCTTCCATGGTTATGGGCTATTTAATCAGTTGGCTACTGCCTGACTGCTTCCTAATGTGCTTAATCTACTTTCTGATGACGCTAATCTATTTGTTTCATACTGAGAGTATACTCAGTTAATAAACTTTTATTCAAGATGAAGATTGAGAATCTGGCTATAAGTCACAGAATGCAATACTTTAATAAGAGACATTTAAACCTACATTCTGAACAGCCTTTCCTGCAGGGATAGGAAATTAAAACCTGCTAGTATAATTTTCTTTGAAAGAAACTCCTGGGAAAGTTTGCTTGGTTTGGAAGGATATGGGTTAACTCATTGGTAGAGCTGACAAATGTACAGTTTAGGTTGTATATTGGGAGTCAAGCTAGAGCCAGAGCTACTAGAGTGATGAGGCAAAATGCTCAAGTGAAGGTTTTTATATTTTCAGCCCTTTAGGTAGTAATATGTTTGAAAATGCCCCGAGTTAGTAATATGTTTGAAAATGCCCAGAGTTAAAGTGAGGTGGGGGTAGAGGGAATTGGTGGGGAAATGTTTTAAATCTGGGAAACCTGATGGTATGACTTCATACATCTTGTTTATAGGTTCAGCTGATGGTTTGCATATTGGTAGGGCTGGGCAATGTTGGAAATTATCTTGTCTCTTCCTGGCTTTAAGCAAGTTCCAGAAGCAAATATCCATGATCTCCATAGGGTTGATGTAATGCACAGATTTTAAAATGTTGTGGGATTTCACCTTTGAACATTCACATGCCTAGCGTGAATTGCATTGAATAAGATGAACAACTTGAGTGCCCAAGTTGTTTAATTGTTTCTCTCTTAATTCTGTTTAGACTGTTGATCCTAAGCCAAATAAAATATTAGTATTGTTGAACAGAATTGAGTGCCTCATACTGGTGCCCGATTAGTTCAAGTGCCTCTCGTTGCATTCAGAGACTTTATCCATGTCTGAGATCTCCTTTCAGAGCATAAAAGAATGGCCTCTCTAACTCCTGTCCTTCTTTTAGTTAGTTGATGCTATAATCCAGTTAATAGTGTTCCACGGGAAGTGTTGCTATCAGTGATACAAAGGCTTTCTCTACATTCTTATTCATGCTTGAATAAAATGATTCCCCTTTATGTTTTAAAAAATGAAAACATTGGAGGTGTCGCTGGAAGTGCTTATTCATTCAAGCTGAAGATGTACTGTGGGTGTTATGTCTGATGACAGAGAGCTTTTGTAGCAGGTTTATGTCTAGAGTGTTTTGTTTGTGTTTATGTGTGTTTGTTAAGACGGAAGTTTTTAATAGAGAGATTAGTTTCTGGTGGAGACCTAAACACAATCTGCCTTTGGGTTGAACTTTTTTCCTCTCCTATGGTACCTTTTGTTATTATTTACATGGGAGAAAAAGGTGAAATCTTTTTCTTCCCCATTTCAAGATATATATTTTTATGCTCATTTATTACATCTTTACCAGTAAGTTGGGAACTTGAGGGAAAAGAAAAGTAGAGAACATCACCCCTTCTGTGAGAGAGAGAAAGAAAGATGGTGAGGGATCATGTGTACATGGGCATGTGTGTAATAGTCAAGTTTAGATTATAAATACCAAATAGTCTTCTGGTTTTGTAAGCCAGATTTCTTTCTCAGCCCTAAAAGGGTTTTTATTTTTTCTGTCAGCATTCACAGTCATAAATTCTATGTATGTGTTTAATATAATGCAGTGACTTTGGTTTGCATTTACTTTTCATTTATTTCCCTTTTTGACCAGAAGAGATATAAAGTTAAATATAAATTCTGAATGCATAATTGAAAAAGTAATTATGATTTACTTGTTACTTCAGCAAAGAATTGCTTTTATTTAAAGCCATTTTTATTTTTAAGGAATTTGAAAAATGTCCACTTACAGATCCACTTATGTTAGGCCATTATAAATGTTTTTGAAATAAGATTTTGGTTGATTTCTTTGTCATTCTGTTTCCACAATTCAAAATCTTCTTCTCTTCTGCCCACTTTTCATCCCCTAATTTCACAATAATCAGTAATTGGCGTTGGGAGTCTTTCTTGGTTGTGGGGAGGATTGACTTAAATATTAAATGAATAAATATTAATGGTAGGCCTTTAATACAATTTCATGTAAGTGTGGCTTTGATCTGTTATGTAAAATTTAAAGCTTAACTTTATATAAATAAGAAACTTAACTTTTTTTAAAGAACTTGGGTTCAGTGCCTGTGAGTTTGTGACTTGATTTTTGAGCATTGACTTTAAGCAATGTTTTGTGGTGTCCTGAGCTCCAGATTACTTTGAAGTATATAATCATTTTAATTATGAGCAAAGTAGTTCTGAAGGGCCCTCTTTCTTTCCTTTCACTCCTGTCAGTTTGGCCAAGAAGTTTTAATTGTTCTATGTGTTGAACTAAATTACTTTTGCTTTCCCCTTTTGGGAGCTTTAGTGAGTTTAATTTCAACTTAAGTTATAAGGACTTAAATCAATGTTGATGCTGGCATTTTGATTCTCAAGAAATTCCCCTTCCTGTGTGTGTGCACATATCTTTGTGTGTATGTGTCAGGGTGGGTGGATATTTGTTCCACTGATCCTTGATTGCATTACTATATGTTTTTACTGGTAAAGAAGTACAGTGTGTTAAAATCAGGGGTTTTCCAAAGAGCTCTGGTGCAGTGCTCAGTATTCCCACTTTATGGCCTGGCCCGGGAACATAAATCATTTATAACAATATTTCCATGGCAAAACAGATTGCGAATTCCAAGTAATTGATTTACGCAGGAATTAACTGTCCACTTGGAAGAACTGGAGAAAGAACAGCAAACTAATCCCAAAGCAAGCAAAAGGAAAGAAATAACAAAGATTAGAACAGAAATAAATGAAATTGAAAACATGAAAACAATAGAGAAAATCAATAAGACCAGAAGTTGGTTCTATGAGAAAATCAATAAGATTGATGGGCCCTTAGCAAGATTGACAAAAAGAAGAAGAGAGAGGATGCAAATAAATAAGATCAGAAATGGAAGAGGAGACATAACTACTGACCTCACAGAAATAAAGGAGGTAATAACAGGATACTATGAACAACTTTACGCTAATAAATACAACAATTTAGATGAAATGGACGGGTTCCTGGAAAGGCATGAACAACCAACTTTGACTCAAGAAGACATAGATGACCTCAACAAACCAATCACAAGTAAAGAAATTGAATTAGTCATTCAAAAGCTTCCTAAAAAGAAAAGTCCAGGACCAAGTAATTGATTTACAAACATACTTTTTAACTATAATATGTCGGTAAATTGGAGACTTTTTAAATAGTTCAGTAAGGTTAGGCAATCTAGTGAGAATGACCTCATTGCATCTCTGGGTAAGGACTTGTTTGTCAAATGAGCTTATTATTATAATTGGTGGGTATTGAATCATTCCCCTCACAAAAGACATGCTCAGCACCCACCCTCTGAACTCTCACCCTCTGATCCTGTGGGTATAAACCCATTTGTAAATAGGACCTTTGAAGACATGATGGTTTGAAGCTATATACACCCCAGAAAAGATGGCATTCTTAAAGCTAATCCATTCCTGTGGGCGTAGACCTTTTGTGCATGGGACTTTTTGATTATGTTATTTCAGTTGAGGCATGACCTAGTGGGTCCTAATCCCATATTGGAGTCCTTTAGAAGAGGTGAAATTCTGAGAATCAGAGACGCAGACAGAGAAGCTGAGCGAGGACACAGAAGCTGAGCGAGAAGGACATGAACAGAAGCTCAGAAAGAAAGCCACCAGTGGAGCAGCCAGAAGCTAAAAGCAATGACTCCAGGGAGAGAAGGGCCAGCAGGTACCGCCTTGTGCCTTGCCATGTGACTAAGGAGTTCAGGGTTGATGCCTGGATTTATACATTTTCACGTCCTCAGAACTGTAAGCTTGTAAATTAATAAATCCCCCCATTTTTGGTATTTTGCCGTTTAGCAACTTTAGCAAATTAAAACAGAAGATGTTATTACTTAATTAAGGTGTGCCCAAACTGAATTAGGGTGGGCCTTGATCTAATATAGCTGAAGTCCTTGTAAACAAAGGAAATTGACACAGAAGGGGATGCCACAGGGAACAGGCAAAAGCTGAAAATCAGTAGAACTGGGAAGAGAAAGATGTCATGTGCATTACATTATGATGGAAAAGCCAAGGAACCGCAAAGGTTGCCAGCAGCCAGAAGATACCAACCCAAGGAGGAAGCAAGCCTTCTAGCCTCTGAAACCGTGAGCCAATAAATTCCTGTTGTGAAGCCAACCCATTGTATATTTGTTTTAGCAGGTAGGAAACTAAAAACAGTGATTATCTTTTTGAAATCGAACGCTCATCAACCACGCTATCTCAGGTTGTCTCTCTCTTCCTGTTTTTCCTGCCGTCCCACTTGAAAGGCCTGGTCCTATTTCTTGACCATAAAGTTAAAAGGCTTAGTTTTATAGTACCAAACCTTATTTGTGTGATGGATCACTAAGCTTCAGATAAGGAGGTGGTCCCCTTCTTAAAACTGAAGAGGTTGTCCTCATCATGAACATAAAATAAGAAGTTCTCTTGGAGTCTTGGAATAAGAAAGCCATAAGGGATTTTAGTTCATTTCCTTCAGTCTAGACATAAACTGAGACCTAAAAATAACCTAAACCACCACTGCTTTGGTTGGGGATCCCTGAAGGCAGAGTCTGAAGAGAGGGATTGGGTACAGCCAGTCTATCTGGGAGGTGACCCCAGGAAGCAGAATGAGGGAACAGGGAGAAGAGCGAGTCAAGAAAGGAAGAAAAGCCAGTAACAAGGGCATATTGTGAAGGTTGCTGCTATAGGCAATTGGGGATAGATTCTGCCCCCAGATTCCTCCCTCTGAAAGACAGGAGGCTGGCACACTTATATAGCCATTCCTTTAGCCCCAGGTTGCACCTGGGAGTGTTAATCCTCCCATGCTGTGGGCTACCCTTATCATCAGCTTCAGAGAAAGACCTGAGGAACAAATGAGGCACCTGTGTTGCCTGCAGTGGGAAGCTGTCTGCTTGAGTCTACCTTGTTTGTAACAACCCACCATGGCAATAGCTGAAGTCAAAGTGGACCAAGGAATATGACAGGGGTCATCAAGAGCATCTACTGTAAACACCAAAAAAAGATTGGTTAAATAATGTATAGCCAACATATTTCATTGAATCAACAAATTGAATGAAAGATCCACCATTAGTTTTTGTACCACTAAAGAAGAAAAATATGTTGCCAAGTAAACAATGATAGCCAAGAATGTGAGACATGCCAAGTGTCAGAGATGTGAAATTGTGGGGAAAAGTTTCTCCTAAAATTGATAAAGCATGCTATATAATGAATACTATGAAGCTGTGCTGTAGGTCTGTATGCCTTAACATGGAAAAATATTGAGAGTATATTGTTAAATGAAAATTGCAGGTTATACAACAATATGTAAAGTATGATACCTTAAATGTAAATAAGCAGGTTAGTCAACTCTAGATGGATTTATACCAAACTGCCAACATTAATTCTCACTAGTATGTGAGATTACTTAAGATTTTTCGTAGTAAAAGTGTACATGATACCATGAAGTTAACAAAGAAATAGAAATAGATGCACAGAGACTCCCTGACTGTCGAGTCTTTTAAGTCATTGACAGATCATGAAGGACAGGTCTAAAACATTTTCTTGGACGTTGTTTAATTACTTACTCTTTCTGTTGACTAGGGAGCAGCTTTAGGAATAACTGGTTTTCTTTGGTGAATCATATGCAACTATAACACTTTGTATACACACCTCAGAAAAGTTTTCTCCTAGGCTATTTTCACCTATCCTCTCTTCTCTTCTCTCATTAGTCAAGATGCTTCAGATCCCTCCCACTGCTCTTGTGACACTCAATGAAAGTTGAGTGGCTTCAGTATTGGCCCAGGCAAATAAGAACTCAAAGAAAGATACAGAACTAAGGATCTGGAGGCCTTTAGTAGATATTTGTGGATTATCCACTCAAAGAGAAGATGGAGACTTCTTCCATAGACTAGATAATAGAATTGTAGTGTGGAAGAAGGGGTTCTTAAATATTATCCAGTCCAGAACCACCATCTGATGCTGTAATCTCCTACACAACTTTGCTGATAGGTATCATTTAGCCTCTGAAGGGTTCTACGGTGACAGAGAGCTCAGTACCATTGGGTGAAACTCATTCCAGCTATGAGCTATGAGCTATCTAATTGTTAGTAGGGTCTTCTATTCTTTTTCTTCTTTTTAATGATAGGCTCAATCTGCTGGCTTTATTTTCTATCCATAAGCCTTAAGAGTACTTTCTGAAGTAAAATAAGTCTGCTTTCTTCTGTAAAGCAGTACTTTAAATATTTGAAAACAGCTGGCTGTCATCTGAGACTTTTCTTTTTTAGGCTTATATTCCCAGACTTGAAACCACTTAAGAGTTTTCTGTCTTTTCCTCTCTTGGATAGCTAAAGGAGAATGATTCTCCATTACCTGTCCAGGATTTTCTGGGGCTTTGAGTTTGTTGTATATTTGGTCAGTTTTCTTATTTCCATCTTTTATTTCCAATAAAAGATTTATAAGTGAACATTGGATTTTTTTTCTTTTAAAAAAATTCATTGAGGTGAAAGTCTCATAACATAAAACTAACCATTTTAAAGTGAACAGTCCTAGGGCTGTCCACGGTGGCTCAGTGGCAGAATTCTCACCTGCCATGCCACAGACCTGAGTTCGATTCCCAGTGCCTGCCCATGCAAAAAAAAAGAAGAAAAAAAAATCTAGAATAAAAAAATCTTTTATAAAGTGAACAGTCCTGTGACTTTTTAAAACTTATTTAATTAAAAAATTTAACAAATGAAATAAAACATTAGCATATATAATCAGTAATTCACAATATCATCACTTAGTTGCATATTCATCATTTCTTAGAACATTTGCATCAATTCAGAAAAAAAAATAAAAAGACAATAGAAAAAGAAATAAAATAAAAACAGAAAAAAAAGATTATATATACCATACCCCTTGCCCCTCGCTTTCATTGATCACTAGCATTTCAAACTACATTTATTTTAACATTTGTTTCCCCTATTATTTATTTTTATTCCATATGTTCTACTCGTTTGTTGACAAGGTAGATAAAAGGAGCATCAGACACAAAGTTTTCACAATCACACAGTCACACTGTGAAAGCTGTATCATTATTCAATCATCCTCAAGAAACACGACTACTGGAACACAGCTCTACATTTTCAGGCAGTTCCCTCCAGCCTCTCCACTACATCTTGAGTAACAAGATGATATCTACTTAATGCATAAGAATAACCTCCAGGATAACCTCTCGACTCTGTTTGAAATCTTTCAGCCATTGACACTTAGTCTCATTTCGCTCTTCCCCCTTTTGGTCAAGAAGGTTTTCTCAATCCCTTGATGCTGAGTCTCAGCTCATTCTAGGATTTCTGTCCCACGTTGCCAGGAAGGTCGACACCCCTGGGAGTCCCTGTGACTTTTAATATCTTAAAAATAAACTGTGATATGACTCTGTGTCTTTGTCACATAAGTGGTTGGAGCTCTTTGGGGCCAGTATAGGGTCTGCCTGTCTACTGTCACCAGCACACATCATGGAATCTGGTTAGGGGTAGGAGTTCAGCATGTGTGTGTATTTATACTTGTTCAAATCATAGTTTAGTTTATAGCTTATTTTTATATTCACTTTCTGTTTAAAATATCCTTTCTTTCATATGAGAAAATACTATGTTCTTTACACAGAAATAGTAACTCCTAGATATATTTGGCAATTTGATACCCCCCCCCCCCACCACTGCCCCAATATAAGTAAGTTGTTGGCGTGAGTAGGAATGAATCATTATGCAAAAATTGTGAGGTTGGGAGTCATTCTTTGTTTGTGACTGTGGAAGGGTATTTTCTGTGACAGGAGAGTGTGTAACTTTCAGGGGAAGCCACGGGGGAATCTTAATCTGCAATTGGGAACACTGTTCCAGAGGTTTTTGGTTTTCTGGTGTTTGAGTAAAGCTGGGTTGCATATATCCAATGGGTTGATTCCTTGGACCAGAACATGGAATGATGCTTGGAAGAGCTTTATTCAGAGAGTGTCCTGAATGCCTTTTTCTCTATTTTAATACATTTTTGGAAGGAGGTTAGTGAACAGTAACATATCCCACCCTTAGGAATTCAGTTTTGCTTTTATTTTCTAAATCCTATTTTATAGAATTGTGGAAAGTCTTACTTTGAATAGATCTTAGAATCATTGAGTCACCCCTCCACCTGATGATTTCATCCTTCCTGCAACACCTTGACTTATCATCATCAGGGAAGAGAACTCCCTGTCTGTTTTTAGACAGCTCTAAGCCTTGCTAGAACTCAGCAGTCCAGCCTCTGTGGTAAGAGATTGATCTCTTTGTTTTAGCAAGTTAAAGGTATGAATGGGGACAGGAAAAATGAACTGTAAGGCTCATCCTTTTTACTTTGAGCTCAAGCCAAACAAGAAACCTTTATGAGTTTCCTTTGGGTGCTGTGGGAAAAAGAAAAAATTTTAAAAGTCAGTCCTTAACCTCATAGAGCTAATGATATAGTTGAAGTCAGTCTCTGTCTCACACATCCACATCCACACCTGCTGTAACAGCTCACATATCCAAAGGATATAATGGAAAGTGAAGTCCAAACATACACGAGAGGTGAGTGGAGGAAAGAAAAATCATTGCCACCTGGAGTTGGTAAGGTGGCCCCTGAACTTCTTAAAGGTGGCTTTAAGAAGTGGGCAGGACTTCTATGGCTGTGTGGCGTTTTGTTGCTTAAGAGTCCACAAGTCCAAAAGCTGTTTTATAACCCTCTTGTTCAGCTAATTAATTAGTTAAGCTTTGCTTTTTAACAAGAGGTGATATTTGGACTGAACAAAAGTAACACATGATATGTCTCTCATAATGGCCCATATCTAAAATACAATATTTTACCTAACCACAATTTTCAAAATGAAAAAATACTGTGACAGTTTTATAAAATGACTAGAAATTCTACTCTCATTGACTAATGGGTCTAGGGACCCTCCTCTTGCATGTAAGTCAGTTTGTGACTACTTCAACCAATAGATTACGGCAGAAATGATGCTGTATGACTTCCAAAGTGGGGTCATGGAAGGTGAGGCAGCTTCGGCCTCCTTCTCTTGAGACAGTAGTTCTGGGGAAGCCAGATGCCATGCAGAAAGATGACTACCCTGCGACTGTTGCACTGGCTGCATAGGCTTTCCAGTGCACAGTCCCAGCTGAGCCCCCATCATGTTCAAATTCAGGCACTACTTTTCATGCAAACATTTAATAAGTGCTTACCTTGTGCCAGGTGGTGTTCTAGTGCCAACTGAGGTGCTAAGCTTCAGGAGACCAACAAGTTGTCACTGTGGTATCTAAGTCCTTGGAGTAGTACCTAGTGCTGACTAGGCTTGTTGAATGAATGCTGGACCTGGCATTAGGTAGGCAGAGCACGCACCTGTGCACACACATACACATGCACAGGATTCTGTCCTTAGGAGAGAGAACAGGATGGCAAGGGGCTGGAAACCAGGGAGGGGGAGAATGAGTAAATTAAATGGACATGTTTAGCCTGGAAAAGAAAATAATTGCTTGAAAGATGGAAGGATTGTCACCTCGAAGAGGACTGGTGCTAGTTTTTGTTTTTGGTCTCTGTTTGTCATCAAACAATTTGGTAGATTTATTATCGAATAACCTGGCAGCTGCAGTTTTGCCTTAAGAATGCTGCATGCTGAAATACAAGAGAAACATTGATGATGGAATTCATCAGAAAAAAAAAATCAGACACTGACTCCATTCATGCCAGAATTATTGCTTCATGTTTTGTGATTTCTGAAGATATTTTTTTGCAATAATGTGATAGATCTAGGTTGTTCATTAATTTGAAATGTCACAATTAAAGAGCCTCATCGAAGGACTTCATTCAGGAGTTATGTACCTTGTCAAGTGAAAACAAAAAACAAACAAACAAATGCCATTTTGTGATACAAGTCTTTGGATAAAATAGTGCAAACAGAAGAGCCCTTGGCATTCTCTTTGGGGCAGTTAGGGGTGGAGGAGGAGGACAGGTTAGGTTTATTGAAATTTTAATTCTTAAAATATCATAGTATTTGGAAACACTTGAATTTTCTTCTTATTAGCGTCACCACAATCTCAGTAATTAAATCATGTAAGTTAAATGTAAATGGGAAAAGGGAGGGTTTTGCTCAGTGTCTCACAGTAAATATAGAAAAGTGTTATAAGCATTTTTGTAACCAGGCTATTGCATTTTAGAATACGGAGAATTTACCCATCTCTTGAAGTTAAGAGATTTAAATCTTTGGTTTCTCCCCATTTAAATTATTTTAACTTATACCTGGCTTTAGATGGTGTGTTACTCAAGCTTCTCTAGAGAAACAGAGCCAACAGAGGTATCTGTAAAATGAGATTTATGAAGGTATCTCACACAGCCATGGAAATGGAAGAGTCCAAAATCCATAGGGCAGACTGTAAAGCTGGCAGCTCTGATGAAGAAGGGTCTGGATGAACTCCAAAGGAGAGGCTTGCTGGCTGAAGAAGCAGTGAGAGTCTCTCTTCTTCCTTAAAAGTCTTTGACTGATTGAGTTATCTTATTGTGGGAGACATGCCTTAGTTGATCGCAGATGTAATCAGCCACAGATGCAGTCAACTGACTGATGACATAATACACAAGCCTTTCCGTTGCTGCAATGGTCAGGCCAGTGCTTCCCTGACCAGACAACTGAGCAGCATCATTTGGCCAAGTTGACACCAGAACCTAACCATCACAGATGGACAAAATTTTAATTTTTTTGCTTGGTTTTATTTGCCTATTAAAGGAAATTATTGCTTACTTATTGTCTCCTATCCATAATAGGAAGCCTGATTGAGTAAAGGATTCGTAATAAAACTGTGATTGTCTCTTCTAATTTGTGTTTAATTTGAAGCACAAGAAATTTGCTAAACTGACTTCCCTGGAATAAAATGATTATGTCAAGGAATGTTCAGAAAGAAGCAACCAAAGCCACATCTGTTTTTAATATTTATTCTAGGTAGTGACATTTTCAATAGTCCACCCAATTTAATTATGTCATGATGAAGAAACAGCATCAAGGAACATGAAAGCTTTTCTTCGAGTCACATTTCCATTTTATTAAATTCTGCTTGCCTGGTTTCTTTCAGAATTGAATCTGTTTATTAGCATGGCTTTAATATTAGATGGGTTTCCTTGGAGATATGTATAGATATGGAGGTATAGCGTTGGCATTGATCTTGTCTAGTTTAATGGAGTTCTTCTTAAAAGGCTATGGTCTTATTTAGTCTTTAAATTTTTCTACAAAAGCAAATATAGAACCTTGGAAGCTAAAATTTCAGATAAGTTTGTGGTTGTGAATTTGGTGCTTTGTTGTGGGTGTATGGTGGTTTGAAAGGAAGTATGTCCCCTAGAAAAGCCATGTTTTAATCTAAATCTCATTTCATAAAGGCAGAATAATCCCTATTCAATACTGTATGTTTGAAACTGTAATCAGATCATCTCCCTGGAGATGTGATTTAATCAAGAGTGGTTGTTAAGCTGGATTAGGTGACGATATGTCTCCACCCATTTGAGTGGATCTTGATAAGTTTCTGGAGTCCTGTAAAAGAGGAAACATTTTGGAGAATGAAGGAGATTCGAGAGAGCAGAGAATGCTGCAGCACCACGAAGCAGAGATCATCAGCCAGTGCTTTGGGGATGAAGAAGGAAAACGCCTCCTGGTTAGCTTCATGAAACAGGAAGCCAGGAGAAGAAGCTAGCAGATGATGCCGTGTTTGCCATGTGCCCTTCCAGATGAGAGAGGAACCCTGACAGTGTTCACCATGTGCCTTTCCAGATGAGAGAGATGCCCTGACTGTGTTCACCATGTGCCTTCTCACTTGAGAGAGAAACCCTGAACTTCATTGGCCTTCTCGAACCAAAGTATATTTCCCTGGATGGATGCCTTCGATTGGACATTTGTTTTAATTGGGACATTTTCTCGGCCTTAGAACTATACACTAGCAACTTATTAAATTCCCCTTTTTAAAAGCCATTCTGTTTCTGGTATATTGCATTCCGGCAGCTAGCAAACTAGAACAGGGTGTCATTATGGAGGTATGGAGGTAGGGCAGAGGTTGGGGGAAATGATGGTATTTTCAGTTATTTCCAATAGGCCGACCAAAGGAACAGACTGTAGGTCAATGAACCCAACAGATCCCAATCCCAATCCTAGAAATTTAAAGAAAGTTAAACTTTGAAAACTGTAGAGAAGTAAAAAAGGAACCTGGGAGGGAAATATTAATGACAACTTGTTCAGAAACCAATTGAATTTTTGTTTCTGTTTTTAATATTTGTTCCATGTTTCCTCCAAACTATCCCAAGTGCAGTTGTGCCTTGTTATGATGAAACCTAATCTTTGGAAATGCTAACTAAATTATGGGGCAGATTTGACATAAAAACCTGATAACTATTTTTACAGTCTCCAGGCTGTTTTCTTTGGTCATGCATTTCAACCGATTAGTATGCTCAGATTACCTCATTTACATCTGTGGGTGGACATGTCTCCATTAGATCATTTTTCTCATTTTCTGTTGTATTTTACAGACATCTTTACATTTTCACAGCTGTGAGTGTGTTCAGTATTAAATATCAGTTTAGCTGTCCCAGAAGGCCAAGAAATGGTCTTAGGAACTTCATGAGTATCCTCCTGCTCCAGAATCTTTGGAAGAAAGTGGCCAATTTAGAAGCTGCAGACCTTTTTTGTTACTTTTTTTCTGGAATGAAATGACTGAATCAATAGACTCTGAAATGGTTTCTCTTTTCCTTTAAACTTATGAGGTGTAAGCAGACATTTAAAGTCTGCCTCTGGGTCACGAACATTTTCATCCTGTTTACCGTGTCATGATATTGCCATGGTCTGACCCAGAGCATGAGGGATGGAAGGTCAGATCTTTCAGCATGAATCTGACTGTTGAGCACTGGATGTGTCACTATAGGAGTGTAACCCATGGATGTGGTGTAAATTGGTTAAATCACAAAACGCATGTTCCCATAACCAGGATAAGGAATTAATGATGTATAGAATTTCAAATAACCAGTATATGAGGAAATATTTTAAAGTTAAAGGGAAAGAGTTTTTGAGGTTACATTTAACCTGGAAGTTTTGTCTAGTACAGAGTCATTGTTCTGTTTGGAGCCACAGAGAGAAGACAGTCTCTGCAGGCAGGACTTACTATAGCATCTTATCTTTGTAGAAGGAGCAGTAACAGTACTCTCCTCCTTGAGTTCCTGCTTTGCACAGACATTTGTAATACTGGCCCTCAGCCCTTTAACACAACTGTGAAATCTGAATAGGAATGGTTTCTTTGTGTTGCTCATTTGATGGCAAAATCTGAACTGAACTGAAGTGTCAGACTGAATAGATTTTGTTATATGGAAACTCTTATTAGATTATCTCCACAGAGATGTGGCTCTACCCATTCCAGGTGGGTTTTGATTAGTTTCCTGGAATCCTTTGAGAGAGGAGAAATTTTGGAGTGAGCCTCAGAGCCACGAGAACCATGAGAGCTCACACAGCCATAGAACTTTGAAGAAGAAGAAGAAAAACACCCCTGGGGAGCTTCATGAACAAGAAGCCTGGAGAGAAAGCTAGCAGACATCACCATGTTCATCATGTGCCTTGCCAGTTGAGAGAGAACCCCTGAACATTATCGGCCTTCTTGAACCAAGGTTTCTTTCCCTGGATGCCTTGGGTTGAACATTTCTATAGCCTTGCTTTAATTTGGACATTTTCACAGTCTTACATCGTAAACTAGCAACTTATTAAATTCCCCTTTTTAAAAGTCATTCTGTTTCTGGTATATCGCATTCCAGCAGCTAGCGAACTAGAACAACTGACATGAAGCTGTTTATGGTCCTTATTCCACTGAAGAGGAATAATCGCATACCTTGCTGTAAAAACATTAATGTGCTTAATTAATGGGCCTACAGCAACATTCTATAATTAAGCACATTAGTGTTTTTATAGCAAGGTATGCGATTATTCCTCTTCAGTGGAAGAATGTTGCTGTAGGCCCTGCTGGAGATGTTATGATTAAAACATTGCCAGATAAACAAAAGCTGAGGGAATTAGTTGCCTTTAAACCCATCCTATAAGAGATGCGAAAGAGAGTTCTACAGGTTGAATAGCAAAGACAGTAGACAATAAATCAAAGCTATATGAATTATAAAGCTGTCCGGTGAGGGTAATGACATGGATAAATATAAATGCTAGTGCTATTGGATTTTTGGTTTGTAACTCTGCTTTTTACTTACTATAGGATCTAAAAGGCAAATACATAAGATTTGATGATATAATATATAAAGATATGTATATATAATTTATAAAGATATAATCAATTTGGGATTCATGATATGCAAACATGTAATTTGTGACAAGCTACATAAAGGTAGCGAGATGGATGGATATAGGAGCATGGTTTGTGTGTAACACTGAAGTTAAGTTTATGTCAAATTAAAGGAGATGTTTATAGATTTAAGATGTTAAATTTAAGCCCCAGGGAACTTCACAGAAAATATGGGAGAATATGCAAACTCATAGAGACAGAATTAGAGTAAAAGGAGCCAGAGTTGGGGGCATAACGGAAGGTGGTGAGGATACTGCAAAATTGTGCATGTGATTAATCTCATTGAATGGTATGCTTGGGAGAGGTTGAGAAAGGAAAGCTTATATTGTGTGTAAGCTTTTACCAGAATTGCAAAAAAAAAACAAAGCAACTAAAAAGACAAGGACAATGACAATTGAATGCAATATATGAGGACATGACTCCAGGGATGAGCCTGACCCTGGCACTGTGGCATCGACCATGCCTTCCTGACCAAAAGGGGGAAAAATTGTCACAAAATAAGGTATCAGTGACTAAGAGAGTTCAAATAAAGTTGAAAGGCTATTCTGGAGGCTACTCTTATGCAAGCTTCAGCTAGATATTGCTTTACCATGGTTTGCTAACCCCCAACCAAAACCCTTGCTGCCAACCCTAAAGAACAACTAGAGCTCTGAGTTCTACAAAGGTTCCATACACTATGATTAGTTTCCAGAAACCTACAACCTCCAGATGGATTCCTAGGCCAGATAAGTCCTGAAACCCAGAGGGGTCAGCCTCTCCAGAATATCAGCTAGTTCCATCCCCCTATCCCATATTACTGACAGCCCCTTCCAACATGAAAAAGTTAGAATGGGCATAACCCAAACACCCTTACCGAGTGGGATAGAAAGATCAAAAGAGAAGGTGGAGTTATAACAGAGAAGAAAGGATTTAACAAATGAGTATGACTGCTGAATCATTATATTGATATTTCTTTCAGTCTTCAGTGTCCTGGAGCAGCTAGAAAGAAAAACCTAAAATTGTGGAACTGTAACCACACCAAACTCTGAAATCTGTTCTATAACTGCTTGTTAAATGTGCTTTGAAATATATTGCTTCTTTGTATATATGTTATGTTTCACAATAAGAAATAAAAAATAAATGCAATATATGATTCTGTGTGGGATATAGTAAGGGAGGGAAAAAGGCTCAGAAGAACATGTGTGACTTTGGGGCATATGAAAAAAATTAGAATGTAGCTTATAAGTATGTCTGTTACATTGCTTGAGCTTGATAAATACACTTAAGATGCTTACATAAGTGAATATCCTTTGTTCTTAAGGAATGTACACAACAATGTAAGTGTTAAAGGAAATGATGTATGCAACCTACATCATTCAGAAAATGATTGATGGATGGATAAATAGAAAGATAAAGCAAATGTGGCAAAAAGTTAAAATTGGTGGATCTGGATATCGGGAAAGTTCTCTATATGTGGTCTGTATTATTTCTTTAATTGTTCTGTGTGTTTGAACATATTTCAAAATAAAAAGGTTTAATAAAAGGGAATTCTGAAATATTTTTGGCTTCAAAGTTTGGGAATAAATATACATACACCGAACAGGAAGTAAAATGGTCAGAACCATGGAAACAGAAAGCTTTGAACTTTGCATTTGTCCTAATTTGACATTTCAGAGACTCTGAATTTTCTACAGTAAAGTAGATAAGACCTGATACCAGGAAGTTCCTATTTTGGTGACAATAAGCGTGGAATGTGTGGACTGCCATGGGACTGAGAAGAACCGTCTAAAGGACATAGATTCAGGAAGCGAAAAGGGGTCAGTGTCAGGATAGGAACTGGACACCCCTGGCTACTAGTAGACGTCATGCTTCAGTCAGGAAGGGTGGGTCTTAGCTGTATTCAAAAGTGTGTGTGTACAGATACACACATATGTCAGTCTTTTATGAGAAGGTCTATACTTAGATGGTTTGGTAGATGTGGTTCAGTTCATTCTGTATTATATGAGTGCCGTTCTTTTCAAATAATCCCATTGTTTTCTTTATGAAGTTCTGAGGTACAAGAACCTCTTGAGACAGTTTTAAGGAAAAGTCACTTGGGTCTGGCAGACCCAAAATGCATTTTTGGTGGTGCCCACAGTGTGTGGAGCAGATAAGCAGGAGGCCTTATAGAACAAAGCAGATTTTTCCTGTTGTGTTACATAGAGAAATGTGAGCAAGGTACAGCCCAGGCAATCAGTGCTTACGGAGTAAAGAATGTTCAAGAAGGTTGTTTGTAAAAGTGATGAATACACAACTATGTGATGATACTGTGAGCCACTGATTGTATGTATACATTGGATGGATTATACAGTGTGTTAATCTCAATAAAATTGCATTAAAAAAAAGATACAGCCCATATCCTTGGAGAAACAGACTGGTGACAAAATTACCTTGCGTTTAGGATAAGTGGAGTAAACTCAAAAGAGAAAGTTGGAATGGAAGGTTGGAGTCAGAACTCAGGAGGGGCCTCAGTGCCACTGGTACATAGTTTGGACTTTATTCTGTATGTTATTTGTTCTCTGATTTTGCAGGTGGAGGAATCCCAAGTAACAATATGCCATACTTCAAATAACTGAATATGTTATTTTATGCTATGTGAGATATCTCTTCTATGTGATTCTAGTATGGACAAGCGGTAGTAGATGCCAAAAGTTAGAAGAATTTGAAGGGAAAGAAATTTAAAATGGAGGAAAAGTTTCCATTGTATCTATTTTTTTTTTCTTTCTGCAATTTGAGAACAGGTGACTAATATTTGATTTTAGTGGTTGGGGACACTGTGATCCTTGATACAGGGGCTGTAGGACCTCAAATTGAAAGCCAGTGCTCTGGGCAATGATGAGTCACTGAAGGTCTTTGCACAGAGAGGGGTGGCATGATTAGATAGAGGCTTTAGGATGGTTGGGGTGGTTTGAATGCGAGAGCCCAGAGATAGGCAAACATGGAAGGAGCTGTTGCAAGAATGCAGGCTGAAGCAGTGGTTGCTCCCTGCACCATCAGATGAGTATTAGAAATAGAAAGAAGGGAAATGCCATAAGAGAAACTTTAAGAAATATCATAAATGCAATTGGTTTATCTCTACTTTTCTCATTTTTATTCTTCAGAGGCACTTCTAAATGGATATGAAGAAAAGCCCAATGAGGAGGATTTCTAGGCTTTTCCTAGGGTTTAAGCCAACATTTTGTATATCTGTGTAGAGGGTTGTTTGCCTGAAACTGTCACCTGAGCTAATAGAGTGCTCCTTCTTAAGGAACCTGTGTGATTCAGCAAGTACTGAAGAGTTAAGAGTTGCCTGGGAGGTGTCGATTTTCAGTCCATAGCTTTCTCTGCTTTTCCTCGGTGCACCTGCTCTGCTGTTAACCTCACCTGTGCCTATAATAGGGAATCGTCAGACATATTTATTCACTGTTCCCCATTTCCTCCTTCACCTCACCTCAGCAACCCACTCAGAAGCTACACCCTAGTACTCTCATTTCTGAGCTGGGTAACTCTAAATTGCCTTTTCTTCTGGTCACAACCCCGTGTCTCCCCCATCTGTTTTTTTCTCTCAAGAGGTTCTTCAGACTCACTATTCATTTATTCCCTTGACCCCCACTCTGTTTTCGTAATCTTTCTAGCTTTTTCTTCCTATTCACTTCACTTGCTTCTTGAGGTACCTGGACTACATAGCTATGTTACTCCTTTGCCACGGGTACTAGTAATTTCCTCACCCCTCTGATGTCCTGTAGTGTTCATCATTTTCCCCATCTCTGAATCACACAACAGTCTACTTTCTCTCTTCTCAGACCAGAAGTCTGATAATTGGGTCCCTTACAAACCCATGGTTTTATTGTTCACAGAACCCTTGATGTTACTTGGAAATCTTTTTGCTGATGCAAAGTATATATCCTTTCCCATTTTCTGTAGCAGCTGTTCCAAATCCTAACTACTTTCTTCAAGGATACAGTTTTCTTTCCCCATTTCATTTCAGCATTTGACTTTGTCATTTTGTCTCGAAAACAGAAGTCCCTAGGAAGGAATTCTCCCAACTTCTTTATACACAGTCTCCAGAATTATCTCTAGTTTTCCTCTGCATAGATTGAGCTGTGTTACTTCACTCTAAGACAGCCCTGTTTCCCAGGGGCTCCTTATGCCATCCCCAGCCTTTTTCCGAAGGGTCTGGTCCAGATTATTCCCTTTCTGTATTTTCAGTCCTTCCTCTTTATTAACTTCTTCCATTCGTCCTATAGACAGGTTCAGGTTTCCTGCTAAAGTAAACAAAAACCTTTTGATTTTACTTTTCTCTTTGTACTACTGTCCCTTTTCTGTATTTTCCTTACTTTCTAGAAGCAGCTTGTACTCCCTCCCTCTGTTTTGTCACCTCCGAAATACCCACCCTAATTTGTTTTAATCTAATTTTCCTTTCTTTCTCTCCTACATTTGTCTTAGGTCACTGAAGACCTCACTACTTGCCTCTCATCTTCTTCCTTGGCCTGTCTATATCTCTTGATACTGTTGACTCTTATATCAGTTGGGATGAGTTTGGCTGCAAGTTAAAAAAACCCAAGTAAAAGTAGCTTTCATAAGAATGAAAGGCTACATAAAAGAGATTGCATCATTTACTATGGCAATTAGTGTTTATACTTCTTTTTCTTTAGCAGCAGGATCCTCTATTATTATTATTTTTTTCTGGGCACATTACCTCAAAAACAGCAAACAATGACAACAAACCTCATTATCCCACCTCCCATGCAGCTAGGTGTGGCCATGTGATTCAGATCTGGTCAGTGAATGTTAATTAGGAGTATTGCGTGAGACGTACAAAGAAATCTAATAGAGAAGAAAATCATTTAGCTGGAGTAAATCTCTTTTGGGTCATCTTTCTTTCCTTCTTCTGGCCTTTAAATCTGAATGATGGCTAAAATTTCAGAAACCATCTTGGACCCTGAGGTGATTTTTGAAGATGAAAGTCAGCATAGAGTTAGCCTAAGTCCTTTCTGACCATAAAGCTGCCTTATCATCTTTGAAATGCTTACCTCTGGATTTTTACATGGGCAGGTAAGTTCTTTGTTTATTCAGGACACCAAATGTAGTTTCTAACAGATAGCTCTGCTCTCTTACCCAAGTAGAAAACTATGCAGTTTTCCTCTCTCCCTTTTACTCCCAACATCCTAAATTATGGATTATACTTTGGAAATATCTCTTGGTCCTGAAAACAAGATAAAAATATGTCAAGAGTACCCATTTCACACCCATCAGATATTTTACAATTAAGCATTTCAAATATACCAAGGGTGGGTAAGGACATGTAAAATGGAACTCGTATTTTGTTGATGAGAGTATAATTTTGATCAAACACTTAAGGGGATAATTTGAATAGCAGTTAAGTTCAAGGTATTCTTACTTTATAACTCCATGGACCCACAGTTCCATTTCCAGGAACTTAAAATTTTCCTGCACATGAATCAGGAGGTATGTATACTCTGCTGCATTTTTTTTGTTACAACAAAAATTTTAAGTGGCTTAAATGTCCATAAACAGGATATGAGTATATAATTTTCATATTATATGTGAGCATATAATATATTCAATCAATGGAATTCTATAGAGCAATTAAAATGAAAGAACTAGAGCTATATGTATAATTATGAACCAATCCCAAGATAAATGTTGAACCAAAAAATTGTGTTACATGACAGTATGATGCAATTTATATAGTTAAAAAAAATAAATAAAATTTTCTTCACCTGTTCTCTTCTGTATGACAATTGCTGCTGCTACCCTTATTTAGGACCGCTTTTTTTTTTTTAATCAAGTGTATCATGAAGAGTTCAGTGATTCACCTTCTTGATCCATTCTCTCTATTTGACACAGCTATCAGTTAGTCCTTTGCTAAAAAATATATACATTTAACAGCAACAACAAACCTCAGGCTTCCTAGTCATATAGGATAACGTAGTCCACACTGTTGTCATGGTATTCAAGATTGTTTCCAGAATCATCTCCTTCACTCCTCTCCTATCCCATCCCTAGTGGCTTCTCAAAGTTCCTCTGCCACATGTTCTCACCCTTTCTTATGGAAAAACCTTCCCATCCCCAACTTTCTCTTTTGAATCAGGCAGAAGCCAAAATAAAATCTTCAAAGCCCACCTCCGGAGTCAGCCTCTCTCCAGTGTCTTTCTGCCTTCCCATCCCAAGGCAGAATTGGTTGTTTACTCTTCCGTATACTCCCAGAACATGACTCTCACTGATGATATAAGCACCTGGCACATCATATGCAGTTCTGACTTTGCTAAGAGCTGGTTCTGTGCCTTATGTATCTTAAGGTCCTTAGAACCCCTTTGCATAATTTTAGCACACAGTTCATGGTCAGTAAAGGTTGTATTGAAAGAACATAGCTGATATTTTCTTTTGGATATTGTGAGAGAAAGTTACTCCTAACTATAATCTATATTCACTGTCTCAGCGTCCTTTGAAAAATTCACACAGTCTAACCCACTGAGCTTCATAGGGAGGCCTTTTCAAGTTCATCTCTTATTGGAACCAGCTGCTTAAGTTCCTCTTTGTGCTAAAGTTGATAGAAATTGTGTTTTATGCAGTGATAGAAAGGATTGTGCGGTAGAGATCAACCAGGAGACTCTCAAAAGCAGGTGATGATAAAAAAATTCCATCCTTGAGAATGTACATACTTATTTTGTTTTTTCCCTTGCTTTATAAAAGTAATTCTTATTCATTGCAAAATAAATATCAGAAAATATAGAATAGAAGTGTGGAAGAATAGAAGATTTTGGTGTATTTAAATTTTTTAATTTAATTTTATTTTTTGCTGGGCACATAGAGGTGCACAATAATTATATGAAAAAGGGATCATTCTATACATTCTCCTTTCCAACCTGCTTTTTTAAAAAACCTAAAGTAGCATGAGTGTTTGTCCACATCAACAAATAGAGCTGCATCATCATTCTTTTTAAATTCAGGTAAACTTGTACTGTAAATTATGAATCTTCAGTGTATAGCTATATAAATTTGATAGATATATAACCTGTTTACCACCCAGATGAACATATAGAGCCTCTCTAGTAGTTTCTTTGGAGTGATGGAACAGTTCTGCAACTTGATTGTGGTGGGGCTCACGTGAATATGTACATACGTTAAAACTTATGCAACTCGCAACACACAAAATGAATGGATGTAAAAACTGGTGAAATCTGAGTAAGCTCTGTAGTGTAGTTAATTGTACTGTCAGTCCAGTGTTAACTTCCTGTTTTTGACTGTAATTATTTATGATGTTGCTGTTGGGGAGAGCTGGGTGAAGGGTATACTAGACCACTCTGGACTATATTTGCACCTTCTTGTGAGTCTATGATTATATTAGAATTGAAAGTTTAAGACAAATGCTCTCATGCTTGTTCCATCATTTTTTTTTTTTTAACAAATGCATTTCATTATTTATTTAGATGTTTAAACTTTCGCACTAAGTTTTTACAAGCTGGTGAACACTGACAAATTATTTCTCCCACAGAACTATAACCACACATTCCCAGACAGTATAAATATATGGTTAAACTAACATTAATACACATCACGATTTATCAATTACATAATAAAACAAATTATCAAATATAAAAATATTAAGTTATACAGCTCAAAAGGCATTTAAAATATTAGATGTCTGCTGAATCAGTAGAATCCTTCTTTTTTTGCAAGAGAGTTTGGGGATAAAAGAAAAAAATGACACTTCGAGCAAAAATAGTTGGCGAACAACTTCTAATAGTTATGGGAAAAAATTACAAGAATTTCCGCAGAAATTTTGATTAAGAATTATTGTAGCTACCCTAACAAAGTATCTCTACCTTTAAAAAAAGATTTACTAAATTAAAAAAAAATTTATTTTAACATTTGTTCCCCCTATTATTTATTTTTAATCCATATTTTTTACTCATCTGTCAATATCGTAGATAAAAGTAGCATCAGACACAAGGTTTCCACAATCACATAGTCACACTGGGAAAGCTATATCATAATACATTCATCTTCAAGGAGCATGGTTACTGGAAAATAGCTCTACAGTTTCAGGCACTTCCCTCTAGTCTCTCTTAATATACCTTAAACTAAAAAGGGAATATCTGTAAAATGTGTAAGAATAACCTCCAGGATTACCTCTTGACTCTGCTTGATATCTCTTAGTCACTGATACTTTGTCTCATTTCTCTCTTCCCCCTTTCTGTTAAGAAGACTTTCTCAATCCCTTGATGCTGAGTCCCAGCTCATTCTAGGATTTCTGCCCCACATTGCCAGAGAGGTTTACACCCCTGGGTCCCATGTAGAGAGGGGGAGGGCAGTGAGTTTGCTTGCTGTGTTGGCTGAGAGAGATATAGGCCACATCTGAGTGACAAAAGAGGTTCTCTGGGGGTGACTCTTAGGCCTAATGTTAAGTAGGCTTAGCCTTTGTTTGCAGGGATAAGTTTCATATGAACAAACCCCAAGATTGAGGGCTTGGCCTATTGATTTGGTTGTCCCCACTGCTTGTGAGAATATCAGGAATACTCCAAATGCAGAAGTTGAATTTTCCCTCTTTCTCGCCATTCCCTCAAGGGGACTTTGCAAATACTTCTTTATTCACTGTTCAAATCACTCTGGGATTTATTGGGGGCATCACTCTGAACGAACCTACAAAATCTTATGCCCTATTCAAGGTTCCATATACTTATGGTGCTCAATTAAACTGTTCATGTAAGTTATATTATATTATAAATATAATAATATAATATAACATATATTATAAGTTAAATATATTATTATTAATAATATATTATTATTTAAATAATAATTCACAGGACAGTAATAGAAGGGATTCTTTTAATTCTTTTAAAAGTCTCACATGTAAGTTAAAGTTTTAAAATATGAATTACCATGTGTTTTCAACACTCTGCAGTATTGACATTCCTTTGTTCTTTCTCATGCAAAAACATTTTTAACTTGTATACTTAGTCCCTACTGTTGTACACTCTTAAGCATTCCTAGATTGTACCAATCTCAGTCTTTATCATCTATCTTTCCTTCTGGTTTCATTTGTGTCCCAGCCCTCCTCCCTCTATCATTCTCACATTCAGCTTCATTCAGACATTCAGCTTCATTCAGTGTACTAACATTATTGTGTTACAATTAGGTAGTATCGTGCTATCCATTTCTGAAGTTTTACAATCAGTCCAGTTTCACAATCTGTATCCCTTCAGCTCCGGTGACCCAAAATCTACCCTATTTCTATCTCTTGATGACCCTCTGTTCTTAACTGAAATTCTCCAAGTTCATTCATTAATGTTAGTTCATATCACTGAGACCATACAGTATTTATCCTTTTGTTTCTGGCTAATCTCACTCAGCATAATGTCCTCAAGGTCCACCTATGTTGTTATATGCTTTATGACTTTACTCTTACAGCTGTATAATATTCCATTGTATGTATATACCACAGCTTGTTTAGCCACTCGTCTGTAGATGGATGTTTGGGCTGTTTCCATCTCTTGGCAATTGTAAACAATGCTGCTATAAACATTGGTGTGCAGATGTCCATTTGTGTTCTTGCCCTCGTGTCCTCTGAGTAGATACCTAGCAATGGCATTGCTGGGTCATATGGCAATTCTATACTTAGCTTCCTGAGGAACCACCAAACTGCCTTCCACAGCAGTTGTACCATTTGACATTCCCACCAACAGTGGATAAGTGTGCCTATTTCTCCACATCTTCTCCAGCACTTGTTGTTTTCTATTTTATAGATGATGGCCATTCTGGTGGGTGTGAGATGACATCTCATTGTGGTTTTGATTTGCATTTCCATAATAGCCAGGGAAGTTGAGCATCTTTTCATGTGCCTTTTAGCCATTTGTATTTCTTATTCTGAGAAGTGTCTGTTCATGTCTTTTGCCCATTTTGTAATTGGATTGTTTGTCTTTTTCTTGTTGGTTGAGCTGAACAATCTCTTTACATATTCTGGATACTAGACCCTTATCTGATAAATCGTTTCCAAATATTGTCTCCCATTGTGTAGGCTGTCTTTTTACTTTCTTAATGAAGTTCTTTAATGCACAAAAGTGTTTAATTTTGAGGAGTTCCCATTTCTTTCTTTTTTTCTTCAATACTCATGCTTTGGGTGTAAGGTCTGGGAAACCACCTCCTATTATAAGATTTATAAGATATTTCCCTACGTTTTCCTCTAAAAGTTTTATGGTCTTAGATATAATGTTTAGATCTTTGATCCATTTTGAGTTAAGTTTTGTATAGGGTGTGAGATAAGGATCCTCCTTCATTCTTTTGCATGTGGATATCCAGTTCTCTAGGCAACATTTATTGAAGAGATTGTTCTGTCCCAGGTGAGTTGGCTTGACTGCCTTATCAAAGATCAACTGTCCATAGATGAGAGGGTCTATATTTGAACACTCTATTTGATTCCACTGGTCAGTATATCTACCTTTATGCCAGTACCATGCTGTTTTGACCACTGTGGCTTCATAATATGCCTTAAAGTCAGGTAGCGTGAGACCTCTGACTTTATTTTTCTTTCTCAGGATATTTTGTAACTATTTGGGCCACCCTGCCCTTCCAGATAATTTTGGTCATTGGTTTTTCTATTTCTGAAAAGTAAGTTTTTGGGATTTTAATTGGTATTGCATTGACTCTATAAATCAATTTAGGTAGAATTGACACCTTAACTATATATAGTCTTCCAATCCTTGAACATGGTATGCCCTTCCATTTATTTCTTGTAGTTTTCTTTATATAGGTCTTTTGTATCCTTAGTTAAATTTATTCCTAAGTATTTTATTCTTTTGGTTGCAGTTGTAAAGGAAATTTTTTTCTTGATTTCCCACTCAGATTGCTCATTACCAGCGTATAGAAACACTACAGATTTTTGAGTGTTGACCTTGTAACCTCCCACTTTGTTGTGCTCATTTATTCACTCTAGTAGTTTTGTTGTGGATTTTTCAGTTTTTTTGTCATATAGTATCATATCATCTGCAAACAGTGAGAGTTTTACTTCTTCTTTTCCAATTTTGATGCCTTGTATTTCTTTTTCTTGTCTAATTGTTCTGCCTAGAACTTCCAACACAATGTTGAATAACAATGATGACAGTTGACATCCTTGTCTTGTTCCTGATCTCTAGGAGGAAAGTTTTCAGTTTTTCCCCATTGAGGATGATGTTAGCTGTGGGTTTTTCATATATTCCTTTTATCATGTTGAGGAAGTTCCCTTCTATTACTTTCCTGTGAAATGTTTTCAACAAGAAGCGATGCTGAATTTTATCAAATGCCTTTTCTGCATTGATCGAGATGATCATGTTGTTTTTCTGCTTTGATTTGTTGATGTATTACACTAATTGATTTTCTTATGTGTACCATCCTTGCATACCTTGGATGAATCCTACCTGGTCATGGTATATAATTCTTTTAATGTGCTGCTGAATTTGATTTGCAGGAGTTTTTGTTGAGGATTTTTGCATCTATATTCATTAGAGAGATTGGTCTGTAGTTTTCTTTTTTTGTAATATCTTTGTCTGACTTTGGTATGCAGATGATGTTGGCTTCATTGAATGAGTTAGGTAGCTTTCCCTCCTTTTCAGTTTTTTTGAAGAGTTTGAGCAGGATTGGTAATAATTCTTTCTTGAATGTTTAGTAGTATTCACATGTGAAGCCATCTGGTCCTGGACTCTTCTTTTTTCGGAGCTTCTTAATGACTAATTCAATTTCTTTACTTGTGATTGGTTTGTTGAGGTTCTATTTCTTCTCAAGTCAATGTTGGTTGTTCAAGCCTTTCTGGGAAGTTGTTCATTTATCTATATTGTCTAGTTTATTAGCATAATGTTGTTCATTGTATCCTCTTGTTACCTCCTTATTTCTGTGGGGTCAGTGATTAAGTCTCCTCTTCCATTTCTGATTTTATTTATTTGCATCCTCTCTTTTCTTCTTTTTGTCAGCCTTGCTAAGAGTCCATCAAGCATTGATTTTCTCATAGAACCAACTTCTGGTTTTGTTGATTTTCTTGATTGTTTTCATGTTCTCAATTTCATTTGTTTCTGTTCTAGTCTTCGTTATTTCTTTCCTTTTGCTTGCTTTGGGGTTAGTTTGCTGTTCTTTCTCTAGTTCTTCCAAGTGGACAGTTAATTCCTCAATTTTTCTTCTTTCTTCTTTTTTGATATAGACATTCAGGGCAATAAATTTCCCTCTTAGCTCTACCTTTGCTGGGCATCCCATAAATTTTGATATGTTGTGTTTTCATTTTCATTTGCCTTGAGATATTTACTGATTTCTCTTGTTACTTCTTCCTCTACCCACTGGTTCTTTAAGAGTGTGTTGTCGAGCCTCCATATATTTGTGAATTTTCTGGCCTTCTGCCTGTATTAATGTCCAGCTTCATTCCTTTATAATCTGAGAAAGTGTTTTGTATGGTTTCAGTCTTATAAAACTAATTGAGACTTGCTTTGTGACCCAGCATATTGCCTATCCTTGAGAATGATCCATGAACACTTGAGAAAAAGGTGCATCCTGCTGTTATGGGGTGTAATGTTCTATAAATGTCTGTTAAGTCTAGTTCATTTATTGTATTATTCAAATTCTCTGTTTCTTTATTGATCCTCTGTCTAGATGTTCTGTGCATTGATGAGAGTGGAGAATTGAAGTCTCTGACTGTTATGGTAGTGTGTCTATTTCTCTTTTCAGTGTTTGCCTCATGTATTTTGGAGCACTCTGGCTCATTGCATAAATATTTATTATTGTTATGTCTTCCTTGTTGAATTGTTCCTTTTATTAATTTGTTGTGTCCTTTTTTGTCTCTTTTAATTGTTTTACATTTGACATCTAATTTGTTGGATATTAGTATAGCTACTCCTGCTTTTTTCTGATTATTGTTGGCATGAAATATCTTTTCTCAACCTTTCACTTTTAACCTATGTTTATACTTGGGTCTAAAATGCATCTCCTGTAGACAGCATATAGATGGGTCCTGTTTAATCCATTCTGCCAGTCTATGTCTTTTGATTGGGGAGTTTAATCCATTAACATTTAGTGTTATTACTCTACAGGCAGTACTTTCTTCTACCATTTTGCCTTTTGGATTTTATATGTCACATCTAATTTTTCTTCCTTTTATCTTTACTGATAGTCTTTATTTCTACACTCTTCTCCATACCTCTTTCTGCTGTCTTTTCCTATCTGTCTCTAGTGCTCCCTTTGGTATTTCTTGCAGAGCCAAATACTGTTGGTCACAAGTTCTCTCAGTGATTTTTTGTCTGAAAATGTTTTAATTTCCCCCTCATTTTTGAAGTATAATTTTGCTGGTTATAGAATTCTTGGTTGGCAGTTTTTCTCTTTTAGTATCTTAAACATATCATATTACTGTCTTCTCACCTCCATGGTTTCTGCTGAGAAATCCATGCATAATCTTTTTGGGCTTTCCTTGTATGTGATGGATTGCTTTTTCTCTTGCTGCTTTTGAAATTTTCTCTTTCTCTTTGAATCTGACATTCTGATTGGTAAGTGTCTTAAAGTACATCTATTTGATCGGTTCTGTTTGGGGTATGCTGCAATTCTTGGATCTGTAATTTTAAGTCTTTCATTAGAGTTGGGAAGTTTTCAGTGATAATTTCCTCCATTAGTTTTTCTCTTTCTTTTCCCTTCTCTTCTCCTCCTAGAACACCCACAACACATATATTTGTACGCTTCATGTTGTCATTCAATTCCCTGAGTCAAATTCTTTTCCCTGTCTTTTCTTTTGTTTTTGGATTTCAGATGTGCTGTCCTCCGTTTCACTAATCCTATCTCCTGCCTCTTGAAATCTAACATTGTAGGTTTCCATTTTTTTTTTTCATCTCTCCTACTGTGCCTTTCATTCCCATTAGTTCTGTGATTTGGTTTTTACAGACTTTCGATTTCTTCTTTTTTGTTCGTCCCTTGCCTTCTTTATATCCTCCCTCAATTTGTTAATTTGATTTTTGATGAGATTTTCCACATCCGTATGCACATCCTGAATTAATTGTTTCAACTCCTGTATCTCATATAAATCGTTGGTTTGTTCCTTTGACTCGGCCATATCTTCAATTTTCCTAGTATGATTTGTTATTTTTTGCTGGCATCTTGATATTTAATTTCCTTAATTAGTTTATTCTGGAGATTGTTTTCACTTTTTTTACCTAGAATTTTCTTGCTGGATGACTTTTTTGTCTGTTCTTTGACATTCGATTTAGCTCATCCTAGACCTCTAGATTAGGCTTTGTTTAGAAGATCAGAAATTTTCAGTTTGTTTCTTGCCCTACGTGTATGGTGCCTTTTTTTTCCCCCTTGGGAGGGTCTACTTAGATATTATAGACCCCAGTCAGATTTTCCAGACCAGACTGGCTTCCTCTCTGGAGGAAAGAGTCGTCTGCATCAGTTTTCCCTGAGGGTCAGACCCACCAGGTTGAAAGACTTTTCTATGAAGCCCCTAGGTTGTGTTTTTCCTATCCTGCCCAGTATATGGCACTTGTCTGCCTGCCAAGTCCTACCAGCATAAGGTCATGATGTGGTACCTTTAATTTCAGCAGACTCTCCCTGCTGGGGGCATGGTTGACAAAGAGGAGAGTTTGTAGGCTGGCTTTAATCGCTTCAGTTTTCCAGACCCTGGGGTCTAAATTCCTTGACGGAGGGATTCCACCTGAGCTGGGCCCCTCCCCTCTCTTGGGGAAGGCACAGCTTCCAGGAAATTACTTCCTTTCACCTAACCAGCTCTTTGCCTCTCAGACAAGCTTAATTCTGCCCTTGCCTGGGGCAGGTGGAGCCTGAAAAGCCCTGCAATTGTATGCAAAGAACAGTCAAGCTGTAGAAACACAGCCTCAGAAAAGAAAAGAAAAAAAAAATTCTTTTCAGGGCAGGACTCCCCTGTTTTTCGGGTTTCCCAATCAAGAGCTAAGTTAGTATGTTGCTCTGTGTATCTCCAGGTCCTGTGTGCCCCCTCCTTTCCTTCAGAGCCCAGACCTTTCTGATCTGAGAGAACCTCTGTTTTTTTTTTCCCTTTTTCCATCCGGCCTGCCCCTTCTGAGCCTGGACAAAACCCAGCAACCTCAGCTTTTACTCAAGATTCATCTGAGCTGGGGGCCTATTTTTATTAGTCAGAATTTGTTAATTAATTTCACAGTTAGAGCTTGGTTGAGCTCAGCCCCTTGCTGTTAGTAGTTTCCTTTCCCCTCTGGGAAGCAGACTATGGGGGAGGGGCGCCGGCCTCTATGACTTGGGGGACTCACGGTTCCGGGTGGTATTGCAGCCAATCCAGCTTGTCCAGACTGGGATACGCTGTGTGTCCAGTCACTGATGTGGCCCTAGCAGTTGTCCTGTACTCTTCCTGGCTATTTATTAGCTGCTCTGGAGGACGAACTAAATTCCACACCTCACAAAGCCACCATTTTGGACCCTCTCCCTGTATTTACTAAATTAAAGAGCATATTCTACATGTTCTGCACAAGACAAAAGCAACATTTTACTCAAAATATTTAATAGCCCCCTCCCATTTATTTGTCAGGCCCTCCTGGTTAAGTTGCACCTCAAAGTGCAAACATTAAATTAACTTCAGGGTTTTTTTGTCTGGAGGCATTAAATGTCGATTTTCATAATGGAGGTTTTCTCTAACATCACAAAATGAGTTATAGATATTAAGTAATCACCATAAGACTTGGTGAAAATCTAACAAAATTCAATGGCTGTGCAAACCTGATGTACACTGGTACAAATGTGGGTGATGTAAACATGAGGTCAACAGGTAATGCTTGCAATGTTTGAAATGACTGAAGGAATAAACCACATAAGGTCTAGAGTGTTCATAGTTTCCGGAATTTTAAATTCTGTGTGATACTAAAATATACAAGTATTGTGCTGGGTATTTTGGCACCTAATCTCTCTAAATTTCTGATAAGATTCTGTCATGAGAAGAGATTTAAAAGAGGACTTATAACTCAGTACTGCATGATTTCAGGAAAGGTCAACTGTTACAAATGATAAGCCCATTTTAAATGCTGACCAGCAAGAAATCTTTTGCTACGTGTCCAAACAAGCTAATTGTAACCCATACATAGAGGCTGCAATTCTGTCAGACTTGTAGCATCGTGAAACTGCTTTCCAGTACTTCTATGAGAGCTTCACTGGACTTATTCACCAACATGTTGGTTAATATATATGACAAATTAGGTCCTTCTTCTCTCAAGTTCCACTTCCAAGGCAATAGTATGAGGCACCCTGGTTTTATTGCATGCAGCATTTGTTTCTGTGACCACTGGAGTCTTTGAAGTGCAGCTGTATCTTAGGATGATGCTTCTCCAAATGCAAAAGCTGCTTGCTGTTAAAAGCTTCACGCCGTTTTTGTCTTATGAACTATCCTGCATCTTCATATTTCATTCCACCTTCAGTTAATACTAGGGCAACAAGCACTGGAGCTCTCCCAAGACCTGTAAACACAATGAACATCAGTGCAGCCACCAGGTGCACATGAATGCCTTCTTTTTCTACAAGAGCAGTGTCCTAAGTTGCTTCACATACTCTCACTATTGTTCTAACTCCATACTTCTTAAATTCCTCTACAAATTTGCTTATAGTTGCATCGGTCAGATTGTGTGTAATAAGAAATCTCGTGTTTTTGTATGTGACTTCCACAGGAGCTGGGCGGTTCATTTGAGCCATGTTAATTTAGTTTAAAAACATTCAATACAGGTGGGCCACTGTGGCTCAGCAGGCTGAGTTCTTGCCTGCCCTGCTGGAGACCCGGGTTCGATTCGGGTACCTGCCCATGCCAAAAAACAAAACAAAACAAAAACACTCAATACAGCTGTGAAAGAATTCTAAAAATTGAATACAGAAACAATGTAAAGAAACTGAAGTCTGCTCCAATATACTCCACTTGAAATTCTCAGTGCTTTGAGTGTGAAGTTGGGAGTAATGGGAGATGACATGAACCTCCTAACTAGAAGCAGCGATTCTTCAATCCAGCAATACTGAGGCGATGTAAAGTAGTGCACTGAGGTTTACCCCATCCAGATCAGAGCTCTTGTAAAATGCTCTGCAGATTTCAGTTCAGCACTTCTGTGTCCACGCTTACGGGGCTTTCTTGGTGGAGCAGTAATGAGTTTCTACCGTTCACTTATCTGCATAGAGGCCGTGCTGTGCCTGGCAGTGTTCTCCACTGCCCTTGAGAAACTCCATAAATGTGCGACCAAGAACACCACAGAAAGGAATATGTTTACTCATTGAAGATTGTGGCCTAATCATACAGCCATCCCGAGGCGGTGGCGAAACAGGTGGCAGCGGTGGCCGCGGCTGCAGGACAGGAGTGGCGGTGGTTGTCGCAGAGTGGCGACGGTGGCACCAGCCTCCACCATGCAGTGAGCAGCTCCGAGGAGAGCACCCAGCCAGCCGGCAGACAAGGGAGCCAATCTGTGCGCCGAGGCCTGTTCCATCATTTTTAATAGAATGTTTTATATGTCATTATATAGATATACGGTAAATTATTGAACCATCATCTTCTCATTTAAACATTTCCCATACTTTTTACTGTTCATCTCAAAGTTGTGTAAATACTATACACAGCTTTGAGAATGAACAACCTTGCACATATTTTTCACAAAAGCTTTTATCTTAAAAAAAGAAAACGCAAATACAGGTTCTCGTAAGTCATTTCCAATGGCTACACACAATTTTCAGGAGCATCATGTATTATATAAAAAATACTTAGAAAAGATTCATTTAAGGATAAGTTGCAGAGCAAACTCAGCTTTACAGTCTTTATTCAAGGGATAAACCTATGTGACGTTAGCTAAATTTTCATGGTGCTGTTCATTCTGATTTCTAATCTGATTTTGAGTAGCCCAGCCGGGGCACAGGTTTCTTGAAACCATAATGTACTTTATGTTAATCCTTAGTGGTTAGAGATCAGAAGATAGATATGTTTTTGGTAAAGCACGTGTTAAATAAGGGTTATTTTCCATTTTGTAGAGCTGGTACCTTATTCTTAGCAGTTGAGGAAGGTTTTTTTTTTTTTTTTATAGTAGTATTCATTTACTTATATTCTAGTGATAATTATGTCTTTGATCCAAGTAATTTGGTTATTTGTCATTAATGCTTATAACTCAGACACATGAAAGGATTATAATGGAAAGATGATTGGTTCTTAGACTTCCAGCAAAGAGGACTTAACACTTATCAATAAGATCAGTGTTGAGCCTGCTGTGTTTGCCTGTGTAATATTTGAATAAAAATTTCTTGAGGTAATTAACAGTGGTGTTTTTCAAATAAGATTTAATTTTTCACATAAATACTGCTCTTACCTGACCATATTTTCCATCACAGCCAAGTCCTTACTCTTGGCTCCAGCTGAGATAATTAACTTTCTCCCACTGTTACAATTTTAGAATATTATACCTACAGTCTAAATGCCTTCTTCCATTAGAGCCAGCCATTCCATCCCTTCTTTTAAATTTTGCTTTTTTCATTTTATCCATGGAGCCAGGGAAAAATTGTTAACTTTGTGAGTTACACATCTGTTGACTTTTCTTTTTAAACAACTTTTGATCAGAACTGGGAGCAAATGCAAATACTGGTCTCACTTGGAGAATTTTCTTTATGAAAAAGAAAATTTTCATTCTTCATATGCAACAAAGTTAAAGCTTTGCTCTACGACTAGTTTTACGTGGGAAAAGATGCATAATCAGAAATCTTACTAATGACCTAAGTCATGAATTGTGAAACTCATCTTATTTGGGTCTTTAGGCTGACCTATGGATGTCCGTATCTTTATAGTTTTCTGGATGTTTTTTTCTCCTTTACCAGTTGTGCTTTTTTTAGTTATTCATAAACTCAAGATACTGTTTTACATGTGAAATTACTCTATAGATGTTCTAGTTTGCTAGCTGCTGGAATGCAATATACCAGAAATGGAATGCTTTTAAAAGGGGGAATTTAATGAGTTGCTAGTTTACAGTTATAAGGCCGAGGAAATGTCCCAATTAAAACAAGTCTATAGAAATGTCCAATCAAAGGCATCCAGGGAAAGACACCTTGGTTCAAGAAGGCTGATGAAGTTCAGGGTTTCTCTCTCAAGTGAGAAGGCACATGGCGAACACAGGGCTTCTCTCTTGGCTGGAAGGGCACATGGCGAATACGGCGTCATCTGCTAGCTTTCTCTCCTGCCTTCCGGTTTCATGTAGCTCCCCGGGAGGCATCTTCCTTTCTTCATCTCCAAAGGTCACTGGCTGGTGGACTCTCTGCTTCGTAGTGCCGCTCTCTCTGAATCTCTCATTTTCCAAAATATTTCCTCTTTTATAGGACTTCAGAAACTAATCAAGACCCACCCAAATGGGTGGAGACATGTCGTCCCTTAATCCAGTTTAACAACCATTCTTGACTAAATCACATCAACCAGGGAGATGATCCAATCACAGTTTCAAACATACAGTATTGAATAGAGATTATTCTACCTTTATGAAATGGGATTTATATTAAAACATGGCTTTCTTAGGGGGCATACTTCCTTTCAAACCAGCACAATAGATTTTGGGACTAAATCAGAATTATCAAGAAAGAAAACATTTTCTAAAGGGCGTATATTTGTGTGGTTGCCTTTTTTTTTTTTGACATGGGCAGGAACTGAGAATCGAACCCGGGTCTCCAGCATTGCAGGTGAGAATTCTGCCACTGAGCCACTATTGCACTGCCATGTGGTTGCCTTTTGCCTTCTAGATTTGTTCTTTTAAATATCTAGAACATCTGAAATCTGTTCTATAACTAATTGTTACAATGTGCTTTGAAATTTATTACTTTTTTGTATATTCATTAGTTTTCACAAAAAAAAGTCTTTTGTGATGGTAAAAAAATATATATATATATTCATTCCTTCTAGCCTCCAGTGTTCTGGAACATCTAGAAGGAAAAATCTGAGTTGATGGAATGGTAGCCCCTGGCAGATTCTGGGATCCGTGCTGTAACTGCTTGTTGAAGAGTGCTTTCAAAACTATTGCTTTTTCCCCCTCTGTTCCTATATATGCTATATTATGTGATTTAAAAAGTTTAAAAAAACTCTAGAACAGTGTTAGTTAATTGTCAGACTGAGATGCCTCATATTTGACTCCCTCTTCTGGGGGTTTGCTGGTGGTACTAATGATATTTCCCCCCTTGAACACATGTACTGAATGTTCCTATCCTCTTTAGTCTCCATTTAAACCTTGAGCTGTGAACTCCCATCTCGGTTGGGCCCCATTTCTGCGGGCATCTGCCTGCTTGGCCTGCTATTACTCTGAATCATTGCTGGCCTTATGAAACTATTTTGGGCAGCCCAGCCTTTCCGTTCTCCTCCCATCTCCGTGAAGCTGGAGTTGCTGCAGCATCATCAGACCCAGCATGGAATTTGAATGTGAGGGAGAGAAGGCACACTGGTGTGTGACCTAGCGGTCCACCTCATAGGACAGTAGGGATCTGCCCCACTGCGGACACTTGGTATCTTGAAAATTTTCTGTTTTCAAGTCATCTCAGAAAGGTCTTTTGAAATGCTTAAAATTAAGGCAGTTTGGTCTTTCCCCCTTTTTCTCTCATTCTCTGTAGGGTGCTCATGGTGCTTGTTTGGTGGGTGGTGCTCCCTTGCTCCTTGGCTGTCCCCTGCCTCAGTTCTGTGGGCCGCAGTGTGTCTCTTGACTGGATTACTTGCTCTTCCTGTAAGTGGTGCAGCTTGGCACGTGGAAGAGCATGGCCTCCAGGAGGCAAACTTGCATCCACATCCCAGGGACTGTGTGCAAATCCCTCACCTTATTAAGCCTCAGTTGCCAAAGCTTTAAAATGGGAATAAAAATGTGCCCGCCTCACTAGGTGGTATAAGGATTAAGATAAGACAGTAAGAACTGTCAGTCAAAGGTCTCTACAACTATGAGACTACTGGCTGGAACTATCAGTGAGGGAAGTCCTTTGACCTTTGTTAAGGGAACGCTGTATTTCATCTCTTAAGTATTTAAATTTATAGATCAGTCACTGAGACCCAGAGAGGCAGTGCTTGTATCTGGCTAGTGTGCGTAAGAACAAGCGTGAGAAGCCAGATTTTCTAACTCCCAGTTTCAGTGTTTTTTTCCACAAAACCGCATAGTTTCCCTGTATGTTGTTGTCTCAGGGCTATGTTTGAATCATTCTCAGTTTTGGTAATGGAGGTATTTGTTAGTCATCAGAAAATACTTTTCCCTCTGTATGTATACTTTTCGTATGTCTGTATCTGTCCTTCCATATACATACTTTTCTCCCCTTCCTCATCCCTTAAAAAAAGTAGTTTATTAGTTCCCTGTTGCTGCTGTAACCAATTTTAAGTGGTTTAAAACAATGTGAATTTATTCTCTTAGAGTTAGAGACTACTCTAGAATTTTAAAACCAAGGTGTCACAGGGTTGCTGCATTCCTTCTGAAAGCTCTTGGGGAAAGCCCATTTCCTGTCATTTCCATTTTGTAGAGGCCACCTACATTCCTTAGCTTGTGCCACCCCCCCCACCCCCCCCCCCACCCCCCCCCCCCCCCGCCCCATCACATCTCCTTTTCTCTCTGTTTCCATTGTCTCACCACCTTCTAATAAGTCTGATTTCTTGCCTTCCTCTTGTAAGGATTACATTGACCCTACTTGATAATCCAGGATAATCTCTTAATTTAACTTAATCCCATCTGCAAAATCCCTTTGTCATTTAAGGGAACATTCACAGGTTCTGTGGACTAGGAGGTAGACATTTGGGGGCTGTTACTCTGTTTACCACAGACACCTGCCTTAGAGCCTCAGATTCCCAAATTATCCTTCTTTTTCAGTGTAGTTCTGAATTTTTCCAAATCAAATCACATTGTCTGCTCACATTTTTGCTAGCCATTTGTTCTCCTCTCTCGTGGCCCCTAGTGCATACCTTCTTTTAGAACAGACCTATTCTAGAAATAGAAGCACTGACACCACCTACTCAAATCACTGTTCATGGTTCTCAGCTTCTTATGTTGAGGAGGGAATGGTTGGGGAATGGATGTCTGGGACATTCTGTCTTCCCACTGCTTACTTTCTGCCTCTGAATATGTACTTCCTGTGATAACATTAAATCATTTTTGGAATTAAAAAAAATCATCTTCAGATTTTACCATGTTTGTATTTGGGATTTGGGTTGAGGAAAGGTTTACCTTGCAGTTTTTGGCTAAAAGTCATATTTGAATTACTGTCAGCAGAAATCTCATTGATGAATTCATTTAGTCAGGGGTCCTTCTTTTAAACCTGAGGTCCCTACTCTCCACCAAGGCCTTCACTTTTCTGGGAAGATTCTAGGAATCCAACTTTCATTAAATTTTCAAGAGGTTTTGATCCAAGAAAGGTTAATGTTGATAACAGGTGGGTTGTTTTCTATTTTCCCTCACAGGCAAAAGGCCCTTGAAAGTACACTGCGTGTATATATATATATATATTTTAATATGCGATTTCTTTTAGCTGAATTCCCTATTCATATTGAAATAGACCTCCCACTGAAACCCATGTCTCTTTTTGCTGTCAGAAATAAAAGGTTTATTTTATTTCTGCTGGCATATTTTGAGATATCTTTAGAAACCTTTGTTTGTATAATATAATAAGATGTGGGAAACCTTTGTTAAGTATAATTTGAATCTTGGAAAAGTGATATATAATTTGTTTGTTTAGACAGGAATTGAAGATTAAATGTCTTATTTTTCCCCCCATATTTCCCTGAACAGCAGATGTTTTATTTGCAGATTTTTTACTTTCTGTACATATTTTCTTTGGAACTGAAAAAACAAATTTCCTTCAGTGTTTTGCAATGCATCCCATTCCCCATTGATACTATTTGCCCTCTCTTTAACTCCTTTTCTTACAAAGAATGTATGATGTTTTCCTTTCTTTACCATTAATTTTGCCTTCTTCACCTTTCCTTACCTTTGTCTTGCCTAATGGGGACCCAGAGAGAAGAGGACCAACTTTTGAAGCTTGCTTAACTTCCATACATTGCGAGATATGTGGGGCTTACCAATAGTAGAGAAAGATTGCAAAATATCAAATGGCATCCCAGGATTTTCTAATTGAGCCACAACATATAATTTAAAGTTTAGAGAGTAAAATATAAATGACCAAAGGTCATTATTTCACTTTCTTAAAAAGGTTTTTAAAAACAGGTACAATTTAGAATCAAACGCAGATGACTGTGAAAGGGAATGCATCAGCTGTACCACGTGGACCTAACCTGTCAGGTGAAGGGTTATTGATTTGGCAGGTCAGCTTTGAATGCCAGTCAAAAGAGACAACCTTATATGAAATACCTAGAATATACAAATTCATAGAGACAGAAAGTAAATTAGATGTTACTAGGGGCTAGTGAGAGAGGAGTGGGGAATTACTGCTTAATGGGTACAGGGTTTCTGTTGCAGGTGTTGGAAAAGTTTTGGTAATGCATGATGGCACGACATTGTGAATATAATTACACAATTGAATTGTATACTTGAAAGTGGTTAAAATAGGACATTATTTGTTGTATGTAAGTTTTCACAATTTTAAAAAAAAATGAAGCCTTACATTGGATGGAATCTCCTTTCATGACAGGTTCTTGTTTTGTTGTTGCTTTTTAATAAATGATGTTTTGAAGATGATTATTCCTTTGGCATCAAATAAGATGTACATAAATGCACTTAGAAAACCTAGGGGCACTATGCAAAAAATAAGGCTAACTGTCATGAAAGGAGTTTGTTGCTTTTGACTGAACTCATTTAAGTTCATTTTTGTTTAGAACAGCGAGGTATTCAGGTTCATTTGGTCCAATTTAATTATTTTATAAATAGGAAAAACATGACATAGATGGTCTTTACAGCGTATTGCAACTAATTACTGACGAAGTTAGTGATAAAATTCAAAACTCCAGACTCCTGACCCATGGTTTTTCATTATACCATATTGCCTGTGTTCCATGGAAAGGGGGAAAGGCTGAAGGTTGAAGGAAATAAATTTCAAACCTTGTAAATTAGACTACAGTGAGGTATACTTATACACCCACCAGAATGGCTAAAATTTTAACAACTATCAGTACCAAGCGTTGACTACCAAGTGTGGCTGGTGGGGTATACAAAAGTACAGCCAATTTGGGGAGCTGTTTGGTGGTTTCTTATAATATATGGCCCCACAATACTGCTCCTAAGTATTGACCCAAGAGAAAGACTTACACACAAATGTTCATAGCAGCTTTATTCTGTCAACCAAAAACGTTCATCAGTGGTGAATGGATAAATTGTGGTATATTTATACAAGGGAATACTACTCAGTAGTGAAAAGGAGTGAACCGCTGATATAAAGAACAATCTGGCTGAAACTCAAAAACACTGTGCTTGGAAAAAGAAGCCAGACACGAAAAGAATATATACTGCATAGTTACATTTATGGAAAGTCCTGGAAATCAGATCAGTGATTGCCTAGAGTGAAGGTAGAAGTTAAGTGAAAAGAGTGTGAGGAAACTTTTTGAATGAGAGAAATGTTCTGTATCTTGATTAAGGTGGTGGTTACAGAGATGTATACATTTTTCCAGACTCATCAAATTGTACACCTAAAAGGTACATTTTATGTATTTGCCTCAATAAACTTGGTTTAAAAAAAGAGAGAGGATAATGAGAGGCTAAGGTGTGAACAACAAAGCACAGTTATAAAGCACAAAAATATTTTCACCATACCATTGAGTTTTCTCTTGCTCCCCCCTGTCTCAACAGAACTGTGGTCCTTCTGTTATCATCCCTTGGTCACTTGCCTCAGAGCACAGATATAACTATATGCAAGCATAGCACTGTGAAAAAAACTGAACATTCTGCCCATTGACATTTCTGTGAGCAAGTTTCTTCATGTCCAAGCATATTCTGCCAACTTAAGTAGTAGTAATCATGAGAATCATTTAGAGCTTCAGTTATTAATTCTTTAGTTTCCAAATTTTTACCAGCATATGTATATATGCAAATGAAATAATATCCCAAGATGCGCCAAGTGCTGTCCTGTTCTCTAGGAGGAAGTTTAAAGGATTTGTAGCCTGAGTAGGTAGAATTTATAGCCATATTCTCTGTTTAAAAGCCTAAAAATAAAAACGTTGGAATCACAGTTGGTGTGCCGAGTCATATTTTAAATTCTGTAAGTCTGTAGCTCAGAGAGATGCTGTTCAGAAAACCCAACTGCACAGACAGTTTATCTTCATCATGCCACCGTCCTGCCAACTTCTTTCTTTGGAGTTTTCTTTCAGCAATATCTTGGACTAGATCTGAAGTCATATGAGTCCTTGAAATGAGTTCTAGACATAAGATGAAAGCAACGTTGCTTCTGAGTCATAGACACTATTTCTGAGTCAAAGTAGCGGGCTTAAGGCTTATTAAGTAACTCCTGAAACCCAGGGCTTACTGTGGAGAATCTAACTGAATAAAAAAATTAGTGATTATGTTCATTCAAGTTTTTTTTCGTTTTTTTCTCTCAGCCAAAACAAAATAAGGCTAACTATTTTTTGTTACTGTCAGCAACCTTGCTTTATGGTCTCACTTATTAGTTCATTCACCAAAAATGTATTGAGTGCCTATTCTATGATGTGTGTTTTGCTAGGATCAAGATATAAACATGAATAAGAACAGTGTCTGACCTCAAGCAGTCTAGGGAGACAGGCATGCAAATACTTCACTGTAATAAATATAGTTGCCAGAATCACGTATGTGCAAAGGTATATCCCAGTGCATTCATGCTGGGTATGTCAGGGAAGCTTGGCCAGCAGGCCTCTTTTCAGCTGCGTTCCCACCCCCACCCCATGCTGGCTACTGTACCACGCCCTTGTGAAGGTGGGGTGGCTGCTGCACAGGCTCAGAGACAGTTTGTGGGGAACTGGAAGTGGATGGTATCCCTGGAAGGTGAAGGTGGGATGAGTAGTTACGGCATTTGAGACTAACGTGTAGCACAGACAGTGTGACTCTTTGTCTTGTAAGTGGGTGGTCCTTGATCCAGGCGATTATGCATCACAGTGGTCTGGAAAGCTTTTTAGAAAATGTTCAGACCTAGATCCTAGAACTGCTAGATTAGAATCTTCAGGAAGAGGATGTGGGCATGTATATTTTAAATCTGTCTCCATAGATGATTTTGATTTACAGCCAGATTACCTATTGTTTGCAGATAATGAGGTTTCACTGAAGAATTTTGAATAGGGGCATGCCATGAACTGATAGTTAAAACTGGAAAGCTTTTTATGAAATGGTGTCCAACTTGCAGACACTGCTTCTGTAAGTACAAATGGGTCTCTAATTTTTCTCAGTTCAGAACACCTTGGGGTTATTTGTTCTAGACATAGGGAAATAATAGGCTGCCAGAGCCTTGTAATTATACATTACATTCCAAGCCTGGGATAGGAGCTGACCTGGTAATTGTACTGCCCTTTCATCAGACCTCTTCATGCAAAACTGAGGCTGGTAAGATTTCACTCAAAGCTATTTACGGATCATTTTAATGAAACTGAATAAGCTTTTTCTCCTTACTGAATAAGCTTTTTATCTTTCTAATTCCAGGTGTGTAATCCTGCCTTAAAAGTAATCTGTAGAAACCAAAACAGTTATGGAACCCAACCTTTTCCACATCCCAAATATGTATAAAATAATAGCTACAGAAAATCTGCTTTGAACAGTCTGTTGGTAGAACCTACTTTGGTTCCTGCTTTTGTCCTCTTGATAGATAACTCAGTGATGCTGTTTGCTAACAGTGATGCAAAAAGGCAGCAAAATGGTTCAATCTCAGTAGGAACCGCTGAATGCCTTTTTCGCCCTCAGAAGCTAGAGAGTGCCCTTGCAGGGGATAATTTCTACTCCAGGGATCTAACTTGGAGAGAAAGCTATTCTTGTAGAACTCATTTGAGATATTTCAATGTTTCTTGCTTCCATCAGGCCTCCCCAGTGGCTACTTGGAAGGAAGAAAGTTTATGTCATTCAATTAAAGGAACACTAAGAAAAGGAGTTGAAACTGCCTTGCCTCTTTGAGTATTCTGTCTGGAATTGGGGTATTTCTTCTATTCTTGAAAATACCCAGCCAGGTATTACCATAGATTGGCATCATCCTGGTGTTCCAAGGTTAGGGGGACAAATTAAGTCAGACAGGCATGCTGGCCTCCATGCAGGAGTTTTCCTACCCTCCATACACACCTGGTAGAAGTGAGTAACTCAAGGGAGTTTGTCATTATACCTGTAGGTAGGGTCAGTAAAGAATCTACTAGGATAATTTATGTTGGCTCAGTGCGCTCACGTATGTGGTATTTAAACACTCAGCTCCATGGTCATATACACATTTATTAAAATGACATATACCTATTAGTCATCTTAACAGCATTTTTTAATGTTAATTGCATGTTTAGGTCCATGGTGCTCTTATGTTGTAAAGATCAGAAGACATAACAATGATGAATTACTATGCCTCCTTCCTTGTCTCTTTCACATACACATCTATATGCACATAAAAATATAAATGAGAAAAGAGGGCACTAATAATAACTATATATAGTTGACTTGTATTCTCCCTAAAGAAGGGAAAACCAACCAAGAAACAAGGACAGATCTGATTCCTGGACAGAACCCTCAACCTCATAACTCTAGGTAAGTGTCTTGGGAGAAAAGGTATCTTGTTGAAGATAAAAGCCATCAGATTGGTGAGCCTGTCACAGAGGAATCAAGATCCCAGCATCTAGAGGTAGTTGACATCGGCCAAACACTTAGAAATGCAACTGGTGCTCTAGGAAAGCAATCAGCCCCCATCAGAGTCTCAAAGCACCAGTTCAACCCAGCCTGTTCCGAGATGGGCAGACACTGAGGAAATGGTTGTTAAATGTCAGTGGGACAATATGGGGAAGAAATTTGGCTGGACCACTGCTTTTCATAGATTCTCTAATTCTGTGCAGGAATTCAAACTGGGTACTATAGTGATAGGAAAGTCACAACTTAAGGAAAATGAGAATGAAAGTGTAGAAGGGCTAGACTCTCACCATTTTCCCCATTATTTTATGTTTAATTTTAAGTTATTTCATATAGCATCTTGAAAATACATTCTCATTATTAAAATGTTGAAGAACAAAATTAATTTGATTTCCCATGCAAATAGAGCCTCTGCCATTTCGTTAGGTATTTCTTTGTATCTCTATTTTCTATGTACATTTTTATGTAGTTTCAATGTACATTTTTACATAGTTTAGTACTATTTATTAGTATTAATAAATTAATAGTACTAAATACTATTTAGTATTTTTCTCCAAACATGTTCACTTTACATGTTATGGTACTCTACAAACATTTTATAAAATACTATTTCATATTCTGGTGTTAATTTGCTTAATTTCTCCTCTGTGGTTGGACATTGAGGTTGCAGCCACATTTTCCCTATTACATACTGAGGTAAAGGGTAAGAGCATATAATCTTTTGATTCTGTTTCTGAATAGATTTTTTTTTCCTATTTTGATGCTGTCAGCAATATAAATGTCAAAACTGCCAACCCTTCTCCTTATTAGATAGCAACATTTAAAACAATTTTTCTAATATCATAGGTGGAAAATAGTGTCTGAAACTGGGTTAGGAAAGAGGAGACTTGATCGGAATGATACTGGAGTAGCTCATGGAGCCTCAGGGCAGGAATCAGACTCAGCTGGACCTTGGGAGGGCCTGAAACGTGGCAGAAGCCCTGTCAGTCTCTCTCTTCTCCCCACCGCGGCGCCCGCCCCCTTGGTCTCTCTTCATCTTGTCTCTCTCTGTGTGCCTGTTACTTTGGCTCTGGCTCAGTCTCCTTGCATACATGTGTTGTCTGTCTGTGTGTCACTCTGCGTTTCTCTGTGGTCCTTTCTCTCTGTCCTGCTGCCCCTGTGCCTACATTTTTCTTCATCTCTATTTCTCTCTGCACAGGATCAAAAAATAATTGCCCCTGGCATTCCTCCTTGTTTCCCAAGTTCAGTGGTCAGCAGAGTCTGCAGAGCCAGCTGTGTCAGGGTCCCAAACTCAGGACAAAGAGAACCTGATTGTCTCAGGTCGGTCAGTGTAATGACTGCCCTTGGTTTGGTGTCACCCAGCATCCAGGTAGGGTCGGGGTCTAGACTAGACGCTGGGCCCACCCTGAGAGTTGGAGGGGACGGTTCTCAGAGAAGGGAGCTGAGGAGAGGACGCACTCTCATGGCACCTGTGAAAAGACCATGTGTTTTCCCTATCTTGATGCAAGGTGCTCCTCTCTGCACAGATGGATCAGCAGGCGCGCCCTGTGTTCTTTTGTGGGCCTACTGAAGATGGTGAAGACAGGTCTCTTGATAATCTGTCTCAATTGATGAAAAATATCTTGTAGGATTAGATTTGCAGGATCCCTAAAGTGAAGAAGACTTTGCTTAATTGGCCCCCCAGCTTATACTGCAGAGAACCTCCGTAGTCATGCTTTTGATGTTGGTTTTTTCCCTTTCCTTTTTTTTTTTCTTTCTGTCACTAAAACTGTGATTCAGTTCTGTCACATCTGCTCTTTTTTAGCCCCTTGCATTGACCCTAAGGTAATAAACTTGCTTTGTATTCAGAATTAACCCAATGTTTTTCAAGGAGATGGGCTATCTATCACTTTCACCCAGAGATTCTGAGTGATTGAGCGTGTGGCGGCAGCAGGTTCTGCACAGGAGACAGAGACCTTGTCCTGGATCCCCGAAGCAGGCCTGGGGGTTTAGGCACAGATTGCAGGCTTGGGAGACGGGCTGTGAGTCAGAACCAGGTGGTTAGGCTGAAATGAGGTCAGACTGATGCCCCGAGGCAGATCCAGGCCCAGAATGAACGTCAGACGAGAACCCGGAGTGTAGGGGCCAGGCGATGGTGGGAAGAAGGCTGGGGAGGGTAGCCTAGCGTTTCTCCATACTTCCTAGGGATCGGGCGCTTGTTGGAGGTTCTTCTCCAACCCTCAGCACTCACCATCCCACCCCCTTCGAAACCAAGAAGAGCACAGAGGCTCTCCCTTGGAGTTTATTGTAATGATATGTAATGATGTATGTATTTATTTAATGTTTGTGGAACCAAATTCTAAAAGCACAAAGGTATCCACAGAAAATGTAATTACCCTCCACCCTCGTCACCCAGGCACAATTCCCTGGGTGAGGAAATTGAGGCACAAAAGGAGCAAATTTGCTCAAGTCACGTAGTTAGCAGGGGTAAGCCTGCCTTTATGACACCAAAGTTTCTATTCTCTCCCCTCCATCCTGCTGCTCCCAGTTGGGGCTTTTTGTAACATAATATAGTGTAGTGTTTGTAGATTATTATTTTAACCGCCTATTTTCTCATCTAAATGATCTCTTTCTCTGAGGCCAGGCCTGCCCCATTGGTGCCTATCAGGGTGTGTGTCATTACTATACAGTATTTTAAAAGTAACCTACATCTCAGTTCTAAAGGTATTTAAAGATATAGAAGGTTCCAAATATTTTTGAGGTGCCTGCTGTGTACCCCTCTCACTGCCAGGTGTTGGACGCGTGGCACTGAAGAAGACAGAATCTCTCTTGATCATAGGAGGCATGCATGAGTTGCCTCAAGTTACTGACGTTTCCTACTCTATTTTTCATATTTCTTCCCTATGAATTTCATATTTCTTCCCTATATATATATTTAATCTTTTTGTGTGTGTGTGCTATATGGCAGGGTCACATTTCATTATTTTTCCATGTGAGTATCCCGCTATTGCAGCACCATTTATTGAATTTTTTGTCGTTTGTTGTTGGTTTGCTTTGGGGGAAGTGCATTGCCCGGAAATCAAACCTGGGTCTTCCGCATGGCAGGCAAGAATTCTACCACTGAACTACCCCTGTACCCCCCAAATATATATATTTTTAAATCCAGTGGTTTGACTTTGTACATAAATGTTTTATTTCAGCAGAAAATTTTTTAAAATCCCATAAAGCGAATGCTTTTGTTTATTTTTATTTTTAGTTAGGCAGAACTGTATTGAAATTAGAACATCCTAAGGGTAACAAAAAGCCCCAGGCCCTCCCAGACTTAAGAGTCCTTGTGAAGGATTCCTTGTGTCTGAATGGGAGTGGGCTGAGATGGCCAGTGAGGACCAGTCCTTGTATTTGCCCACTAGTGTAGAGCACCTGGGAAATGATGGGCCCCTGAAAGCACCCCCCTTACTTCCTGATGCTGCAGCCGGGTGTTGCCCTATTCTGGAGTTAGAACTTCCATTTTCCCCAGAAAAGAAGTGATATCTCTCCACTTTAAACGCATGCATAGACTTCTCTGGGGTGCCTGTATACATGACCAGCTAGCAGATTTCTATGAAAAAGTGTGTATTGAGTTTCGAACAGTTAACTCACAGTTATTCTTTTGGGACACAACCTCTCAGAAGGTGAAATTATCTGTGTTTGCGCTATTGATCTAGCTCTTTTGACCATAGACAGTGGAGTTGGGGCTTTTCAGGAGCTTATTATACTGATTTTGGAAAGTGATGGGTTGGTTTATGTGAATGCATATGCACACATGTATCTCTTTTAACCTATGTGGTACTATTTCCGAGAAGTAGAGTTGTAGGAACTGACTTTTTTTTTTAACGTGGGTCTGTATCTGCTAAATGTAAGTGAGGCATACAGATAAAAAGTCAACCGTTTTAGAGCGTGGAGGTCACTGACATCACATCCAGTTGGGCTTTTTAGTCTTTCTGTAATAGTTTTAGTTAGGCCCCTTGTCAACGAGCCTTCTGTGATCTAACTTGGTTCTATCTACCAGGAAACATAGAAGAAAGCCTTCAAGATCTCAGAGGATCCCACGCTTCATTTCTGGATACGCGTGTCAACATCCTCTCAAAATGAGGAGGAGTCTCCATGATCTCTTTCTATGTTCTAGAATGACTAATGTGAAAGCCACGATAAACAGGTGTTGTTACAGTTTTTACAGGTGTTTCCACATGTTGAAGTTGACTTTGACCCTTGACTTTTTTTTTTTTTTCTTCTTTTGGCTTTTACAAAGGGAATTTATTAAGTTACAAGTTACTATTCTAAGGCCATGAAAATGTCCAAATTAAGGTACCAACAAGGGGATACATTCTCAGAGGAAAGGTTGCTGGCATAGGGATTTCCTCTGTCATATGGAAGGCACATGGTGAAGTCTGCTGTCCTTTTCTCCTGGCTTCTGGTTTCAAATGGCCCTCTCAGCTCCTGTGGATCCTTCTTGCTTCTCCCTGGGAAGAAGTGTACAAACGTCCATTCATGTTCCCACTGATCTTTCCTCCAGGTATGTACGTAGCAGCGAGGTTACAAGATCATATGGCAACCCCACCCCTAGCCTCCTGTGGAACCACCACACTGCTCTTGGGAGGGGCTGCACATCTCAGCTTCCCCACCAACAGTGAATAGGTTCATCTCTTTCTCCACTTTTTATCTAGCACTTGTTTCTCTCTGTGACCCTTGACTTTTGTTATTTCATTCTTTCCTTTCATGATTTCACAAAAGCAAATAGATTCAGAAGACCTTATGTGGTCTGACCTGAAGTTATTGAGTCCCCTGTTATCATTTTGCCTATTTGTTTTCAGTTGAGCACACTATTTTAAAGTAGTCATGGTTTTCAAAAACTTTTCTATTGGAGTTTCTTCATCTATTTCAGAAAAATTCCCTGTTGAATCTTAGGACTAATCCCAAGTATTGCATGTCTGATTCCATGTAATTGAAAGATTATTTTGGGGGTAGAGGTTACTGGGATATAATTCACATACCATAAAATTTATCCTTTAAACTATACAATTTAGTGATTTCTAGTATATTCACAAAGTTGTACAATCATCAGCATTATCTAATTCCAGAATATTTTCATTTCCCCAAAAAGAAACTCCATGTCCATTATCAGTCTTTCTCCATTTTCTCTAAACCCCACACAACCACTTCTGCTTTCTTTCTTGATGCCTATTCTGGACAATTTCATGTATGTAGAATCAATAAATGGCCTTTTGTGTCTGCCTTCTTTCATTTAACATATTGTTCACAAGGTTTATCCATATTGTAGCATGTTCAAATGCCTCATTCCTTTTTAATGGCCAAATAATACTCCATTGTATGATATGCCACATTTTGTTCATTCATTCATCGATTGATGGACATGTGGGTTGTTTCCACATTTTGGCTATTATAAATAATGTTGCTATGAACATTTGTATGTACATTTTTATGTGGAAATACATTTTCTTTCTGTTGAGTATATATCTAGAAGTACAACGGCAGTCACAGGGTAACTATATTTAACCTTCCAAGGTGCTACCAGACAGCTTTCAAAAAGCATTGCACAATTTTACTCTCCAACACTAATTACCAATATTTTTTATCATTATAGCTAACCTAAAGTAGATATGAAGTGGTTTTCCATTGTGCTTTTTATTTGCATTTCCCTCATGACTAATAATGTTGAGTAACCTTTATATGTTTGGTTTTTTCACTATTTTTGTAGTTTCTTTGGAGAAATGTCTATTCAGATCCTTTACACATTTTTTAATTGTTTTTTTAAAATTTTAATTGTTGTAAGAATATTAAAATATGCTCAGTATAATATTTTTTACTTTATTTTTTACTTTATTGATAGTGTTCTTTGAAGCCCAAATGTTTTAAATTTTGAAGACATCCAATTTATTTTTTCTGTAGTTTTTTGTGCGTTAGGTGTCATATCTAAGAAAACATTGCTAAGTCCAGAGTCATGAAGATTTACACCTCTGTGTTCTTCAAAGAGTTTTCTGGGTTTAGCTCTTATATTTAGTCTTTGGTCCATGTTTAGTTCATTTTTATGTATGGTGTAGGGTAAAGAGCCAGCTTCGTTCTTTACATGAGAATATCCAGCACCATTTGTTGAAAATCAGTTGGCCAGAAATGAATGCGTTTATAACTGAGTTCTCAATTCTATTACATTGTTCTATATGTCTGTCCTTCTGCCAGTACAGCAGTATGTCTAGATTACTGTTGCTTTATAACATGTTTTGAAATCAGGAAGTCCTCCAACTTTATAAAGGTTATTTTTTGATGTGGTGTTGAGGCTTTGAGACATCTTTTCTCTGTCATCATAAAGTTATTAGAAATGTGACTTTTCTGAAGTGTCCATAAATTCAGTTTCAGTTCTAACTTCATTTTCGTGTGATCAGGCAGATTCCAAAAATTTGACCACAGGCTCTGTCTCAGTTTTTTTAATTATAAATGACATTTAAAATTCAAGTTAAAGGATAATTCTGGGAATTAATATAATGTAACATGGGTAGAAACATCCAGCATGGTGCCTGGTAAATAGGCTCAAAATAAATGTCAGCTTCCTGTCCTGTCCCTTTTTCATAGGTACACAGGGTTTCTTTATATCTTGTAAGACGGTTCTGAAGTCTTACTTAAAATCAGCCTTCTTTCAAGTAGAAACTGTCTGCTACAGCGTCATCGTATGGTTGACATTGCTGAATTTTCTACTGTATTGCGTGGTATTGTTTATTAAAGGATCATAATGTTTCAGATTTAGTTCTCTGCTATCTCCAGTTTCTCCAACAACAGAGTCTGACACATAAGATCACAATAAACATTTGTTACATGAATACTAAATGTTGGTCCTGTTTTTTTTTTTGTTTGTTTGCTTGGGTAAATTCGGTGTTAATTGCATGAAAATATGTTCCCAAGTAGGCTTGAACTACAGCTGCACGAGTATTTAATTTCTGAAGTATTTTCCAAAAGATTCTTTTAAGCAGTTTCTCCAGTTAACTTAGGGTTTTAGAATGCCTCAAGTAGCTCTTCTTTCCTCCTGATGGTATTGTAGTTCCCGTACAGATTCCTCCTGCATAGGCTCATTTCTGACTGAAATAAAAAGGTTCAAGTCTGAGCAGTTAACTTTGGAAAGCTGTGGGAAAGGGAAAGAGTGGGTCAAGAAATTAGGCATGGGGGAATAGACGTGATATTGAAGGATGAAAGAAGGACTTTTAGGGAAAATGGAGTCAGTCAGGGAAGCATATTTGTAGTCTCTGAACATTTCTTATGGTTGTTATGTGATAATCACGGTTTCTCATGACTTTCTAGACCGAAAGTCTAGACATGAAACTATAAACAAAGAGTGTTCAGGTGTTATTCCTGGCTGTCGCGAGCCTGATTCTTAACCGAGAAACTGCCTGTGAGTGTTAAGTTGTTATCCTCATGGTGTAGTCTTTAAAGGCTTAGTTTCTTAGAGGGAAAATTTACTGCTTTAGAGTGCAAATCATTTCATGGGCTCATAGGGTAATTGAATTTTAAAGCTAAGATCTCAGGCTGAAGGATGGTTTATGAAAGTTCATTCGAAGAATGTATTCCATGGTCAAATAGGTTTGAAATGAACTCAAAGTTTGGTTTTGTATTGGTTTCTTTTAACTGCAGGACCTCTCAGAGTCTTTAATGTGCCAAGATGTAATATGTGTGTTCCCGGGAGGGAATGTAGAGCGGCAGTCCTCAAGAGGTCTGGTCTGTTATTTTTGCCCCCAGAGAGAGCCCTGTGGGGAGTGGTTTTCAACAGACTGCATTCTGAATAATCACGATCCAGGCTAGCACCTTTATTTTTCAGAGGTAGAGTTTGATTTCTTAGTCTTTGCTAGTTGCTGTTTCCAGGAAGAGTCATTTCTGCTGGTATATAGAAGCCAGCTATGTCCTTTGTCTTATTGAGAACTGCCACAAAAGTGAGAGTTTACATTAGTAGTTACAACCAAATTCATAACGGACTGTATATTTTTATATGTAACTTTTAAAATACACTTTCAGCTCCTAAATTAGTGTTTATTTTTTTTTTTTTTTTTTTTTTTTTAAAGAGAGACGGAGGAAGGGAAGGAAAGACAGAGAGAAGGAAGGAAGGATGGAAGGAAGGAAGAAAGGGAAACAACTTTTTAAACATTTTCTTGTTTTATTGTATTTTGTTTGTTTGCTTGTTTTTTACATGGGCTGGGGCCGGGAATCGAACCGAGGTCCTCCGGCATGGCAGGCAAGCACTTTGCCCGCTGAGCCACCGCGGCCCGCCCGAGTGTTTATTTTTATTTGTTATTTTGTAGAGCTTAGTCTGTGTGGTACCTGATAATCTAATCTACTGAATTTGTAAAGCTATTTCTATAGCTTTGAGTCTGATATTCCTAAAGATTGAGGAGAGGAAGAGTCTGGAGAGGAAGGAACCATACAAAACAAGAGCATTGACTTCTGCTGTGAATTAAGCAAAGCATAGACATCCACTTTGTTTGGGGTTTTCAGATGAGCTTGATATGACTGGAATGCATTTTGGGGTACTGTGCCAGAGCAAACCATATACTGTTAAAACATGGGAACTGGCCCCTTAATACTCCCAAGAATTCTTCCTTCTTCCCTCACTCTGTGCACCTATCCACTCTTCATTCTTCGATGTCATCTAGTTGGGTTTATTTAATTTTCTTTAAAAAAGAAATAGAGAGAGAGATGGGGGAAAAATTAGAAGAGGTCTGAGTGGTATAGCTGCCCACACTCCAAGTAAATCCAGTTTGTGTGCATTGGTGTATGTCACATGTGGTGTAAACAACAGCACAGGATTCCCAATGTCACTGGTTTCATGTCACGCCTCTAGTTAAAAGGTCCAGACACCACTGGTTTTCTTATCTGCACTACTCTGCTTGGGGACTGCTAGCAGGTGTGATATTAATCAGATTCATTCTTTGGTGAGCAGGTCTATGATGTCTCCAATGCCTGAAACACAACCAGAGACCAGAGGGCCAGAGCAGGAAGAGGAATGAGACAGGTGTTGAGTCAGAATCTGAGGTTGGTGGGTGTTGGGAAAATAAAGAAGCATGGAGCAGGTAAACATTTTAGGAAATGAACCATGTAAATCAGGACTAGTTTTTCTCTTTAATTTCAATGATATGCATTCTTTATATTAAAAAAAAATCAAGCAAAACAAAAAAGTTCAAAGGAGAAGGCAAATATTACCCCAAATTCCTACCACCTATAAAATAACCAATGTTAACATTTATTTCAGATGTCTCTACACATATTTATAGAGAAATGATGAATAGAGAGAACAATAGATGAAGACAAATCATTATATAAGACTGAAGTGAAACTGAACTTACTTTTAAAGGTAAAATATTCAGTTTGATCATAGTTGAATTTAACAAAAGGAAAAGAATTTGCCAATCTTCTGAAAAGTAATTTTTTATCTTAAGAGTATTAGTTCTTTTAGATTCAGAAGAGAGATGAAAATCTGATAGGCTGGCATGATAAACAATTTAACACTCTTTTCCAAGATCTGTAATGATAAATCAGTATCAGTATCATCTCATTAGATGTAAACTCACGAAGAACTTTTAAAAGTTCTTTAAGTTCAACTGTAGATACTTTAGAATATTACTTTCCCTACTTTTGAGATAAAATAAGTTTTAGTTAAAACTGTCTTCTAACAGGTAGTGTTGAAGGAAAGGGGCAAAGTGCATCACTTTGATAAGCTAGCTAGTGCTCTAGTTGTAGGAAATTTTTAAAAATAATAAGCCATGCTCCTTGTCTTCAGTTGCTTCTCATCTATTCAAATCTCCTGCATAGTCAGCATTAATGCTTTTAAGTTTTTCTTGCCTTTTTAGCTCTAGTCTACGAATAACCACCCTAGTTTTTAAGGCTTTCTCTGCCTCTTCTTTTATTTGTAATTTTTATTGAACTTATACTAGATTAAAAGCATTTAATGTTCAGTTTCTTGCAGCAGTCCTTTCCCTGAGAGTGAGTAAAACTTCCTGCATTCTCTTTTCTCCCCACCTATACAAAATACATTCTCAAAACTAGTGGCTCATTGCTTTCTTTCAGGGTTCTTTGAAAGCATTGTTTATTATTACTTCTGTGATTTTGAAGGACAGTCCATAATATATCTGGGGAACTTAGTTTAGTTTAGTTTTGTTTTCTTTATTAAATAAGTGTGTTTATAGAACAATCATGCATAAAATAGAGGATTCCCATATACCACCTTGCACTGGTGTGATAGCACATTTTTATAATTGTGCTATTTGCTTGAAGTCCATAGATTGAAATCCATGGATTTAGAAAATTTTTATTCTGTTTACCACATATACAATTTAACATTTCCTCTTGGGAACTTAGTTTTATAGAATATATTTAAACTTAGATTCTCAGTCCTAGGATTATTTTTAGTAAGGTGAACAAACAAACTTGAAGTGTGTGCATTTGATCCATGAGCCACAGGGCTATTTAGTTGCATGTTATTTGAGAGTATTCAGTTAGCTCTTGTGGAGTATCATTCACCCTTAGCTTAATGGTTGCATTTCTGAAAAGACAATTAGTAGATTTTTATGGGTAGTAGAGAAATTGTTTAAATTCCCATTCACAGTTCATAGTGACTCAACTGACAGTCTTTTTAAATAAGCAATGAAATGTTGTCTGTGGTTGCCAATTGTTAAAATTCTATCCTGCAATTCTTAAGCAGTTGTCCATTAAGGGAGGACAACACCACCCATTGATTAAATTCAGACCACAAGGTATGATTTTACTCTCTTGGGTGGAGCCAGCTCTGCTTTGCATTTTTGTTTTGCATGGGCATCGAACCTGCGTCTCTGGCATGGCAGATGAAGATTCAGCCACTGAGCCACCATCGCACCACCCTGCTTTTGCATTTTAATTTGATGAAAATTAGATGCAGAAGACTTAAGTCTGGCGTTAGATACTAACATGAAATTAAATGCCAAACTAAAAGAAAGCAGTTCTTTGGAGTCAATCTTCCTTTCATTTCTAGGTGCAAAATTTTGTTAGGGTAGTGTTTCTCAGTTCTCGCTCTGCATAAGGATTATTTGGGGAGCTATTCAAAATGCCTCTGCCCTAGTCTCAACTTCAGAGTGTCTGGTTGAATTGGTGTGAAGTAGGGCCAGGCTTTGGTATTTTGTAGAAACTGTCCAGGGTGATCCTGTCATGCAGCCAGGGTTGAGAAATATTGTGTGATGACCCCTATTCCTTTCCGATCTCAAACCACCCCCCCAACTTTGTCCATTATGTTCCTCTCTATCGTCATATCCTACCCTCATCTTCAAGGTTCCCCATGGACCACCTCTTTCAAGCTTTTACTCACAACCCCAGCTCCACTGTTCTCTTCCCTTTGCAACTGCCCACAGGCCTGCTGTGTATCCCACCCTGAATTGTGCTCTGGCTTGTTTAATTTATGCTGGTCTTGTCTCATTTCCTCTCTTGATTAGTCTTCTGCCATTTACTTAGTTTCCATCTTTTAATGGTTTGCACAAACAGTAGTCAGATAATAGGTGCTATGTAGTTATTGAGTATATTGATTTTTATATTTTTATAAATTTTGAATTTTCAACATTATGACTATTCTCTATTACCTTCCTCGCTTTTCACTATAGCTTTCTTTATTGGCCCATATTTATCCATAAGTATTTCTTCCTTTGGAGACATGGAAGGATGAGGGGGAGTATAGGTAAACTGCAGAAGGAGGAAAAGCTCATTCCTGATTTCACTGTTCAGGAGTAGAGTGGGCTGACCCCTCCTCAGTGAGAACATTCAGTCATCCAGCTGTAGAGTGGCCCTTTGGACCCTGTGGTGACAATGCAATGTAAAGAGGGCCATCTTCATGACTGAGGAGTGGATCACTTCTATCAGATCTTTTGGAGAAATTGGGGTGATAATATACTCCTTTCCTCCCCTTCCTCCTCAACCTAGAAAGAATACTTTCCTTGTTTTGTCAAATACTGAGAAGGATATTCACTGCCAGTGTTTCAGAGGTTGCTATTTTTGGAGAGATGGTTGACAACTTCCTGATAAGTGGTTCAGATATGTCCCACCATTCCTAGTTATAAGGCATACTACCTTCGTAAAGCCTGTATTATTTGGGCTATGTCTCTGTAACAGACCCAAAATTTAAGTGGCTTTTACAATATTGAAGTTCATTTCTCTCTTTCATGTAACTGCCTGTCCTCATCCAATGACTTTCATTCTTGGGTCCACTAGTCTTCATCTTCCGGCCCTTAGGAATGGGGAAAGGACAAGCAACACATGCATATTTCTTTTCAGAATTATGACCTGAAGCACTGCTTCTGCTCACATATGATTGGCAGAACTTTAGTTGCATGGCTTCAGGAAGCTGCAAAGAAGGCTGGGAATATAGCCTCTGAATAGAAAACCATGTACCCAGCTAAAGAGAACTGATATTAATGGACAAGAAGCAACTGCAAGTTTGATAACTTCCAAAGACATCAGATCTAGCAGTTATCACTCCTGTTTGCTGGTTTGGGTAAAAATACACTAAACTGTTAAAAGAAACCTCAAATGTAGCACTAGTTATAGGAAAACTAAAGGACTTGAGGGGTATATGTGGTATTTTTAACCTTTCAGGGGAAGGTAGATGACTTGGAAGAAGATACAGAAACAGTACAAATATCAGGAGCAGAAATAGTGTTGAAAAAGCAGCATTTGGTTTTCAGGGTGGACTCTTGGCATCTTTTGAGGACAAGTATGTTTGGCATGGGATTTGCTAATCTGATCAGGAGAGTTGAACAGAAATTTGATGGGAAGGAAAAAACATTAAAATTTAATCAGATGGTGCTCCTTTTATCCAGGACAGATGAGTTAAAAAATATGGATTAAAAAATAAATAAATAAGAAGGTGAGGATAAGAGGTAAAATAAATTGAGTATTTGGAAAAAGTATCCCAGTTGTACCATTGTACAGAAATTAGCCTTATTGGCTTAGAAACATTAAACTTAATTTTGTTCCATTTGTACAGGGGTAACACACTGTATTAAATATGTAAGATCTTATCTACAGAGCTTTGATTACAGAAACTAATTAATAATTCTCTAAATAATGAAAAACAAATCAGTTGGGTAGGTGGAAATACTAGTGGTCAATGAGAGGGAGGGGTGATGAGTATGACGTGTGAGTTTTTCTTTTTTCTTTTTGTCTGGAGACAAAAAGATGTTCTAAAAAATGAATATGGTGATGAATACACAACTATGTGATGCTATTGTGAGCCATTGATTGTGCACCATGTAGGGAATGAATGTGTATGAAGATGTGTCAATAAAAATATTTTTTTAAAAAATTGAATCACATGGAGCACAATTGTCCTAGCAAAGGTAAGAAAACCAGTAGCAGAGGAGAACGTCAGTAATTCATAGAAGAACCACCCAGGAAGCTGGTTGATTATAATACTTGTAGCTCTTTGCCATTACAGAGTCAGAGAACTAAGCAAAGTAAACTTGAAACATTAAAGCTGGGACATTGATAATGATCAACTGATTATTCTCACCAGGAAGGATGGTTCTCGTGATAAGAATATTATTCTAGAAAAGAATACTTTACAGAAGTAGGCCTCTGGAAATCCAGACCCTAAGAGTGAACCCCTGGGTAAGGGAAAAAAAGATTGCCTTTAGATCAATATTATGGACTGCCATTCAAAGGCTATGGATGATACTTTCTTCTCAGAGAGAATAAGCCTGGGATGGATGACAGATGTGTTAAAAAAAAAAAGGAGCTTCAATCATAATTTCCCACTGGATGTCTCATTCTTTTAACCACTGATAATCTCTTGGTTTTCCTTGCTGATCACTTAATTTTTAGAAGACTGAGAAAATAATGCAGAGATTGATCTCTCTAGCTTCTTCCTGACCCAATGAAGAAGGATTGGCAAATGATGTAAAATGGCAGGATTCTGGAGATGAAGTCTTCAAGGAGGGGGCTGCTTTGGGCATAGATACACACTCTAGAAATATTTCAAATAGTTCAGAGAAAAAAAAAACAATGATCTCTCTCAGAGCCAAAGACTTAAAATGACAAGGAAGCCCCCCCAGAGAAGGGATAGCTAACATATGCTGAACTATCTATGTAATCCCAACTGATTCCATTGAAGAGGAGAAAATGAAGGCTCCTGTGGCAATAAATGAAGATGTTCAATCTAGCTCAGCAATTCAATCTAGCTCAACAATTCTTGCTACCATCCCTTGTAAATTATGTGTCCACAGAATGTAGAGATGGGTGAAGTGTATGTAGTCCCTGAGTGAGATGTAGACCTAACTTCTAGTAGTCAGGAAATAAAGAGTGTGTCAAAATTCAGGAAATACATGACTGATACTTTCAGTTGGTGCAAAATTATAGCAGGGGTTCAAAATAGAAGCATCACCATGGTGGGAGGTAGGATTCAGAAAAGGTTTCATGACGAAGGTGGTGCTTGTCATGGGCTTTAGAGGATGAAGATAATTTCCACAGATGGGAGACACAAAGGGGTGAAGAGGAATAGCAAGGACAAAGTCAGGGAGATAAAATAGGGTGGGTGGGGAGGCCTTGGGGAGTACAGAATATAGGTATATAAATGAGAATTTGTAGAAATGAAGCTTGAGTAATGGCTGTATCTCACTGGGCGTGCATGATTGGTTCAGTCATATAATGCTCACCTTCCATGCAGGAGACCCGGGTTCAATTCCTGGATCATGTACCCAAAAGAAAAAAAAATGTTATTTTACTGGGAAACTGCAAATTAGCTGGAACTATATTCCATTGGTCTTTATGCAAGCTTTTTTCCCAGTCTGGGAGCAAAACCTGTTTCTCAAGTAAAACCTGGCCAAGTATATAGAATACAGATTACAGGCCTAATAGATTAAGAAGTGGCTTTGTTATACGCCAGTGTTTCAAATTTCCTGGTTAATATTAAGCTGGGTTTTTTGTTTGTTTGTTTGTTTTTGCAGCCAGTGGTAATGAATAATGTGACTTTTGTCTTTCCACATCTAAGTCTTATTCCAAAGTAAGCCCTCTGCTTTGAAGGTCACACTTGTGTTGGGGGTTTTGACAAATGTTAATAGACTGAAAGACAAAAATGTTTTAATATCTGTAGAGTCCTTACTTGTTTTTGCTTAAAAGAGGAGTGGGGGATCTTATCTTCAGCTGTATAGAACCCTTGCAGGAAGCCAGAAGAGGAAGAAATGGGATTAATATCTGGTGTCTGTGCTCTGCAAACCAGACTCTTTATCCTCATTTGCTCACTTAATCCTTGCAATTACTGAGAAGAGGCTATTACTGTTTCCCATTTTATACATTAAAAACTGAAGGGTGGAGGGGTTAATCCATTTGTCAGGTTCACAGAGTTGATAATCAGGGAGCCCCAATTCAAACCAAGGTCTGACTCCTATCAAGGCACATGCATGGTGCAGCTTGTGTCCTTTGCTTTTTTCTTCCCAAATCATGTATTCTATTCCACCAAATGAATATGTACAAAATAAGCCTTAAAATCACCCTTGTTGCCAAAACATTTGGTAGTGCATTGGTCTAGTATTCTTCCCCATTCTTGGTGGAAATCAGAAGGCTCTTTTTCCTAATAGAAACCAGGACAGCATATGCTTGCGTGCTTTATGCCCATTTGACTTTTAATTAAAATACCATTTTACTCTCAGGTAGCACATGAGATTTTGTTGGTTTGTCCAGAGTGATCCCCTGATGAATCCCAGAATGATTTGATCAGTGACTGGAAAAGTATTTGCAAGCCCCCTTCAGAGAATGGTGAGAGTGGGGAGAAATTCAACTTCCCCAAGTTGAATTCTTGATATTCTCACAAGCAGTGTGGACAACCAGAGCTAAAGGCTGAGCCCCCAGTCTTGGGGTTTGTTCACATGAAACTTAACCCCACAAAAGATAGGTCAAGTCTACTTAAAATTTAGGCCTAAGAGTCACCCCCAAGAGAGCCTCTTTTGTTGCTCAGATGTGGCCTCTCTCTCCAGCCAATATGATGAACAGTCTCACCACCCTCCCCCTCTCTGCGTGGGACATGACTCCCAGGGGTGTGGACCTTCCTGGCAACGTGGGACAAAGATCCTGGAATGAGCTGAGACTCAGCGTCAAAAGACTGAGAAAAACCCTAGAATGAGCTGAGAATTAACATCAAGAGACTGAGAGAACCTTTTCGACCAAAAGGGGGAAGAGTAAAATGAGACAAAGTGTCAATGGCTGAGAGATTACAAAAAGAGTCGAGAGGTTATCCTGGAGGTTATTCTTACGCATTAAGTAGATATCACCTTGTTGTTTAAGATGTAGTGGAGAGACTGGAGGGAATTGCCTGAAAATGTAGAGCTGTGTTCCAGTAGCCATGTTTCTTGATGATGACTGAACAATGATATAGCTTTCACAATGAGACTCTGTGAATGTGAAAACCTTATGTCTGATGCTCCTTTTAGCTACTATACCAACAGAAGAGTAGAACATATGGAATAAAAATAAATAATAGGGGGAACAAATGTTAAAATAAATTCAGTTTGAAATAGTGGTAAATGAAAGCGAGGGGTAAGGGGTATGGTACGTATAGTTTTTTTCTCTATTAGCATTTTATTTCTTTTTCTATTGTCTTTTTATTTCTTTTTCTAAATCGATGCAAATGTACTAAGAAATGATGAATATGCAACTATGTGATGATATTAAGAATTACTGATTATATATGTAGAATGGAATGATTTCTAAATATTTTGTTTGTTAATTTTTTTTAATTAATAAAAAAAGTTAAAAAAAAAAACCATTTTACCTGACCCTGACCCATCGGCTTTTCTAGGGTGCATGACAATGGGAAGAGAGACCCCAGCTCACCTCAGAGGCACAAGTAGGGTTTCTGAGTTGACATAAATGCATCTGGCTTTTGACAGCTGTCAAAATTGGTGGCCTCCTGAGATTTCAAGGGAGGGGAGTGTCATAAACCCTCTCCCCACCACTTGGCTTCCAGATAGTTTGTTAAAATGGAAGCGAGTCTCAGACTGCATCTTGTCCATACCTCACATACTTATATTGGGAAGAGGACACAACCGTGGTCATACAACCTGCTTCTGTGAAGTTGGCGGAGCCCTCACTCTGTTCGTGGGGCATGCTGACATGACCTGCAAGAGGGACTTACTCAAGGCAGATGACCAGACTCCAGCAGGAGGACCTACTCAACCTGCCCAGATCCCGGTCCAGGGACTGCCGAAGCCTCGGGGCTGCTGCAGTGTTGTAATTCTTGATCTGGGTGGTGTTTAGGTGAGTGTTTACAGGGGTAAAATTTCATTGAGTGGTATGTACACTCAAGATTTTGTGCACTTTACTATATACCTCTGTAAAAAAGGGGAAAAGAAATCATTCATCTTAAGTTGTTCCCAGTCTGTAAGCAGGGGAACTATTTTATATTATTCAAACCAATAAAAACACCTAGAGTTAGAGGTTTTCCATGGGAAGGTCACTTGGAGGGGTGGAAGGGTCTTTTGTATGTACTCTGTTCATCATCGCCTACACCTCTGAATCAGCGGCTCTGACCTGAGCCCTTTTGAGGGATTCATCATCACCCTCTCTGGCAGGCCAGCAGAATGGGGTCAGCGAGCTGCAGAACACACCATGGTTGAGTGCGGTTCCTCTTCGCCAAGGCACCCTTCTCAGGACTCCTACCACGGTCCTCTCTCTGGTGACCCCCAGCCTTTGGGGTCCTTAGGGTGGAAGCAATACCTGCCTCACTCCAGGTGACCACCTTGCCCCTGGAGCACCTTACTCCGGGGCTACGGCTGCTTTCATTCCTTATTCTGCGCTATTTTAAGCCTATCCTTTCCCTGGAAGTTAGCTGCTTTTCTCAACCTTTAAGCTGCCCTTGGTAATTTTAATTGAATTCCTTGTGAGGATAGGCACGATTTGGGGAGCAGAAAGATATTCTTTGCTCAGCACCCTCAGATTCAGCCCTGGGGGTGGAGGGGATTGGGGCTGTGGATTAGATTCCACCTTTGCTCCTCCCTGAAGGGGGACTGGGGGCTGGGGGTGGTGCTGCAAGAGGGCGTAACTCTAAGTGCCAGCTCGCATTGGCCTACTAATACCTTAGTCCTAGTAGCTGTTGCCTCACAAGTGAAAGTTGGCAGGATTAAGAGAGAAAGAGGACTCTTTTTAGTTTCCTCTGGGACACAGTTATGGTGGTTCTTGATTTGGCTCAGTTTTAGAATTCTCATGACTCTCATTTCATTGCCCACCACTTCGCAGGCCTCCTCTCATTCCATACTCTCCTTTGTAAGAACCCCAGCCTTGAAAAATAATAATAATAATAAAACCACTCAGTACACAAACAGAAACCCTTGTTTGTATTCCTAATCCAATGTAGAATGAGTAGCCATAGCAATGGCTGTCCCTCCCCCCCTCTCCCCCACGTTTCACCATTTGGGGTTCCCATCAGGGTTTTTTCCCTCCTTTCTCTAACTGCAACAACCAATACTATTATTAAAGAAGCTGTTGATTTATTCTTACAGCCTGTGTTGACAGTTTTCAACCAGATTGCATTTACTTCTACTTCAAATACAATTAGTCAAGCACCCATAAGTAAAGCTAACTGTATGAAGAGGCTGATGTTGGTTTTCTTTTAGTCTTATTTATTGTTGAATGCAATATATAATAAACAAAGGCATTTGGAGAGTTATGTAAGAGAAATGTGGAAATTTAGTTCTGTGCATACAGGTACCTTAATTTTATTTTCTGAGATTTTGATATTTCTCACCATTGCCTTGGTTTTGGTTTATGGTTTTAACAATAATTGTTTCTTTTAAGACCTAAGTACTAGTTAAAGGTATAGGGAGTTTGAGTGTTTAATGATCAATCAAAAGCATGATGTCATATCTAGCTGGATCCTGCACAATCGTATAACACTCTTCTTTTAAAGTTAGATTATGTGTATACGACTAACCTGATGGATTGGATTTAATTTTTGTTACTGTTGTTAACATGCTTGGGGAAGTTGTAGACATTTATTTGAACTCAGAACTCTGGTATTCTAAACCCAAACAAAGCATTTTAGTCATCCATAACTTAGGGCTGTGGACGAAGCCCATGACAGATACCACTTTAGTGGTTCTGGGGCCACATGTTTCCTTTCTGCGTTCTAGAAGCTCTCCAGCAGAGCAGGACTCTGAAAGCCTGCAGGGGTTGGGGGTGGCAGATGGTAGCCCAGCTACCAGTGGTAAGGGGTGTCCTTGTCTCTGTCCCTGCCAGCCCTCTCTCCCCTCCCTAGTAACTTGGAAATTGGTATGTGCTGCAGAGAGAAATGGAATGTTACCTCTTCCAAGCTAGCTGATGATTTTCTCCCTCCTGAGTATAGTAGAGCTCCAAGGTTTCTCTGGTTCCAGAGGTGGGATGGTAGCTGTTATCACCCAACCTGGCCACTTGGGGAGTGCTAATTTCTAGCACCAGGGTTGGAGGCTTGGATCTAGTCCTGATTCAGCCTTTTGCCTGCTGTGTGACTGGGAGAGTTACCTAACTTCTCACAGACTCAGTTTTCTCCTCTGTAACATAGAGACAGTGCTCTCCCGTCACACTGTTGAGTAAAGGAGATGGTGCATGTGGGACGTCATTCATATACTGCCTGGCAGTAAGTGGTATGTACTAAACAAACAATCAGTGTGTTAATTATTAATTTGCTAGTAGATGATATGAAAATTCTGCTTTCTCTCATAGTTTTTGTCACACCATGTTATACGTTTACAGAAGGTGTTCCCCCAAACCTTTGGGAGGACAAAGCCCTTATCATAGCCCCCCTCTCCCCCCAAAAAAAACAGAAAGGAATTTTGTTGTCGTGTTGGTAAAATACACTAGCACAAAATTTACCTTTTTAACATTTTAAAGTATTCTATTCAGTGGCATTTAGAACATTTTCAACGTTGTACAATCAACACTACCATCTAGTTGCAGAACATTTTCATAATCCCAAAAGGAAACCATGTATTAATTCAGCAGTCACTCTCCATTCTTTCCTCTCCCCAGCCCTGGACAACAGCTAATCTACTTTCTGTGTGTATGGATTCGCCACGTCTCAATGTTTCATATAAATGGACTCCTATAGTACATGGCCTTTTGTGACTGACTCATTTCACTGAGTTGTACTGTTTTCAAGTTTCATCCATGTTGTAGTAAGTATCAGTATTACACGGCATAATAATATTCCTTATTTCTATATCACCTTTGGTGTATCTTTTTCTCGTTAACTAGGATGGGAATAACTTCCTGTTGGATTATTATCATTTTATTATGCCGTCCTAGTGGGTCTGAGTGGATCTCACTGTGGTTAAGGATGATTTTTTTCAGCATTCATTTTGTTTATGTTTGGACTCAAATTTTCTTTCTAAGGTTCTTAAGCCTTACCAACAAAGCCACATGACAAACCACCAATAGGAGTGGGGTGTGAGCAGTTTTTCCTTTACAGCCCCTGCTGTAAGTAAGCATCTTGGCTTACTTACAGATTACACACTGTAATCTGCAGTGTGGATAAGCCGCCTGCAGACAATCGATGGTTATTATAGTTGATATCTGATCTCTCTCACTTTTTCTCTCTCTGCTTTTCTTTTGGTTTTAGGAGTTTTCGTCCGAGTCACCCAAAATGCTTTTAAAGCGCATTGACTAAGAACTGACCCCCCAACCTGTGTGGGGGCACCCATCCTTTTGGCTGCAGGCTGCTGCTTACATTTTGACTGTCTCCATGCCCAGTGACCAGCTGCTTATGATGAGTGACGAGAAGAACCTGGGGGTGTCCCAGAAACTGGTCTCACCTTCAAGGAGCACCAGTAGCTGCTCCTCTAAGCAGGGAAGTCGACAGGTAAAGTTTAACTAATGTAAATTTAAAAATGCAAATCTCAATTCACCAAGAAGTTTGCAAATTAAAGTGTGTGAATTTATGTGGGAATTCCTACTTCTCTCAGGATAAGAGCTCAGTCATATCTTAATTTAAAAGAAGAGTCAATGCAAGATAATTTTATTAATGTAGTGTGAGTGCTTTCCAGGTGGAAAAAACTGTATTTAGCTATTTGTGTTATTTTATTCATATCCCACAACCACATAGAGTTGTTTTTTTTTTTGCAGTGGGCTGCATGGTCTGTGGAAGGCAAGCATACATAGGGTTTTGTAATATGGCAGGATTAAGAATATTACTAAGAAAATTTGCATTGAGACATAAACAAAATCATTACTGTAGAGAGGATGTGGAGAAATAGGAACACTTATTCACTGCAGGTGGAAATGTAAAGTGGTACAACCACTGTGGAAGATACTTTTGGCCTTTACTCAGAGAACTAAATATTGAGTTGCCCTACAAGCCAGCAGTTCTGCTACTCGGTATATGCCCTGAAGATCTGAAAGCAGGGACATAACAGACATTTGCACACCAGATGTTCATAGTGGCATTATTCCCAATTCCCAAAAGATGGAAACAGTCTGAGTGTCCATCAGCAGATGAATGGATAAACAAAATGTGGTATGTACATATGATGGAATATTATGTAGCAGTAAGAAGGAATGAGGTCCTGAAGCATTTGACAACATGAATGAACCTGAAGGACATAATGCTGAGTAAAATAAACCAGTTCCAAAAGGACATATCACATGATTTCACTAATATGAACTAACTAGAACATATAAATTCAGAGTCTTAAAATGTAGACTGTAGTGTAGTTAGAGATAGACAGAAGCTGGAGAAGGGGGAGTGGTTACCTAATATGTGCAGAATTGTTAATAAAGTTGAGAGTAAGTGTTTGGGAATGGATAGAGGTGATGGTAGCTTGTTATTAGGATTATAACTAATAGCGACTTATAGGTAAATTTGATTGAAAGTGGTTGTGGTAAAGTCAGGTATGTAAATAAATACTTGCATGAACTACAAATGTAAAAAAATAATAGAGGGATATATGGGAGAAACATAGCTATTGCAAACTATGGGTGTGCTGATTTGAAAGGAAGTATGCCCCCTAAGAAAAGCCATGTTTTAATATAAATCCCATTTCATAAAGGTAGAATAATCCCTATTCAATACTGTATATTTGAAACTGTAATAGATCATCTCCCTGGTTGATGTGATTTAGTCAAGAATGGTTGTTAAACTGGATTAGGGGATGACATGTCTCCCCATTTGGGTGGATCTTGATTGGTTAATTGGAGTCCTATAAAAGAGGAAATATTTTGGAGAATGAGAGATTCAGAGAGAGAGCAGAACGAGAAGCCACAAGAAGCAGCGAGTCCACCAGCCAGCGACCTTTGGAGATGAAGAAGGAAGACGCCTCCCGGGGAGCTTCATGAAACAGGAAGCCAGGAGACAAAGCCAGCAGATGATGCCTTGATTGCCATGTGCCCTTCCAGCCGAGAGAGAAACTGTGACTGTGTTCGCCATGTGCCTTTCCAGATGAGAGAGAAACCCTGAACTTCATCGACCTTCTTGAACCAAGGTATCTTTCCCCAGATGCCTTTGATTGGACGTGGTTTTAATTGGGATGTTTCCTGGGTCTTAGAACTGTAAACTAGCAACTCATTAAATTCCCCTTTTTAAAAGCCATTCCGTTTCTGGTATATTGCATTCCGGCAGCTAGCAAACTAGAACAGATTTATGGACTATAGTTAATAGTAATATTTTAATATTCTTTCATCAACAGTAACAAATTTACTGCACCAATACTATGGATAAATAGTGGGGGGTGGGGGATTAGGGGTATGGGAGGATTTGAGTTTTATTTTTTATTCCTATTTCTGTTCTAGAGTAATAAATACTCTAAAACTGATCATAGGGATATATGTGTAACTATCTAATGTTATCTAATGAGCCAGTGATTGTATACTTTGGATGGTTTGTGTGGTACGTAAATATATCCTAAATGAAATTGAAAAAAAAAATTTTTTTTTAAATAAATACTATAAAATCCATCCCTAACCATAGTAATATCTGTATTTTCCCCATGAGGAAGTGACTCATACCTACCAGCTTACTTCCCATAGATACATAGCCAGTAACCGGCAGAGAGAGAAACTAAAGCTCAGTCTATTTGGCTCCAAAGCCCACACATTCCTTCTGCCCTGCTAACCAAAACAAACACACACCAAAATCACTTTTCCGGTAATTATAATGTCCCTTCCTTCTCTTCCTGCCCCTCACCAAACCTTTAATGACAGCTTCTAATCACTGGTTGCCCTATTAGTAACTTTGATTTTCACCTGCTTAATTTCTCTAATGAAGAAGGGAACCTAATCAATAGAGAAATGGTCAGAAGGAATTAAGTAGGAGGAAAAAAGAAGAGAAACAAAGAACTTTTAAATAGCTGTCAATTACATGTTGTTTCTTGGTTTTCTTTCTGATAAGTTGGCAGAATTGGCCTGTTTTTTTTCTTTTGCATGGGCAGGCACTGGGAATCAAACCCAGTTCTCCGGGCATAGCAGGCGAGAACTCTGCCTGCTGAGCCTCCGTGGCCTGCCCTGAATTGGCCAGTTTTTAGATCAATGGCAGTAAATGCACTTTAATCGTTATAATTCTTCCTCTACAGTTAGGTAGTAGAAAGAGTGAGCTGTCAGAAAGCTGTGGGTTCACGACTGAAGTGGTCTCTGAGCCATTTCACTACCTGTTGGCTGAGCTGGCTTTGCCTTCCCCCTCCTGGGAAGTACCGTGACCTAAGTCCTCTGTTCCAGATTTGGAAGCAATGATCAAGCCACCACCCACCGCGGTCCATTCACGTACCTGTGACACATCATCACGGGTCTCCCCATTTGAACGTTTCCTGGAACAGGAAGGTGTCACTTCACAACCCTACTTCATGACATTAGAACCTAGGATTTTAGAAAAATCAGAGTCTGCCATAGGCCTGACATTTGGGGAGCCCGCTAAGGTTTCTCATGGGGGCTTTGGAAAAACTTTTCCAGCACTGTCATCAGTTCCTCTGGGGCCTTAAACAAAAATGACTAAAATTAGCATTTCTTACACTTTCAATAGTTAGTCATTTGGTCATTTATTCATTCATCTAATAGGCACCTGTTTTTTTGGTTTTTTTTTTGACGTTTCTTTAATTGTGAAATATAACAAATATACAAAAAAAATCAATAAATTTCCAAGTACATTTTAACAAGTAGTTATAGAGCAGATTTTAAAGTTTGGTATGCGATACAATTCCATGATTTCTTGTTTTTTCTTCTAGCTGCTCCAAGATACTGGAGACCAACAAAAATATAATGATTCAGCAGCATACTCATTTGTTAAATCCTAACTTCTCTGTTATATTCGTCCTTCTCTTTAAATAAAATACATACATAAAAGCAATAAACTTCAAAGTACATCACAACAATTAGTTGTAGAACAGATTTCAGAGTTTGGTATGGATTACAATTTTACGATTTTGGGTTTATACTTCTAGCTGCTCTAAGATACTGGAGACTAAAAGAAATATCAGTATGATGATTCAGCACTCATACTCATTTGTTAAACCCAACCTTCTGTGTACAAGTCCACCATCACCTTTGATCTTTTTCTCACCCTTTAGGGTTATTTTGGCTACACCAATTCTAACTTTCTCATGTTGGAAGGGTTGTTGTTAATATGGGATAGGGGGATGGAACTAGTTGATGTTCTGGCAAGGCTGGCCCTCTGTATTTTAGGACTTCTCTGGTCCAGGGGCCCATCTGGAGATTGTAGGGTTTGGAAAGTTACCCTAGTGCATGGAACCTTTGTAGAATCTTATATGATGCCCTAGGTATTCTTTAAGGTTGGCAGGAATGGTTTTGGTTGGGGTTTGCAAGTTATAACAGGTAGCAATGTCTAACTGAAACTTGAGTAAGGGTGATCTCCAGTGTAGCCTCTCAACTCTATTTGAGCTCTCTCAGCCACTGATACCTTATTTGTTACATTTCTTTTCCCCCTTTTTGTCAGGATGACATTGTTGATCCCATGGTGCCAGAGCCAGGCTCATCCCTGGGAGTCATCTCCCATGCCGCCAAGGAGTCTTTCATCCCTGGATGTCATGTCCCACGTAGGGAGGAAGGCAATGGTTTCCCTTGCAGAATTGGGCTTAGAGAGAGAAAGGCCACATCTGAGCAGTAAAAGAGGTCCTCTGGAGAGGTGACTTGAAGGCATACTTATAGGTAGGCTAATCTTCTCTGGCTACATATATAAGTTTCACAAGAGCAAGCTTCAAGATCAAGGGCTTGGCCTGTTGATTTGAGTGCCCCTCATGTTTCGCACAGTATCCGGGATTTCCCTGATGGTGAAGTTCAGCAGTTCTGCATTTTTTCTCCCATCCCTCAAGGGACTTTGCCAGTACTTTTTGATTATCTGCTTAATATACTCTGGGATGTAGCCAGGCTTTACATTAACCTATACAGGATTAGAGGCCCTCATTCTTATTTCAGGCTCCCTGTGTTTGGATTGTGTAAATGATCTGTCTGGACAGGTTGAGTTAGGTTATGTGCTACAGAAAATTTAGGTTCTGGACATAATAAAACTTTCTTCCTTTGGTCTCAAAGAATAGGAAAAGTTCTAAAATACAAGCAATGTCTTCCTTACCTCTGTATTCTGAATTACCTTAATCCCTACCTGACTGGCTTCATTCTTAATCTTTAAACACCAGGTTATTCATATATATAATAGCCCCTCAAAACCCAGAAATAACAATTACCACTCCGGACTAAATGTGACTGCTATAAGAGCTTACAATCTAGGCCCCAGTTTTCTTATAAGTGTTTTCCAAATACGATCATACAATATTTGCTCTTTTGTTTCTGGCTTATTTAGCCACACCAAATATCCAACAGGTTCATTCACATCGTTGCATGCTTTACAACTTCGTTCCTTTTTGTAGGAGCACTGTGGTCGATCATATGTTTACACCATCATTCACCAATCTACTTCTCAGTTAGTGCATCTGTCAGCCATCTCCATCTACGGGGCCTCGTATGTAATGTCCAAAGTCCACAGTCCATCAACACTCAATTTTAGATAATTTCATTGTTCCCAAGAGAAAGATAGCCAATAAATGCACCCTCATCAAATAATAGTCATCTTTTACATTTAGGATCTCCCACTTAAATATGCATGTAATGTTGCTTTCTAAATGTAAACATTTGGTTTTCCTCTATGGCAGAGCAGATGGAGAATTTAATACATTTATTTATTTTGGCTTTATAACTACTTGTAAAGACATGTTTAATTTTGATACCCATTTTTTCATTCCATCCCTTTCCCATCTTTCTTTTAAAGAGAGACGTTTTGTCGCAGGATTGGCTTAGCTTTTCCTCCATGTTGTCCACCTTGATAGTCCATGTCCATTATGATACCAAAAACTGGCCCACAGTTGGCCTTCAGTTACTGAAGATGCCTCCCAGATGCCAGAACCTTACACTCTTGCTCCCTAGCTCTTAGGGTATAGTCATATTCGATGGTCTCCTGATTGTTAAATTCTGTTTAGTGCTAAATATAGTATGCTTCCAGTCATTTTAGTAGGAAACACATAATGAAGAATTTCATTTGAGAAATATTAAAATATAGCTGATGAAGATAATGTGCAACAACTGACTTGTTTTTAAAACCCAGTTAAATTATTTTCAACAATAACAAAGAATGTGTTCTGTAGTGGATTATTTGCTTCCTTTACTCTTTGCAGATCATAACCATACATATATATATATTTTTTTTTTTTTTTAACATGGGTAGGCACCGGGAATCGAACCCAGATCCTCTGGCATGGCAGACAAGCATTCTTGCCTGCTGAGCCACTATGGCCCGCCCTCCATACGTATCTTAGTGGACATGTATTTTTAAGTCATTTTCAGGTTGCTCTATTCTTTTCATTTCGTCTGGAGGAGATGCATCTTCTGATACTGATTTTATTGGTTGTCTTAGCACTAATTTCCTCATGTGCTTTGGAATCATGGTGTTCAGTCTCATCTTGAGTTGGCTTCTTATGCATTCTATGTCTACACTCACCCTGTCTCATCTGGGGATTTTGCCATTACCTGGTGATTTTGCTGTTTTCTGAGGGGTTTGCCATTGTCCGGGAATTTTGCCATTGCCTACTTCCCATCTCAAAGGGCTCCAGGCCTGCAGCTAGAAGCTTCTGTTCCTTGGCTGGAGTCACATCATCATGGAAACAACCTAATCCAAAGGTCCCACCCAACATCTCTGCCCCTCACAAGATTGGATTAAAAGAACATGGGCTTTTCTGAAGCACGTAAAAGATTCAAATCAAAACAGTAACAGAAAAAAAAATTTTTTTAAACCATGGAACTACCCTGTACAAACAATGAACTGTAACTTAAACCATGGACTTTAATAGTACAATTATAAAGATGTGCTATATATCACTTGTAACAAATGTTCCACAGCAGTGCAAGTTTTGGATTGTTGGGTGGTGTATAGGAATCTTGTATTTTGTGCATGATTGTTCTGTAAACCCACAACTTATCCATAAAGGAAAAAGAAAATCACACTGAGATGGCATTTCACACACACTGGCCATGACCAATATATTTTTTAAATTGAAAATCGCAAATGTTGGCAAGGTTATGGAGAAATAGGAACCCTTGTACATTGATGGTGAGGATGTAAAAGAGTGTAGCTACTTTGGAAAACAGTTCATTCCTCAAAAAGTTAAACAGCATTACCATGTCACCTTGCAATCCCACTTCCTAGGTATATACCCCAAAGAATTGAAAGCAAGGACTCATATAGGTATGTAAATACCAATGTTCATAACAACATTTTTCACTGTAGCCACAAGATAGAAACAACCTGTGTCTATTGGCAGATAAATGGATAAAGAAAATATGGTATATACATAGAATATTATTACCCATTAAAAGAAATGGAGTTCTAATGTATATTTCTGCTTGGAGGAACCTTGAAAACATCACGGTGCCATTGTGAATGCAACTAATTCCACTGAATTAAATAATTGAGAGTGGTTACAATGGAAATTTATATTGCATATATGTTTCCACAATAAAAATTTAAAAAAACTTATCAAGATAGTTTTGATTGGATGGAATGCATAGTGATTAGAACATAAATTGCAGAATCTTGATTCTACCCATTTATTCATTCTGTGACCTTGAACTCCCCAAGCCTCAGTTTTTTCATCAGTAAAATTGAAGTAATAATAATTTTCCCCCGTGAAACTAAAACACTTAGTTTCCCAGTTGCTAAAATAAATACCATACAATAAGTTGGCTTAAACAACAGGAATTTATTGGCTTGTTATTTTGAGGCTAGGAGAAGTCCAAACTGGAGTTGTCAATGAAGTAATACTTTCTCCCCAGAGACTGTAGCATTCCTGATCTGGCTGCTGGCGATCCTTGGTTGGTACCTTTTTTGTATTAGGCAGTGGATTCTCTTGACTTCTGGCTTTTACTCCTCCCTATGGCTCTTTCTCTCTCACTCTCTGGCCTTTTCTATAGGATCTCCAGTAATAGGATTAAGACCCGTCCTGATTCAGCTGGTGTGGTGGTTTGAAGCTGTATGTGCCCTGGAAAAGACATGTTCTTAAATCGAATCCATTCCTATGGGTGTGAACTCATTGTAAGTAGGACCTTTTAATAAGGTCACTTCAGTTAAGGTGGGCCACCTCAACCAGGACAGCTCTCAATCCTGTTACTGAACTCCTTCATAAGAGAATGAAATTCAAGCAGAGAGAGAAAGCCACGAAAGCAAGAAGCTGAAATCAGTGAAATCTGGAAGAAAAGGGGGAGACCAGCAGATGCCGCCATGTGGCCGAGGAGTCAAGGATCCCCAGCGCCCGTCTTCAGGAAGAAAGCATTGCCCTGATGACACCGTTATTTGGACATTTTCCTGGTCTCAGAACCGTGAGGAATAAAATCAGTTTGTTTAATCCAACCCATCTCATGTTAGCTGCTTTGAGCAGCCTAGGAAACGAAAACAGTTGACCACACCTTAACTAAAATCAACATCTTCACAGGATCCTATATACAGGGAGTTCACCCCTACAGGAGTGGTTAAGATTAAGAACATGTTTTTTTGTGGTACATAATTCACAGCGTTTAACCCAGGGAGAAACTCATAGTAGGTACTGAGGAAAATTAATGTTCATTTTTATCATTAGAGTTAGCATTAATTTTAACTTCATTCTTAATTGTTGAAAGTATAAATACTTATAGCAAATAGTACTACTTTTTCTTTCTCTAGAAACTTTTGCAGCGATCATACATGTGCTTACTTAGACCTGGCTGTCTTTAATGTAGTACAAAACAGTTTTATGGAAGAATGTAATAGAATGTTTAATAATTTGGCTGCATTTTTTTATCTTCAACTTCTGGCATAAATCTATACTTAAAATAAGTGAAAGAAGTCAGTGATTCCTTGCCCTGACATGGATGGTAATTTGTTTTCCCCTCAATGCCTATACTCCTTTGGGCACAAGCCTAAGCCTTCCCTCATTGGTTATAGCTGCTTAGAGCACTGTGTTAAGTAGGATTCTGCAGTTGAGTCTGGGTTCAGTGAGTAAGAAGGCCACATTTTTCTATGCTTTGTAGGCATTGGCAAGGAGGGTGGCAGCGTGAGTGCCATATTTATCATCCCTTAGTGACACTGGAGAGTTGAAATCAAGAGATATAACCTTTACATTCTGCTATTGGGAGAATTTTTGGCAAGTGAAGTTTTGCCTCCATAAAATAAAGGAAAAACTCACCCCCACCTCCCCTCTCAGGGATGTGGTAAGAGAAAATTGAGTGTGTTCTGTAGCTAAAAGGTGTTGAAATTCTTTGGAGAAAAGTTCTCTGTAAATTTAATAAACTCTTACAATTACATATGAACTGCCTTTAATCTGTCTGATTCCGGAGCCAGAGCTGAGACGGCCCAGTTTCAAAGGTGCCTGACACTATGCAGAAGGAATCAGTCTCTTTGAAGTAGACCGCTTTTCAGATACAGTGCCTTTGGAAGTTAATTTTATGCATCTACTGGGCTAGGTTATATTGTCCAGTTGTTTGGTCAAACACTGCCCTGGCTATTGCCATGGAAATATTTCATAGATAAGATTAACATCTACAATCAACTGACTGTATGTAAAGGAGATGTTCTTCAGTAGAGATGGTGGGACTCAGCCAGTCAGTTGGAGGCCTTAAAGAACTGAAGGTTCCAGCAATCAGAAAAGATTCTCCTTCAAGACGGCACCATGGATTCCTGTCTGAACCTCCAGCTTGCTAACTCCCCTTCGGAAATTCTGACTGTGAACTTTAGCATCATCACTCTTACTGGACTTTCCAGCATGCTGGCCTGCCTTACAGAATTCAGACTTGCAGCCCCCAGAATGGCTTGAACAAATTCCTTAAAATTTAATAACTCTCTTTATATGTGTGTGTAAATATATATATCCTGTTGATTCTCTGGAGAACCGTGACGAATACAGGGCTTTTACAGTACAGGAAACTTTTTCTTTTTTAGGTAGGAAATTCCCAACTAAAGGAACCCAGCCTTTAAAAAGTTGTTGGTTCCTTCTGACTATCTTAATCATATCCTATTATTTGTAGGGTTCAACTTCAATCTCGACATCAATATTCTCACCCATTCCAGGCTTTAGCTGGACATACTGTCCTTCTGGCTTTCATGATTTTTTTGACAAGAATTTTCTTTTATTGCTTTAAAACTTTTTAGATGATTTAAAAAATGTAATATGTGCTTATTATAGATTATTTATAAGATACGTGCAATCTGTATAAATTGTGGTGCTCGCGTTTACTTTTAAGTGGCTGCTGATAGGCCAAGTACAGTGAAACCCTTGGTTATGAAGGTCACCGATGACATTGGTGAGTGGCTTCCTTGGAGCTGTGGAAATGAAAGACTGTTCAAGTTAGAATAGGTTCAGAGAAATAAGACACCCCAGTTCTACCTCGTCCCCAGATAGGATTTGAGAGAGGCCTTCATAAATTTTGTTTTGGCATCTTGGGCTTGACTAAGTCCATGTTTAACACTGCCATCTTCTCTCCCCACATGGCTAATTCTTTTTTTATTACTTCATGGTTCTTTGTGGACATGGTTCTGTTTACACATCTATCTCTCAGTACCTAGCACGAGGCTTTGCATATGGCAGCTGCAAATTATTGGACTGAATTAACTGGATGCCAGGAAATTAAATTTCCTTGTACCAGAGGCCTGGAAAGATTTCCTTCTATCAGAGGGATAGTGAGCACAAGCCTAAGCCTCCTTCCCTCGGGGACATATTGTGAGGCTCCATTAAAAAAAAAAAAAAAAGACTTCTCCATTGAGTTTATTTTGGCAAAGAGTGAAATCCTGAAAGGCTTCTGCTATATCTGTGGTCTGTGAGTGCACTATTCTATTGGAAAGTATGGAGCAGAAGTGGTACAAGTCTTCGTCATACACCAGCCTGTGCTCCAACTGGCTCTGCCTTTTGCCAGCTGGGTGACGCTGCCATGTTATGTAACTCCTCTGAGTCTTGGTCTCTGTTTCTCTCTCTCTCTCTCTCTCTCTCTCTCTCTCTCTCTCTCTCTGTTTTAGGTATGAGATTTGAGTAATTATGCCTACCTTTCAGGACTGAGGTAATAAATAGAAGTACCTAGCCGAGCACTTGATTTAGAATGCGTGGGTTAAAGTAATGAATGAACACGCGTGCAATTGTTGGGTAGAAAGAGTATTCACAAAGCTCTATAGATACATGAAGTGGGTTAAGGGATATAGTCTATGTGGGAGAGGAAATTGCTATTTAAAAACTGTTAAATGTGAGTAACCGCAATTTCCCCTTGTCTTTTCTCCACTGCCCCCTTACTTCCTAGAACTCTCAAAGAAACATATTTCAGAAGCCAGATTGAGCTAGATAAAGATGAATGAATATGTATTGTCTTTATTTAAGGAGTCCTGTATGCCCTAAATTTTATTTCTTCAACCAATATCTGCTGAGGACTTATTAAAAGACCCTAAATGAGGAGATGTGAATCTACGAGGGACAGGACAGCCTAACAGACCATTACAAATAAATTGCCTCTTGATTGGGGGCGGGGGGCTGTGAGTTGTAAGGAGAGCTGACCTTCATGCTTTTTTTTATGTGTTGCTAACATTTGGTATTTAAGTCAAAGTGAATCATGCTAAAATAAATTGACAAGTGCTTCACTCATGATTACAGGGGATTTGAAATAGAGAGTGCTCTTGCTAAGTTACGTCTGTATACAAATAGGCGATTCCCTCCTGTCACCCCTGCTATCCTGAGCTAAACTAAGGTCACTTTTGTGCTCCCCCAGAGTCACCTGAAGAGTTTATTTATGCAAACTATAACATTATGCTGCACTCAGGGATGCCAGGCTGGCTGGGCTCTGTGCCAGAACCCGCAAGACACGTGAGTTGAATGCAAGAGAACTTACCAGGGAATGAAAAGCGAAGGAGGGCTAGTAATGTCCAGGTGTTTATAGTATCAGCTGTTGGTGTATTGAAAACACTTAATCTCATTTGTTTCTTTTAAATCATGTGTTAAAGACCCTGAAATTTACCAGCTATCTATTGTAAGGATGAGCTGAATAAACACCACAAGAAAGACCAGTTGAGGACGAGATACCTTGGAAAGGTCACAGTTGTGTCACATTGTTCTTTGTTGGTTGTAAAAGATGAGAAGTACTGAACATGGACTCTGGAGCCAGACAGCCTGAGTGAATTCTGGTCTCACTGTGTACAGTTAACTTTGGGGATGCATTACCTAGCCCCTCTGTCTAATATCCTATTAGGTTGTTACAGGGATTAAATAGGTTAATATGGGCCAATTGCTTAGTTAGAAGAGAGCCTGGGTGTAGGAAGTGCCGCAGAAGTGTCTGATGAATAAACGTTCACTTCCCATAAGCAGGGGAGCCCTGGGTGCCCTGCAGCACCTCAGGGTGACTGGGCTGCTGCTTTAGAATCCTCTGAGCTGGAAGGCTGGGTGCAGAATGCACAGTTGGACGCCTTGGCTTATATCCAGGCTACTCATGGAGGAAAAGCTGGCAGGGGACACCAGAAGTTAGCAAGCACTGATAGCATCTTTACAGCTCATAATATCCTTTCATGCTCTCCTTTGCAGTCTTAAAATAACCCAGGGAGGTCAGTATTGTTTTCTACGCTTTAGAAGGGAAATAGGGCCCAGAGACATTAACTGGCTTGTTCAGTGTCACACGACAAATAAGTGACAAAGAGACCCAGTGCCATCTACCTGGAGAACACTGGGTTTCTTCAGATGCTAGGGGCTTCATCCAAAGTTAATTCAAGTTCTGCATACAAACAGTTGTTACTATAAATAAACCAGCATAAGCCAGCATCTCTGTGAAGGCTGGGACAAAAAGAGCATGAATGAGTGAGGCAGCTTTACACCTCCCTGAGGTCTGTTTGCCTGGAGCTGTTTCTGTTTTTTTTTTAGTATATGTATCTTTGCATCTTAGTTTTCTAGAGTCTTATTGTCTGACTCTTTTACTTCTCTTTCTTACTCTCTACCTTTTGACCGTATCTGTGGTTGTGGCATTGTATCCTAAAGGTAGAAAGAGCAAAGAAATGAAACTCAATTCCCAGTGTATTGCCACTTTTAAGTCTTGGAACAAAAACAGTGGATATAGGAAAATGTTAAAACTTCAGCTAAAATTAGTAGTCAGGGCTTCCTTTATTCTCCATGTCCACAAAACAATAGAATGTCCAATCCATCCCATTCTCAGAAGGACAGAGAAACTGAACTCATAAAAGTCTTCTAGAGGTTGCTAAACTTTTTCTTCTACTCTCAGTTCCAGATAAAAAACATAGTAAGTATATCTTAGTGAGTTTTAGAAATAGCACTTTGTTAAAAACTATGTTGGATGCCTTAAGAAAATAATTTTATTTATTCATCATTGGCCCTGGCCGTAGTGCAGGATACAGGAAGGCAGAACACTGACTCAAACACCTGTTCAGAGTGCAACTTACCAGCTATGCAGTTACTGGAATTTTCTCTAGAAACTGTTGATGCAAATGTGAACTGCACCGACTCAACAGTTCTTTCCTGAGGAGGGGACAGTCTGCTTCAGTAATTTGATCATATTAAGATACCACAGTTCAGAAATGACTTGGTAAGAAGTAGGAGAGAGGCAAAACTGAAAGCTTCCCTGATGTCCCTCTGAGGTCCTCTGTACCTTGGCCCTGCTGTTGAGTCCAGCTGTGCCTCCCTAGTTCATCTCTGGCCTAGTGGTTCCTCTTGCCTGCTGGCTGAGTGGTGGGAACTTGCCCTTGGAAATACAAGCCGTGTCATTTTTCATAGCACTAATTATTAGATATTCAGATGGTCCATCCTTTATGCAGAGCTGGGATCCAAGAACCTTCTTAATTGAGAAAGAGACATTTAAGATGAAACCAAAAGTCCAATTCTGATTGAAACAGAAATCCAAAATTGGTCTGGCATCCAGATAAAACCGTCACTATATTAACTGAAAATCTTTTGGCAGGTATTTCCATGCCTGACAGTCCAATCATCAAAGATGATATTGATGATCCTGAGGCTTTAGAAGATCACAGATGCCTTTAAAGTCATTAAAAAGTCATTAAGGTTGGGTATTTCCTGGTGATCTTTAAAAACCTAATAAACAGACTAAGCAACTCACTCATCAGTCATGCCAGATAGAGGTAGCTACCAAATTTCCTTCCCCAGCACTCTTAAGCTGTAGGGAGAGTGAAAGTTTAAATCGTTTTCTATTTTTGACATCATTGCAAGGGCAGAGCTGAGAATTCAGCCTTTGAAAGGTACATCAGAGATGTACACATGGTAACAGCTGTGCTGGAGGGATGTGCTCTCAGCAATATGGAAATGAACTCTGCCAGCTCATGGGCATGAAGAAATGCTTAGCTGCCTTTCCAAGTAAAAACAACTTTCTATATTTGGAACTTTTAGACATTCAGTAAAACAGACCGAATTTAATGCCGGATGTCAGTGCCAGACTGTCTTCAGTTAAACTGAAGCAAAACACTAAGAAGCCACTTTCCCCTGACCTTGCCATGGTTCTCTCTCCACCTGGTAATCATGGTGACCTTTAAGGCTGACACATCACAGGATGGCACATCTGCCCAGTGGTGTTGGGGACCCAAGTCCACCCTGCACCATGAATCTCAGGGTCTTCAGCTTAAGAATTGTGTCCTATTGCAGGCTCACCGGGTGTATGAGGGACAGCAGGGACAGCAGGAGACACTGCCGGGACTCAGTCCCTTTAATCAAGAGAAACCGACATCTCTATTTTTTATTCCTGTTCCAGATGAGTACCAGTTTACTCCAATCCAGCACACATAATTAAAACCCCCCATCCTGAGGGGCTTGGTGGGGCCCTTTTTATATCCTCTTTTTTCCCTAGACTCATACATTCCAGTAAATACTTATTTAGGGTTGAAGTGCCCCAAGCAAGACGATTATGATTAAGACACAGTCCCTATTCTCACTAAACCCACATTGAGTGAGGAAGGCAGACACCACAAGGGCTAGTGCTGTCATTAAGGTTTGTAAGTGTTGACTGTCATCAGGGGAGGGAGAGAATTTCTTCCTGGAGGAGGAGGTTTAGGGTTACGTGAAAATTCTCCAGGCTAAAAAGTAGACCAGTCAGCCTTCCAACTGGAAGAAAGTGAATCAACAAAATTTGGTAGCATTAAAAGTCATGGGCTAATTTCTTGGCCCCTGTTTGGTGGGATTTCAGGATAGGAGGCCTAGTAACCCAGAGCAGGGTTCTAGACCTTAATTATGTCTGTGCATAGGGTAGTCCTTCTTAACTCCTTCAAATTGCTTCAAGATCTCAAGTTCTTTCTGAATTTACCCACGACCATCTCCACATTGCATGGGATTTATTCCTTGTTCGTCATCAGAACTTACATATTTAATTTTTAGTAAAATATGCAACATGCTGTATGTGCCAGAATGATTAAAAATGTAGGTTCAGAGTGCAGAACAGCTCCCGGGGCCACGGCAGGGAATGGACACACAGCGTACCCCAGTCTGTACTGGCTAGACTGACTTCGAGACTCTGCTGTGGTGAGATCCCCGAACGGCGCGGGCTTCCCCGAGCCGCGGCAGCTGGTGGCCGGAGCTCCTCCCTCCCTCCTTCCCGGGCCGGCTGAGAGTCTCGGAGAGGCAAGTTTCCCAAGCCGCGGCAGCCGGCGCCCCTCTTTTGCGGGCGGCTTCCTAGACCGGCTACGAGTCTCGGATCAGAAGGCTACCCAAGCCACGGTGGCCGGCAACCGGTGCCCCTCCCCCACGGTCGGCTTCCTGGTCCGGTGGCGAGTTCCCCAGGCCGTGGCAGCCGGCGACCGACACCCCTCCAGGGAGAGGAGGAAATTTCTGACAGTGGCAGGGACTGGGTCCAACCAAACACCAATAGGGGCATTAATAAAGGAGCCACAGGGTCCCCTCAAGCCGCGGCAGCTGGCGCCCCCACCACGCGCAGCCCCTCGGACCAACTGAGAGAATTGGATCAGAAATCCCCAGGCCGCGGAGAATGGTGACGGGGGGGAAATCCCTTCCAAACACATGAGACAAACGTGTGCCATGAGCACCACCTACTGGGCAGGATAAGAAAAACAGAACCCTCTTCCAACCTGTTGGATCCAACACCCAGGGAAATCTGACTAAATGCCCAGAAACCAGCAGAAGATAATGGACCACGCTCAGAAGATTGAAAATATGGCCCAGTCAAAGGAACAAACCAATAGTTCAAATGAGATACAGGAGCTGAGACAACTAATGCTGAATATACGAACAGAAATGGAAAACCTCTTCAAAAGTGAAATCGATAAATTGAGGGAGGACATGAAGAAGACATGGGCTGAACAAAAAGAAGAAATAGAAAAACTGAAAAAACAAATCACAGAACTTATGGAAGTGAAGGATAAAGTAGAAAAGATGGAAAAAACAATGGATACCTACAATGATAGATTTAAAGAGACAGAAGATAGAATTAGTGATTTGGAGGATGGAACATCTGAATTCCAAAAAAAAACAGAAACTATCGGGAAAAGAATGGAAAAATTTGAACAGGGTATCAGGGAACTCAAGGACAATATGAACCGCACAAATATACGTGTTGTGGGTGTCCCAGAAGGAGAAGAGAAGGGAAAAGGAGGAGAAAAACTAATGGAAGAAATTATCACTGAAAATTTCCAAACTCTTATGAAAGACATAAAGTTACAGATCCAAGAAGTGCAGCGCACCCCAAAGAGATTAGACCCAAATAGGCGTTCTCCAAGACACTTACTAGTTAGAATGTCAGAGGTCAAAGAGAAAGAGAGGATCTTGAAAGCAGCAAGAGAAAAACAATCCATCACATACAAGGGAAACCCAATAAGACTTTGTGTAGATTTCTCAGCAGAAACCCTGGAAGCTAGAAGACAGTGGGATGATATATTTAAATTACTAAAAGAGAAAAACTGCCAACCAAGACTCCTATATCCAGCAAAATTGTCCTTCAAAAATGAGGGAGAAATTAAAACATTCTCAGACAAAAAGTCACTGAGAGAATTTGTGACCAAGAGACCAGCTCTGCAAGAAATACTAAAGGGAGCACTAGAGTCAGATATGAAAAGACAGAAGAGAGAGGTATGGAGAAGAGTGTAGAAAGAAGGAAAATCAGATATGATATATATAATACAAAAGGCAAAATGGTAGAGGAAAATATTATCCAAACAGTAATAACACTAAATGTTAATGGACTGAATTCCCCAATCAAAAGACATAGATTGGCAGAATGGATTAAAAAACAGGATCCTTCTATATGCTGTCTACAGGAAACTCATCTTAGACCCAAAGATAAACATAGGTTGAAAGTGAAAGGTTGGGAAAAGATATTTCATGCAAATAACAACCAGAAAAGAGCAGGAGTGGCTATACTAATATCCAACAAATTAGACTTCAAATGTAAAACAGTTAAAAGAGACAAAGAAGGACACTATATACTAATAAAAGGAACAATTCAACAAGAAGACATAACAATCATAAATATTTACGCACCGAACCAGAATGCCCCAAAATACGTGAGGAATACTCTGCAAACACTGAAAAGGGAAATAGACTCATATATCATAATAGTTGGAGACTTCAATTCCCCACTCTCATCAATGGACAGAACATCTAGACAGAGGATCAATAAAGAAATAGAGAATCTGAATATTACTATAAAGGAGCTAGACTTAACAGACATTTATAGGACATTACATCCCACAACAGCAGGATACACCTTTTTCTCAAGTGCTCATGGATCACTCTCAAAGATAGACCATATGCTGGGTCACAAAGCAAGTCTTAACAAATTTAAAAAGATTGAAATCAGACTTCCGGAGAAGATGGCGGCTTAGTAAGACGCGCGGGTCTTAGTTCCTCCTCCAGAAAAGCAACTAAAGAAACAGAAACAATATGAAACAGCTCCCGGAGTCACGACAGAGACCAAAAAGACAGCGTACCCCATTCTGGAACAGCTGAACGGGCAGGGAGAATCTGCTGCGGTAAGATACCCGAGGGGCGCGTGTTTTCCCGGCTGGGGCGGCTGGCAACTGGGGTCCCCTCCATGCACGTGGCTCCCCGGTCTGACTGGGAACGTTGGATAGCGGGGCCCTCCCGTCACACTTGGCGTTTCGGGCCAGCTGGGCAATTAGGACCGGCACTCTCCCAAGCCGCGGCGGCCAGTGACCCCTGCCTCCATGCGCGGTTTCCCGGGCCGACTGCCGTGCAGACAGACAAGCACCACGAGCGCCACAAACTGGGCAGGAAAAGAAAAACAGAGCCCAGAGATTTCACAGAAAAACCTTTCAACCAGCTGGGTCCCACACCCAGGGAAATCTGATCAAATGCCCAGACACCAGCAGAAAATAATGGATGACGCTCGGAAAATTGAAGATATGGCCCAGTCAAAGGAACAAACCAATAGTTCAAATGAGATACAGGAGCTGAGACAACTAATGCTGAATATACGAACAGAAATGGAAAAACTCTTCAAAAACCAAATCAATAAATTGAGGGAGGACATGAAGAAGACATGGGCTGAACAAAAAGAAGGAATAGAAAATCTGAAAAAACGAATCACAGAACTTATGGGAGTGAAGGACAAAGAAGAAAAAATGGAAAAAACAATGGATACCTACAATGGTAGATCTAAAGAGACAGAAGCTACAATTAGTGAACTGGAGGATGGAACATCTGAATTCCAAAAAGAAACAGAAACTATAGGGAAAAGAATGGAAAAACTTGAGCAGGGGATCAGGGAACTGAATGACAATATGAAGCGCACAAATATACGTGTTGTGGGTGTCCCAGAAGGAGAAGAGAAGGGAAAAGGAGGAGAAAAACTAATGGAAGAAATTATCACTGAAAATTTCCAAACTCTTATGAAAGACCTAAAATTACAGATCCAAGAAGTGCAGCGCACCCCAAAGAGAATAGACCCAAATAGGCGTTCTCCAAGACACTTACTAGTTAGAATGTCAGAGGTCAAAGAGAAAGAGAGGATCTTGAAAGCAGCAAGAGAAAAACAATCTGTCACATACAAGGGAAACCCAATAAGACTATGTGTAGATTTCTCAGCAGAAACCCTGGAAGCTAGAAGACAGTGGGATGATATATTTAAATTACTAAAAGAGAAAAACTGCCAACCAAGACTCCTATATCCAGCAAAATTGTCCTTCAAAAATGAAGGAGAAATTAAAACATTTATAGACAAAAAGTCACTGAGAGAATTTGTGACCAAGAGACCAGCTCTGCAAGAAATACTAAAGGGAGCACTAGAGTCAGATACAAAAAGACAGAAGAGAGAAGTATGGAGTAAAGTGTAGAAAGAAGGAAAATCAGATATGATATATATAATACAAAAGCCAAAATGGTAGAGGAAAATATTATCCAAACAGTAATAATACTAAAAGTTAATGGACTGAATTTCCCAATCAAAAGACATAGAATGGCAGAATGGATTACGACCCAGCAATACCACTGCTAGGTATCTACTCAAAGGACTTAAGGGCAAAGACACAGACGGACATTTGCACAGCAGTGTTTATAGCAGCATTATCTACAATTGCAAAGAGATGGAAACAGCCAAAATGTTCATCAACAGACGAGTGGCTAAACAAACTGTGGTGTATACCTACGATGGAATATTATGCAGCTTTAAGACAGACTAAACTTATGAAGCATGTAGTAACATGGATGGACCTAGAGAACATTATGCTGAGTGAGTCTAGCCCAAAACTAAAGGACAAATACTGTAAGGTTCCACTGATGTGAACCGACATTCGAGAATCAGCTTGGAATATATCATTGGTAACAGAGACCAGCAGGAGTTAGAAACAGGGTAAGATAATGGGTAATTGGAGCTGAAGGGATACAGACTGTGCAACAGGACTAGATACAAAAACTCAAAAATGGACAGCACAATAATACCTAAGTGTAATGTAACTAGGTTGGAACACTGAATGAAGCTGCACCTGAAATATGGTTTTTTGTTTGTTTGTTTGTGTGTTTGTATCTTTTGTTTTTGTTTTTTTTCTTTTTCCTTTTTATATATATATATTTTATTAGTATTATTATTTTAATTCTCTTCTCTATATTAACATTCTATATCTTTTTCTGCTGTTTTGCTAGTTCTTTTCCTAAATCGATGCAACTGTACTAAGAAATGATGATCATACATCTATGTGATGATACTAAGAATTACTGAGTGCATTTGTAGAATGGAATGATTTCTAAATGTTGTGTTAATTTCTTTTCTTATTTTTGATTACTAAAAAAAATTTAAAAAAAAAAAAAGATTGAAATCATACACAACACTTTCTCGGATCATAAAGGAATGAAGTTGGAAAGGAATAAGAGGCCGAGTGCCAGAAAATTCACAAATACGTGGAGGCTCAACAACACACTCTTAAACAACGAGTGGTTCAAAGAAGAAATTGCAAGAGAAATTAGTAAATACCTCGAGGCGAATGAAAATGAAAACACAACATATCAAAACTTATGGGACGCAGCAAAGGCAGTGCTAAGAGGGAAATTTATTGCCCTAAATGCCTATATCAGAAAAGAAGAAAAGGCAAAAATGCAGGAATTAACTGTCCACTTGGAAGAACTGGAGAAAGAACAGCAAACTAATCCCAAAGCAAGCAAAAGGAAAGAAATAACAAAGATTAGAGCAGAAATAAATGAAATTGAAAACATGAAAACAATAGAGAAAATCAATAAGACCAGAAGTTGGTTCTATGAGAAAATCAATAAGATTGATGGGCCCTTAGCAAGACTGACAAAAAGAAGAAGAGAGAGGATGCAAATAAATAAGATCAGAAATGGAAGAGGAGACATAACTACTGACCTCACAGAAATAAAGGAGGTAATAACAGGATACTATGAACAACTTTATGCTAATAAATACAACAATTTAGAGGAAATGGACGGGTTCCTGGAAAGACATGAACAACCAACTTTGACTCAAGAAGACATAGATGACCTCAACAAACCAATCACAAGTAAAGAAATTGAATTAGTCATCCAAAAGCTTCCTAAAAAGAAAAGTCCAGGACCAGACGGCTTCACATGTGAATTCTATCAAACATTCCAGAAAGAATTAGTACAAACTCTCCTCAAACTCTTCCAAAAAATCAAAGTGGAGGGAAAACTACCTAATTCATTCTATGAAGCCAACATCACCCTCATACCAAAACCAGGGAAAGATATTACAAAAAAATAAAACTACAGACCAATCTCTCTAATGAATATAGATGCAAAAATCCTCAATAAAATTCTAGCAAATCGTATCCAACAACACATTAAAAGAATTATACATCATGACCAAGTAGGATTCATCCCAGGTATGCAAGGATGGTTCAGCATAAGAAAATCAATTAATGTAATACACCACATCAACAAATCAAAGCAGAAAAATCACATGATCATCTCAATTGATGCAGAGAAGGCATTTGACAAGATTCAACATCCTTTCCTGTTGAAAACACTTCAAAAGATAGGAATACAAGGGAACTTCCTTAAAATGATAGAGGGAATATATGAAAAACCCACAGCTAATATCATCCTCAAAGGGGAAAAATTGAAAACTTTCCCCCTAAGATCAGGAACAAGACAAGGATGTCCACTATCACCACTATTATTCAACATTGTGCTGGAGGTTCTAGCCAGAGCAATTAGACAAGAAAAAGAAATACAAGGCATCAAAATTGGAAAGGAAGAAGTAAAACTATCACTGTTTGCAGACAATATGATACTATACGTCAAAAACCCGGAAAAATCCACAACAAAACTACTAGAGCTAATAAATGAGTACAGCAAAGTAGCAGGTTATAAGATCAACATTCAAAAATCTGTAGCATTTCTATACACTAGCAATGAACAAGCGGAGGGGGAAATCAAGAAACGAATCCCATTTACAATTGCAACTAAAAGAATAAAATACCTAGGAATAAATTTAACTAAAGAGACAAAAAAACCTATATAAAGAAAACTACAAAAAACTGTTAAAAGAAATCACAGAAGACCTAAATAGATGGAAGGGCATACCGTGTTCATGGATTGGAAGACTAAATATAGTTAAGATCTCAATCCTACCTAAATTGATTTACAGATTCAATGCAATACCAATCAAAATCCCAACAACTCATTTTTCAGAAATAGAAAAACCAATAAGCAAATTTATCTGGAAGGGTAGGGTGCCCCGAATTGCTAAAGCATCTTGAGGAAAAAAAACGAAGCTGGAGGTCTCGCACTGCCTGACTTTAAGGCATATTATGAAGCCACAGTGGTCAAAACAGCATGGTATTGGCATAAAGATAGATATATCGACCAGTGGAATCGAATAGAGTGCTCAGATATAGACCCTCTCATCTATGGACATTTGATCTTTGATAAGGCAGTCAAGCCAACTCACCTGGGACAGAACAGTCTCTTCAATAAATTGTGCCTAGAGAACTGGATATCCATATGCAAAAGAATGAAAGAAGACCCATATCTCACACCCTATACAAAAGTTAACTCAAAATGGATCAAAGATCTAAACATTAGGTCTAAGACCATAAAACAGTTAGAGGAAAATGTAGGGAGATATCTTATGAAACTTACAATTGGAGGCGGTTTTATGGACCTTAAACCTAAAGCAAGAGCACTGAAGAAGGAAATAAATAAATGGGAACTCCTCAAAATTAAACACTTTTGTGCATCAAAGAACTTCATCAAGAAAGTAGAAAGACAGCCTACACAATGGGAGACAATATTTGGAAACGACATATCAGATAAAGGTCTAGTATCCAGAATTTATAAAGAGATTGTTCAACTCAACAACAAAAAGACAGCCAATCCAATTACAAAATGGGAAAAAGACTTGAACAGACACCTATCAGAATAGGAAATACAAATGGCCAAAAGGCACATAAAGAGATCTCAATGTCCCTGGCCATTAGAGAAATGCAAATCAAAACCACAATGAGATATCATCTCACACCCACCAGAATGGCCATTATCAACAAAACAGAAAATGACAAGTGCTGGAGAGGATGCGGAGAAAGAGGCACACTTATCCACTGTTGGTGGGAATGTCAAATGGTGCAACCACTGTGGAAGGCAGCTTGGCGGTTCCTCAAAAAGCTGAATATAGAATTGCCATACGACCCAGCAATACCATTGCTGGGAATCTACTCAAAGGACTTAAGGTCAAAGACACAAACGGACATTTGCACACCAGTGTTTATAGCAGCGTTATTTACAATTGCAAAGAGATGGAAACAGCCAAAATCTCCATTAACAGACGAGTGGCTAAACAAACTGTGGTATATACATACGATGGAATATTATGCAGCTTTAAGACAGGATAAACTTATGAAGCATGTAATAACATGGATGGACCTAGAGAACATTATGCTGAGTGAGTCTAGCCAAAAACTAAAGGACAAATACTGTATGGTCCCACTGATGTGAACCGACATTCGAGAATAAATGTGGAATATGTCATTGGTAACAGAGTCCAGCAGGAGTTAGAAACAGGGTAAGATAATGGGTAATTGGAGCTGAAGGGATACAGACTGTGCAACAGGACTAGATACAAAAACTCAAAAATGGACAGCACAATAATACCTAATTGTAAAGTAATCATGTTAAAACACTGAATGAAGCTGCATCTGAGCTATAGGGTTTTTTTTGTTTTGTTTTGTTTTTGTTTTTGTTTTTACTATTATTATTACTTTTATTTTTTTCTCTATATTAACATTCTATATCTTTTTCTGTTGTGTTGCTAGTTCTTCTAAACCGATGCAAATGTACTAAGAAACAATGATCATGCATCTATGTGATGATGTTAAGAATTACTGATTGCATATGTAGAATGGTATGATTTCTAAATGTTGGGTTAATTTCTTTTTTTCCGTTAATTAATAAAAAAAAAAAAATGTAGGTTCACCAGTCAGGGGACTTTACCAGTTGGTACCTTTATAACCATGGGGAAGTTGAATTCTCTGTTCTTCGGTTTCCACGTTCAAAAAATAAGGATAATAATAATAATACAAGCTCCAGGATTGTGTATTAAGCTTGGCAATGAAAGAAAATGAGGTGTTTAGCTCACTGCCTGATATATAGTGAATGCTTAATAAATGTTAGCTATTATAATCACTTCATTAACATACCCAGCATATTTATTGAGCATCTATTATGCACTATTCTAAGTTGTGAACAAAAAAGAAAGGGATCCCGTTCTCATGAACCTAGAAAAATGTTCTCTAATCATTATATATTATTATTGGATAGTGTTTCCTGAAGCACTATTCTTGTCTCTGTGTGTATTTATTTTAAATGGCACCCAACACAGAGATGTGGATACAGCTCAATACAAACTACCCAGCGCCACTGACTTGATAACTAAATATCTTTTCTTAGATAGAGACCCCAATAATCAATAAACCTAGGAGGATTCTTTTTTATTTCGTACTATATACTTAGCATTGTGTTGGGGTTCTAAACAAGTTAAAAAGATGGCCCCTACAATCATTTGGCAGGAGTGAGGGGAACTGAGTCACTGGGAGTGGGGAGAAATGAAAAAAAATCATGAGTTTGTAAGTAAATGCTGAGTTATCTGGTGAGAGACATTAATGCTGCTGTAGTTTATCGGACTATATGATTGATTTTAGATAATTTAGGAATGTCATGGAGGGAGGTGGGAACTGAACTAAAATCTTGAAGGGTTTACATGGATGGAAAAGATCAAGAGAAGATGCCAGGAGGTTGGAATAATAATAATCGCAGAAGCAGGAATGAAGACAAGCATTGTGCCATGTTCATTGTTCATATTGCATGAAGGACCCTTAAATCCTTGTTGACTTCAGTGGACTTGGAGATTCTTAGGAAACCAAATGAGATTTGATATGCTGGGTTAGGGTGGTGTTTGGGAGTAGAGAGGAAGGGACGTAGAAGATAACATTCTGAAGATGGAATCAACAGGACTTACAGGAAAATGCTCAGGACCTTTACTTTCCAAGTGGTTTCCCATCCACTGTGTGCTGGCCTGGTGTTCTTTCCACAAAAATATGCTGAATTTGTGTTGGGTTCATCAGTGATGCTTAGCCCCATCATACCAATGTCCCCTTATTATGACTAATATTTTAATTTCTCCTTTAACTGCTTCAAGTAAAATTATTATTAATGTAATCTATGTATGCACATAGTTTTCAAAATATCAAGATAATGCCTTACTGTTATGTAAAAGAGAAATACAAAGAAAGACATTAATATGTAAAAAGATATTTCAATGTGTGAAAGTTCAGACAGCTACACCAGAAGACCTACCACAGTGGTCAGATATAGCAATATATAGAAGAAGGTGACAACTGTGAATGCAGATTGATACAATCTGTTGTATTAATATCTCAAATACTACAGGTAGCAAAAGCATCCGCGATTCTCTAACATGGTGAACAAAGTTTGGCATAGTGTCAGGCAGAGCAAAGTACGGTCTTTCCTTAATTATTCATTAATTACATTCACAGAGAATTCAGAGTATATTAAAACCATGCAGACATTCTCTGGTATGTGTGTGGAACACGGGTTCTGTCCTCAGGTAATTATTAGCAGGTTTTCGCTTACCAAAATGTCCGAAAGCTCTTTCGAAAGTCTTCTAGGATGTGGGACATTGTTTCATTGGGCAAAACTGATTCATCGTGGGACATCTGGTATCCCTCGCTCCTGGTCATTAGGTGCCAGAGATACCCCCCAGCATTGTGACAATCAAAAATGCCCTCAGGAGCAGTTGCTTGGTATGTGCAGAATGTTTAACTAGGGTCAACTGAAACGTTTGAAAATGGACAGAGGTGATGATACCACATTATTGTGGGACTAATCAACAGTGCTGAATAGTGTGTGAGTATAGTGGCAAGGGGAACTTTTTCATTTATGTCACCATAAAGAAAGTTGGAGGTTAAAACATGGGAATGTATAACACAATGAATCTTGTGGTGGATAATGTCCTGACTAACTGTACAAACACTAAAAAGTTATTTCATGAACTAGTACAAATTATGACACTGTTACAAGGAGTTAATAATAGAGGAGTATATGGGGAAGAAATGTACCTATTGCAAACTTTGAATTGTAGTTAACAGTACTATTTTAATACTCTCATCAACAGTAACAAATATACTGCATCAACACTATGGGTCAATAATGGTGAGGGCGGGAGGGTGGAATAAGGGGTATGGGAGGATTTGGGTTTCCTTTTTTTATTTTCATTTATTTTCTGGAGTAATGAAAATGTTCTAAACTCGATCATGGGTTTGTATGCACAACTATGCATTGATACTGTGAGCCAGTAATTGTACACTGCGGATGGTTTATGTGGTATGTAACTATATCTCAATAAAACTGCATTTTAAAAAATGCCCCCCAGGGTGCATGGGTGATTCAGTGGTAGAATGCTTGCTTTCCATGCAGGAGACCCTGGTTTGATTCCCAGACCATGTACCACCCCCCCCCCCCAAAAAAATAATGACCCCCATATTCCACAGTACTGCTCCCATTGAGAACCACTGGGCTGGATGAACCAAGGGAGAGGGTGCTGCTGGCTGCCAGATTTCAGACAGAGACTTGAGGAGAGTGGCAGATAGGAAACTTGGGATAGGGAGTCTTTAGATGTCTAGCCCAGAAAAGGAGTTAGCTGTAATACTTTCTTCCTCAGTCCAAGAGAGCTCCTACTTTCTTAAATACTTCAAACCTGGCTTTTCCAACCTAGCAACAAATTAAAGTTCTGGGTACAAGTAGAAGATAAAAAGGGGGGGGGGGGCAAAGATGTTATTTTTTTTAGGGAAAAAAATGCAAGTTGTTTTTGGGTTATTTACTTTGAGGACCCACAAACCCATTCTAATTCCCTTCCCTGTACCTTGACTTATTGATAGGAAGGTACTATATCTCAAGATCCAACATGAATCTCTGAAGCATTTTTGAAATTTAATTTTTGTTTCATTTTAAATCTTTTAATTCAAAGGAATAAAGAATTCCTTTATTTTTTACCCCATTTCATAAAGTGCAGTGACGTCTAATTCCTCTTGGCATTTGCATCTTGGGTAGTCGAATGTATCGAGCAGATGGACATGGTTGTTTAGTTTCAGTGTGCTGCAGGCTGCCCTCTTCATGGGAGTCTTAAAACAAACAAATGAAAAAGGCTTGATCCACTGAAAATACTTGCAGGAGGAGCTCGGGCTTTGGATTTTTAGTGACAACTCTAGGTGTGTTGTATAAAATTTTTGTTATTTATATATTATACAAATTTTTATATATGACATAAAATTTGCCATTTTAACCGTTTTCAGTGCACAATTCAGTAGTGTTAACAATATTCTTCTACTATCCATTGCCAAAAATTTTCTAACCTAAAACAGAAACTGTGCTCCCATTAACAAAACTCCACATTCCCCTTTCCCCCAGTACCTGGTAACCTCTAGTCTACTTTATGCCTCCCTGAATTTGCTTATTCTAGATATTTCACATAAGTGAACTTGTACAGTATTTGCTCCTCTGTTGCTGGCTTATTTCTCTCAATCTGATGTTTTCAAAGTTCTTCCATGTTGTCGCATGTTTCAGACCTTCATTCCTTTTTATGGTTGAACAATATTTCATTGTATACATTTACCACATTTTATTTATCCATTATCTCTTGATAGACCCTTGGGTTGTTTCCACCTTCTGTTTATTGTGAATCATGCTTTTGTGAACATCCTTGAACAAGGTTCTGTTTGAGCCCCTGCTTTTGGTTCTTTTTTGTGTATATCTAGAGGTAGAATTGCCAAGTCACATGTTAATTTCATGTTTTGATTTTTGAAGAACCAACCTCCCACAGCAGCTGCACCATTTTATGTTCCCAGGTATTTCATTTTTAAATAGTCACTTGGCTTAAAGGTGTTGGGCATATTTTAAATGCATGTCAGTTAATGGTGTTCAAGAACATAAATTCATTTACAGCATTATTACCAGTATGAAGTTTATTCATTTGCCAGTCAGATGCATGCCACTGACAGAACAGCGGGCTAGGTCTTGTGAGGAAATCAGAAGTGAACAAGACCTTTTTTACCTTCAAGGAATCTATTGCCCAGTAGAAATGATAAACCCTCACATATACTATTATAAGTAATAGTGAGCCATTCAAAAGGTAACATGAAATACTGATGGAATTTCTGGGAATGAAATAATACTTTCTCCTGAAGAAGGTGCATGGAGGAGGTAGAATCTTTAACCTCTTGACCTTAGAGATTCATTAAAATTTTTACATATAAAACACTTTAAATTTTGAGGGAGGACTCTCTAAGCTGAAATAAATATGAGCAGAAATTTTTTGTGGTCTCTCATTACTTAGTAATATGCATTCTCCATCTACTGTTCATCTGTAATCAGATGACTTTGAATAGTTGGTAATAAGTACTATTAAAAAAATCTCATTTTATATTACTACCTTTCAGAGGAAAGTCCCTTAATTTAAAAGTTGAATCTTTCTTCCAGATCTAGGTTTTTCCATTAAAGAAAATTCTTTCATGACTCCAGAGACTGGGGTATCACCACCATTTTCAAAATTCTAGGATGTATCTTTAACTCTGTTCAAAAGTGCAATCATATATAAGGCGGGTCTTTCAGGATCCTTATATAAAGAGTTCAGGTAAATAAAGAGTTACTAAGGCTAATACATGAATTCAGCAAAGTTGAACGGTACCAAATTAACATGCAAAAATGAGTCGTGTTTCTATACATCAGCAATGAGCAATCCAAAAAGAAATTAAAAAAAAAATCTATTTAAAATAGCATCAAAAAGAATAAAATATCTGGGAATAATTTAAGCAAGGATGTAAAAGACTTGTACACTTAAACCACAAAATATTGCTGAATGAAATTAAAGAATACCTAAATATGTGGAGAGAAATCTGTGTTTGTGGATTGGAAAATTTAGTTTTATTAAGATATCAACACTACTCAAATGATTTATAGATTTATTGCAATCCTGATCTTCTAGTTTGCTAGCTGCAGGAATGCAGTATACCGGAAACAGAATGGCCTTTCACCAGGCAAATTTAATAATCTGCGAGTTTACAGTTCTAAGGCCAAGAAATTGTCCCAATTAAAACAAGTCTACAGAAATGTCCAATCGAAGGCATCCAGGCAAAGACACCTTGGTTCAACAAGGCTGATGAAGTTCAAGGTTTCTTGCAAGGGAGAAGGCACATGGCGAACACAATCAGAATTTCTCTCTTGTCTGCAAAGGCACATGGTGAACATGGTCAGGGTTCCTCTCTCATCTGGAAGGGCACATGGCGAGCACAGCGTCATCAGCTACCTTCTTCTCCTGGCTTCCTGTTTCAGGAAGCTCCCTGGGAGGCGTGTTCCTTCTTCATCTCCAAAGGTCGCTGGTGGGTGCACTCTGCTTCCCGTGGCCATGTCGTTCTGCTCTGCTCTCTGTGAATCTTTCTCTGAAATGTTTCCTCTTTTATAGGACTCCAGTAAACCAATCAAGACCCACCCAAATGGGTGGAGACATGTCATCACCTAATCCAGGTTAACAACCACTCTTGACTAAATCACCTCATCCAGGGAGATGATCTGATTACAGTTTCAAACATACAGTATTGAATAGAGATTATTCTACCTTCATGAAATGGCATTTTGATTAAAACATGGCTTTTCTAGGGGACATACTTCCTTTCAAACCAGCACACCCAATCAAAATTCCAAAAGTCTTTTTGGTAGAAATGGAAAAGCAATCATCAAATTCATATGGATTGGCAAGGGGCATAGCCAAAAACATCATGAAAAATAAGGACAAAGTTGGAGGATTCACACTTCCCAATTTCACAACTAGTTATAAGGCTGTATTACTCAAAACAGTGTGGTACTGGCTCAAAGACAAATAAATAGACCAATGGAATAGAATTGAGAGTTCAGGAAAAAAACACACCTCTATGGCCAATTGCTTTTGAACAAGGATGTCAAGTCCACTCAATGGGGAAAGAATAGCCTCTTCAACAATTGGTGCTGGGAAAACTGGATATCCACATACAAAAGAATGAAATTGGACCCCTACCTCATACCAGAAATTAACACAAAACTATAAAACTCTTAGAAGAAAACAGGACAAAATCTTCAGGACTTTGTATTAGACAATGAATTCTTATATTTCACACCAAAATCATGAGTAACTAAAAGAAGAAATAAATTTGACCATCAAAATTAATCACTTTTGTGCATCAAAGGACATAATCAAGAAAATGAAAAGATAACCCACAGAATGTGAGAAAATATTTGAAACCATATATCTGATAAGAATGTACTATGCAGAATATATAAAGAACTCCTCCAACTCAACAACAAAAAGACAACACAATTAAAAATTGGGCAAAGGGCTTAATTAGACATTTCTCCAAAGAAGATATACAGGTGGCCAATAAGCACATGAAAAGATGCTCAACATCATTAACCATTAGAGAACTGCTAATTAAAACCACACCAAGATACCATTCATACCCACTCATGTGGTTATTATTAAATAAATGGAAAGTTACAAGTATTGATGATGGTGTAGAGACATTGGAACTTTTGTGCATTGCTGGTGGGAAAGTAAAATGGTACAGCTGCTATGGAAAACAGTTCGACATTTTCTCAAAAAGTAAACATAGAATTAACATATGATCCAGCAATTTCACTTCTAGACATATAAATTGAAAGCAGGCACTCAAGTAGATACTTGTACACTGATATTCATAGCAACTATTCACAAAAGCCAAAACATAGGAAAACCCCAAATGTTCATCACCAGATGAACAGGCAAACAAAATATGATGTATCCATGCAATGGGTACTTTTCAGCCATAACAAAGAATGAGGTTGTGATACATGCTGCATCATATATGTACTTTGAAAACATTATGCTGAGTGAAATAAGCCAGACACAAAAGATCAAATATTGTATGATTCCGCTTACATGAAATACATAGAATAAGCAAATTCACAGAGGCAGAAGGTAGATTAGAGGGTTCTAGGAGCTGGAAAAAGGGGGAATGAGGAATTATTTCTTAATGGGTGCAGAGTTTCTATTATGGGTGATGGTAGCACAATATTCTAAATGTCATCAATGCCACTGTTGTGTACTTAAAATGATTGGTAGATTTTATGTTATATATAATATGTTACTTCAGTTTTTTAAAAAGTTTCGGTTGCTCCAGTAGGAAAAATATTTCTGTTACCTAGTGGGTCCCATGTGCTGAACTCCAGGACTACAGAGAAACTAAGCTAGAGTGTCCAGAAATTCCTATAGATCCCATGCCCTCAGTTACTTAATGTTAAATGCCTGTGTCCTGGAACTGAAATTTAGCTGCATTCTGCTCCCTGGTGCTGCTCCAGACTTACTGTCCATCTCTGAGCACCTCTGGCCTCTACTAGTACCTCCTGCTGGTGGGCTGGAGATTTGACACAGTACCAATTAGTCAACATTAAATCTTGGCCAAAAATGATGTGTTTGTCAAAATTTGATTACCCTATGTTGGAAATGGTGTGCTGGTTTGAAAGGAAGTATGCCCCCTAAGAAAAGCCATGTTTTAATATAAATCTCATTTCATAAAGGTAGAATAATCCCTATTCAATACTGTATGTTTGAAACTGTAATCAGATTATCTCCCTGGATGGTGTGATTTGATCAAGAGTGGTTGTTAAACTGGATTAGGGGATGATATGTCTCCACCCACTTGGGTGGGTCTTGATTGGTTTATTGGAGTCCTGTAAAAGAGGAAATATTTTGGACAATGAGAGATTCGGAGAGAGCAGAGAATGCTGCAGCACCACGCAGCAGAGAGGCCACCAGCCAGTGACCTTTGGAGATGAAGAAGGAAAAAGCCTCCCGGGGAGCTTCATGAAATAGGAAGCCAGGAGAGAAAGCTAGCAGATGACGCCATATTTGCCATGTGACCTTCCAGCCAAGAGAGAAGCCCTGACTGTGTTCACCATGTGCCTTCTCACTTAAGAGAGAAACCCTGAACTTCATCGGTCTTCTTGAACCAAGATATCTTTCCCTGGGTGCCTTTGATTGGACATTTCTATAGACTTGTTTTAATTGGGACATTTTCTCAGCCTTAGAACTGTAAACTAACAACTCATTAAATTCTCCTTTTTAAAAGCCATTCCATTTCTGGTATATTGCATTCTGGCAGCTAGCAAACTAGAACTAGGTTTGTATCTTGATCTAGATGGTAGTTACTGAGTGCATATGTAAATAAATTCATAGAATTGTACTCTTAAGATTTGGCATTTCATGTGTATCTCAGTAAAAATTAAGAAAATAAAAATCAGTGACCTCAGTTGCTGAAGTATTGGTAATTTTGATCCACCCTGGGGTAATTCTGCAATGAATTATGCACGTGTAAGCGTTTTAAATAATTTTTCTGAAATTTTTAGTGGGTTTTTTTCTGTAATCCTTTACAATTTTAAATTGTTATTCAGTCAGTTAGTTGAAACAACCTAACTAGTCAACAGTGGAAGATTAATTGTAGCAATTATTTTACCTCTTCAGAATTGCAGCCATCTTAATACTGTAAATGTTGACACACACACCCCCCAAAAAAGAAAAGTTTCTGAATCAAAATCAAGTGGAAAAAGGCAACTTCTCGGGAGAAAACAAAAGGTGAAAATACATGTTGCAAAACCGTGCCTTTGATATTAATATTCCCAATACGTAATTTGAATTTTTTCAAATATAATTTGAAGATACTCATTTTTCACCTAATCATGGTTTTGACCAAGTTGTTATATTTGCTGACTTGCATTGTGTCATATTTTTTAGCCAGTTCCTAAGTCCCCCACCACCTGGCTTCTATCCTGATGTCTCTTGCATTTGGTTAAAATTCAAACTGAAGTCCAATGGTGAGGGAAACAGCAACTGCCATGATAATATCAAAGTGAACAAAATTAGAACTCTTTACAACCACCAAGAGAGAGAGAAACATTCCCTTCTAACAGAGTTTTTGAAAAAAATCAAATTTGATGCCAGTATATTATTGCATTAGATCTATAGAGTCAGGGGCTGTTTGGCAATTGAATTTTTCTTCTCCCCATCACAACTAGCTAGCCTCACCATCTTGGATTGATTTACTGATAGGATGAAGTGTGCCTTAATGTTATTATTGTTTTTGAAGATAGCCACTCAGCATGAAGTCTTTTGTTGGAACAGGACAGCTGGGAAGTGGTGGAAGGACTGAGGGGAGAAGTGAATTACACCCAGGAGCCACCAGTTCAGAAAGGATTTCTTCTGAAAAAGAGGAAATGGCCCTTAAAAGGCTGGCACAAGGTAAGACAGTGGCCTTGGCCTTACCTTTATTTACACCCACTAACCCCAGTCCTGGGTTCATAGGCATTTATGTATATATTTTTATTGTTAGAGTAAGCAGATAGAAATTTATTGGTACACATGTAAGAGGATATGTGGGCACTCTCTCAAGGTGATAGAGGCAAGAGGCAATAGGCAGTGTGGGACCATTTGCATTATGTATTAGCTTTGCTTATACCTCCTTCCCTTTCCTTGTTCTGGGCTTTTTCTTCTACCTTCCCTTCTCCCCGGGAAGGTTCCTGGTAGTAGGCAGTGCATTTGGGTGTGTCGGTTCCTTTTGCTGTACATGACTCACTCAGGTGAGGGTCATTTGGCTTCAGCTGGATCTGCTGTCCTGGGTGTTTCCTGTAAGTGGGTAGCCCCCAAGTAGGGGTCTATTCAGGCCGTCCTCCTTGATTAACCATCCTTACTTAAGGACTCCTTCAGTGTATTTTTCTATCCCCTCTCTCTTGTTCTAGCCTGCCTCAAATTCCCCCTCAGAGAGTTCTTGCCCCTTAATCTTAAGGGGTGCTGAGGGATGAGGGTCTGTCTTCTTTAGCCTTTTCTGGCTTGTCAGGGGTGGTGGGGTTGGTGGGGGGAGTGTGGGCCCTGCCTGACGAGGCATGGAACCTTCTGACTCTCATTTAAGGCGAGTGGGGAGGAGTGCAGAGGTCAGTTGGAATGGCTGAAAATCCTCACATCAGCGTTAGTTTGGTGTGAAAGGTTTCTAGTCTGGAAGAAATAAAACTTGGTGAAAACCTTAAAAATGCAAAGGCCAATTAACAGCAAGAGTTGGATAGAAGTGAGTGGGCTTAGGAGACACTTTAGCCACGAAAGACTGGGTGACTTAGCTAGTTGGCTTGTTCCTGCTTAACTGGGGAATAAAAGGGTGCATGCATAGGTACTTACTATTTAATTTGAGGTTTGAAATTTGAGACCAAGAAAAGGATGTTTAAATAGAAGATCTTAATGTGCCATACTTTCTTCCCCACAGAGATTCTTCTATTTGGACAAAGGAATCTTAAAATATGCGAAAAGCCAAACCGATGTAAGTCTTCTTGTTTTTCCAACATGCCATTAAAGATTCTGAAGGGCTAATTGTTGTTAGCTCAGGGATGAGATTGTGCACATTTGGGGATTGCATTTCTCTGAACTGGAAACCACAGGAGATGACGGTTTCTTCACTTGGAATAGAGGTATCTGCTCCCCATTGTCGTAGCTGAGTAGGCTCAGTTCAACCATGAAGTTGAGGTATGGGGTCTCTTCCTTACACCCCATAGGGTATCCAGGGGTCTGGTTTGGTCTGGGATTGTTCTGAGGGGTTCTCTGGGTGGGAGAGGACGTCCTTGTAGCTAGCTAGCAGGAACAAGCAGGGGGTGGGCATCTCTCCCACTCTTACATTGACGAGGGGTTGGCTGGAAAAGGCCCTGTATGAGGACGATAGTGAAGTTCCATGAGGGCTCTTAGTTTCCTGTGTGTATTCTCCCTTTTAAGTGACTTCTAAGTGAATTTAGACACTAAAACTCATTCAGTGGAAGTCAGTACAGTTAGTGGGTTAATTTACTCTGTGGAGTCAACCGCATGGGCACACTTTTTGGCTTCCTCACTAACTGGCTGTGAAACTACTTATTGTTTAACCTTTTAACCTTTGTCTCCTCCTCCATAAGATGGGGATAATGCCTCCTGTCTCTCAGCTTAAATAAGTTAATGCATAAAAGCACGTAATTCCATACTGGTCCATACAAAGTGCTGGATAAATTTTTAGTTATTTAGTATTTGCTACTAGTGGATATGGAAGGTGAGGGTAGAGGAATGGAGAGTCCAGGATCTTACTGTTATTTTTAGCACCATGATTCTCAAGTGGTCCTCTTTGTGCTTCTGCAGATAGAGAGAGAGAAGCTGCATGGCTGCATTGATGTTGGGCTCTCCGTGATGTCTGTAAAGAAGTCATCAAAGTGCATAGATCTCGATACTGAGGAGCACATCTACCATCTGAAGGTGAGACTACGTGCTGAATTCCATTGTTCAGGGGGTGTCATTTATTGTACCAGGTAAGGACAAACCATCCTCTGGACTCACTGCCAATTTGTAGCTATTTATGATGCTTTTTGTATATTTCCAAATACTCAGCCAACGTGTAGGTTTCATTGCCATGTTGTTTCTCAGTGGATGCAATTGATATTTACATGGAACAGTTCTGCATTGTGCAGGACTGTTTCACTGCTGAAGCTCAGCATCCCTGTCTCCTATGAATACCAGTAGTGTCCCCCATCCAGTAATTGTGACAACAATTGAGGACAAAAAGCCCTTCCTATTTCCAAATACAGCCCCTACGTCAGGCAGTTTCATCCTTGATTGAGAACATTTACCATAGGTTAAAATATGTTCCCTGAAATACAATACAACACTTATTACACTGAGTCTGTGAGTTGTCTTATAACTTCAGCTAATTTTATGGGAATTACATTAAAATTCTCATATCACATTAAAAAGTTGGGAATTGTTTTCCTAGAGTGACATCTGCAAATAGTACCTCTGGATGCTACTTCACTTAACCTGTGTTTCTCTCTCTTCACTGGAAGTATAGATAATTAAATGCCTGAAGCATATGATTGGGAGATATAGTTCTATTTCACATTTTGACCTCGCTGCTTACTAGCTGTTGACCTTTGACAAAATTTTTTAATCTCTGAAATGTTCGTTTTTCTCTCCTAAAAAAATGGTAATAATTATAGTGCTGACCTTGTAGTGCTGTGTATAGAGAACGTGGCATAATGCCTGGCCCATGGTAAGCTCGATAGGGTTAGTTATTATAAATGACTAGGTGTTCTAGTTTGCTAGCTGCCGGAATGCAACACACCAGAGATGGATTGGCTTTTAATAAAAGGGGATTTATTTTGTTGGTTCTTCAGAGGAAAGGCAGCTAACTTTCTCCTGAGGTTCTTTCTTACGTGGAAGGCACAGGATGGTCTCTGTTGGTCTTCTCTCCAGGCCCCTGGGTTCCAACAACTTTCCCTGGGGTGACTTCTTTCTGCATCTCCAAAGGCCTGGGCTGAGCTGCGAGTGCTGAGATGAGGGATGCCGAGCTGCTAGGCTATGCTACATTGCGTTCTTTCATTTAAGCACCAACCAATTAAGTTAAACATCACTCATTGCAGCAGACACGCCTCCTAGCCGACTGCAGATGAAATTAGCAACAGATGAGGTTCACGTACCATTGGCTTGTGTCCGCAGCAACAGAACTAGTTATGCTTGCCTGGCCAAGTTGACAACGGAATCTAACTAACACAGGTGTTAACCCAAATGTTAGAAATTAATTGAAAAAACGTTAAGAATCTTTTCTAGAATATTATAAAAACAAATTACTTGGGATGTTGAAAGCATCAGTCAGGGTTCTCTAGAGAAACAGAACCAACAGGAAACATCTGCAAATAAAAGATTTGTAAAAGTGTCTCACGTGACTGTGGGGATGCAAGAGTCTCAAATCCATAGGGCAGGATGTGAGGCTGGTGACTCCAATGAAGGGTCTCAGCAAATTCCACAGGAGAGGCTGGCTGGCTGAAGAAGCAGTGGAAATTCTCTCTTCCCTTAAGTTTTCAACTGATTGGGTCAAATCCAACCGTTTGGATGACCTCATTTCCTTTGTGGGAGACACACCCTTAGTTGACAGTAGATGTAATCAGTCACAGCTGCAGTCAACTGACTGATAATTTAATAAACCAACCTTCTAGTTTGTCAGTCAGCCACAAAATGTCCTTGCGGTTGATTGTTAGGCAGTGCTTGCCTGATCAGACGACTGGGCACCATCACTTAGCCAAGTTGACATCAGAGCCTAACCATCACATTAAAGTTGGGGCCTGAGGGTTGGGAAGGTATAAGCATGAGGTGGTGAGTGCCATGTCTTAGCATGTCCCTGACTTGTCTACAGCATGTGCCCGGTGCTTGAGCAATACATGCTTAACTCAGACATGTGTTTGGTGGACTGAAGGAGACAGGCAAATCCATGCTTGTTTTGTGGACTATTCTAATGTCCTCTAGACTAGTTTAGGTCATTTTTCCATGCACTTCCCATTACTGTTACTTCTAGTTTTTTTTGATATGTCAGGAGATAATGGGTTCTAAAAATTAACTGTCCTTATAGTAATTATTGATTCCTAATTTTTAAAGAATTGGAATGCCTTAAAATACATTGAGTACTAATATCTTAAACATGGTTTAATATTTATCCATGTTGATGCAGTTTAAGTTCTTTTTTGCCTGGTTTTTTTTTTTTTTTTTCTCATTCTTTTGGACATCCAATAAAAAGAAGAGTAGAGGTTTGGGCATAGACTAGGTTAGTGCAGAGGATGACACAATCAGTCTGCATCAGGATTCCTATTAACCACATTTAGGAAGGAAAATACATTTTAGGAACAATGTAAAGTAAGGAGCAAATAGATGTGAGCCAGTTTTTATTGCTTCTTCCTGTAAATGACACATTAAAGAGTGCCTGGAAGAGTTTTAAGTCTTGTGTGTACTTCTATTAATCAGCAACACAAATGTAAGAACCACATAACCTTTCCTAAATGATTGATGCCACTGACATTTATTTCTGCGTGTTTGCTCTCAACCGTGCCATTCCTAAAGGTTTTAATAGGATTGACCTGAATTTTTCTTCTTGAGAGTTAACTTACTATGCATCCTGCTGGTCATTTTAAATTGCAGATTGGTTAGTCTCTGTCTCTTAATATATAACTATCTATCATTTTTCACTCTGAAAATACTGATAATGCCCTCATGCACTTGCAAATATTTTAACTATTGAGAAATCTCTGTGGTCCATAGTTGCTTGCTATATTCTTCTTAGTACTTTTATAAATGTGAGATATTTTATAATAAAAGTTGCTAGCTACAAGTATTCTTTATGGATTTTAAAATTTGTTAGTCACTCATCTGTGGAGAGGATGGCTAAATATTTATGTGTGTATATATGTATATATATATATGAAAATATATATATATGAAAAATACTAGAACTCACATTGAAAAGAATTCACATTGAAAATACTAGAATTTCACATTGAAAAGTTGGGAATTGTTTTCCTAAAGTGACATCTCCAAATAGTACCTCTGAATGTTACTTCACTTAACCTGTGTTTTCTCTCTCTTCACGGGAAGTATAGATAATTAAATGCCTGAAGCATATGATTGGGAGATATAGTTCTATTTCACATTTTGACCTCGCTGCTTACTAGCTTGTTGACCTTTGACAAAATTTTTTAATATCAGTATAGAACTCGCTGATAATGCTTTCTGATTTTTAAGTCTATTTCTGAGAATGGAAGAAATGTTCTTTTAAATAACTTTCACATTCATTAACATATATTCCTCAACATTGTATTCTTTATCAGAGAAGATTAACAAGGTTAAATATTTTAGGGATGCTTTACTATCCTTCCAGATCAATATATTCTTTCCAGGGAAAATTGATCAAAAAAGTCTGATTTGTAAAAAAATAAAAATAAAAAAGAAAGCTGGTGTTAAGATTTTCCATAGGGATAGGGAAAGCTAGAACTAGAGAATTTGGAAATACTTTAAAAGTCTTATATAAGAATAAATTTCAGTTTGTTTATTTTTATAAAACTGGTACTATTTTGCCTTTTAAAAAATAGCATAACAGTTGGGCTCTTTATAGATTATACAAATATATGCTTTTGAAGACCATTTTTACTTTTCATTTCCTCCTCAAACTTTTCTCCACAGATTACAAAAAAATGTTAACTGCGATGTTATTTCTACATTTAGGCATGTACCAACATAAAAAGAGTGTTTGGTGTAACCTTAATTTGGTGAATAGTCTCAGTGAGTGCCTCTCTCGTTCACCCCTTGCATTTTCACATGTTTTAGGTGAAGTCAGAAGATGTCTTTGATGAGTGGGTAACCACGCTCCGCCACCACAGGATGTACCGTCAGAACGAAATTGCCATGTTTCCACACGAAGTTAATCACTTTTTCTCAGGGCCCTCTGTCACCGACTCCACATCTGGGGTGTTTGACCCCATTTCAAGCAGGAAGGTAATAAGTGCTTTGTCAGTAATGAACATAAAAGAAGGGGCAGCTTTGTTGAAGGAGTACTATCAGGGGAGCTGCGTCTGAGGGACCTGTCTGAGGCAGGTTTGGGGGGAGTTGCAGGGTAAACTTGAGGCTGGTCTTTAATTAGCTGTGTTTGCTCAATCAGTCAGATCCAGGACCAAATGAGTATCTATTAACTGTTAAGAAAGTAACTGAAGAATAGCATGCAAGGAGGAATACAGTATCTTCACATGTTGTAGCTTTCTCTTGACCACTTTGACTTTGTTTTTCTTGTCTGATTGTAAAATGCAGTAAGTATATTTATGGCTATGCAGGATTGCAAAATCTTTCCCAACATTTATTTCATGAGTTTGGTATAATTAACATTTGACAGGAGAATAAATAAAGACCACAGTCCAAGGCCCCGTAGCTTGGTCTGGCTAAGTTGGGGCAACAGCTGAGGTCTTAGAGTGGCCTGTGGAATGCTTTGCCAGACACTTCTTCCTCGTTACGGTCGATGGCTTCCATCAGCCATGAGGCTACTCTGTTATCCTTTACCCCCAGTGTTCCCTCTGGACTGTGTTTTCATTTGTAATGTGCTTTTGTTGTCTGTGGAACAGCGTAGCAGTATATCACAACAGAATTCATTTCAAACCGGAAGCAATTTGTCATTTTCATGCGGTGATGAGACACGTGTTCCATTATGGTTGCAATCTTCAGAGGAAATGGAAAAATGCTCAAAAGGTAAAGTGGTTTGAAACCTCTGCTGCTTTCTCTCACAGCTCTTAAAGTATACTATTTTGTATTTACAACTTACATGAACTTGTATGCCTCATCTTGACTCACCTACATTCCCACTTTTATTTTCCTTGGTAACGTTGTATGCATGATCAAAAAGACACCTTCCTTGCAGAGCCTTACATCTCTACCTGAGTGTGCATGTGGAGAGGTTTTCTCTCTTTCCTACTCTCCCTCCTTATGTCTGATTTTCACCATGGGTCCACTAAATTACAGTCTCCAGGGGTAGGGTCTGGACAGCTTTTTTTTTTTTTGGTATGCTGGGGGGGTCACATTTCATTATTTTTCCATGTTAGCATCCCATTATTGCAGCACCATTTGTTGAATTTTTGTTTGTTAGTTTGTTTTGCTTGTTTGTTTTTTGGGGAAGTGCATGGACTGGGAATTGAACCCAGGTTTCCTGCATGGCAGGAGAGAATTCTACAACTGAACTACCCTGGCACCCCCCAGTGCCAAAAATGATTCTCATATTCACTCAAGATTGAGAATCATTGTTCTAGAGGTGAGTAGGTAAACCAAATCTAAGCCCCATTAGATGGGTGTTCTCAATCCTGGCTATACACTAGAGTCACCAAGAGAGCTCCTAAAATACAGATAGGCAATGCCCAAGCCCCTCTTCCAAAGAACCTGATTTGGAACGAGGGTTGAGAACCCTGCTGTGAGGAATCTCACCATTCCAAAAATTAATTAGCTAAAACTTACCTGGAATGCTACCTCTGTCTCCCACAAATCACCAGTGTAGATGATTTAAATCAGGGCGTTCTGATTTAATTGCCAGGGGTGGGGCTTAGATTATATAATTAAGAAATTTTCTCCAGGTGATTCTAAAGTGTAGCCAAGGTTGAGAACCACCACTATTAGAGACACATGCCAGGTGGTAGCCTTGAAAATTGCATTTGTTCTTGGGGACATTTAGGCTTTGCCCCTTCAATAAACATCACTCTGAGTGGTATCTTGGGGCATGTGGTTCATGGACCAGTGCTTTGGCATGGCTGGGAACTTGTTAGAAACGCAGAGTCTCAGGCTCACCTCAGATATACTGAATCATACACTGGGAGTGGAGCCTAGTGAGCTATGGCTTAACACATTCTCCAGCAGATTCTGATGATACTTTTTAAAGTTTGAGAACCACTATCCAGAGGCATCTGTACCTGGACTGTCCAGCAGAAACAGCCATTAGCCTCCAGTGAATGGACAATTGTGGACTCTCTTCTGAGCAGACTGTTGGATCAGTACTCTCAGGTCCATTTGCAGCCCTGCAGGGCATTCTCATGGCTCTCATGCAGTTCCCCAATGGACAATGTGACCTTCATTTTCCTTTCATCAATTCAGTTTACATTGAGTCCTTAGAAGTGGATAGTGGCAGGCTGGTACTGCGAAGTTGGTAACAGCGATGATGCTGCTGTTAGCTCAATTCACTTAGTGCTTCCTGTGCGCCAGGTGCTCCTCTAAGCACTCTGTGTATGCCGACTCGCTAACTCTCAGGACAGTCCTGTGAGCTGGGTGCTATCGTTATCCCCATTGCTTACATGAGGAAGGTGAGGCACGGAGAAGTCGTGTGGTCTGCCCAGGACTCCCAGCTCATTAAGTGGATTCAGACCAAGTGGTCTGCTTCCAGATCCATCCCCTTACCCAGTGTGCTCTACTCCCTCTCCTGTAGAAAGGAAGTAGCCTTTCTTATTCTCACAGATATAAAATCAAATATAGAACAATAAGAAAAATAGCTGGCACCTAGCATAGTAAAGTTTGAATGCCAAGAAAATGCTGTGAGTCCTCCCTTTCTCCCCCTTGCTAATGGAGAATTATGAGGACTGTCCCCCTCTCCCACAGACCTGGCGCACTGTCACACCTACCTGGTGGAAATGAGCCAGCTCCTGCAAAGCATGGATGTCCTACATCGGACGTATTCGGCACCAGCTATCAACGCCATCCAGGTTAGCCAGATCCCTCTTTTGTTTGCATTCTGGCATTCTGCTTTCCTTTTTCCTCCCCAGCCTTTGACTAACCATGGGATGTTGTCTGCTCGGTTGCTGCAGCCAAACTCAAGGGGATGGAGATGTTCACTTTGCTGGGCATTTATTCCTATTGGTTTGGTGGATCTTATGTCTGTCCTCTCTTTCCTGTTTTGAAACAAAGGGTGGAGCTTTTGAAAGTCCCAAAAAAGAAAAAAGATTGCACAGGAGGTGGCGGTCCAGAGCTATTGGCAAAGATGCTAAAGGAACACTGCAGGTAACCATTGCCCCCTTCAGTAGGTCACCTTATTTTCTAGTCCTGCTCTGCATGCCATATGCTGAGGTCTGCTTTTACTCAAATAGAATATAACATGAGTGAACATTATGTAGTTATTTTTCTCATAAATACCTATTACAGAGATATGAATTTAACCACTTAGAATGTCTGGGTACCAGAATAAGCATGCAATGGGTACTGACATGGCGAGAGAATGTTTTCTAAGAGAAAAATGGCATGAAGTTGGAGGGGCTGCAGCCCTCCAACTCTCAGTTTTTCCTTCTCTAACATTTAGGCTGCCCTGTGCCCTGCTTGGGTGTGTGCCTTGTTTTGTGGCTGCTGTGGCTGTGTGCTCTGACCCACCTCTTCTGTGGATGCTCAGTGACTGTATCATCCTTTGAACCCTCTGGCCTGGGTCTCTGGGAAGAGAGCATTGTGCAGATTCTCTTTTACCTCCTGTCTCCAACTTCCCAGTCCCCCAGCGGAAGTTCACAGTGTTACACCACAGCTGCCTTTTCCAGTGTCCAGCTAAGCAAGAGGCCAAGATTTGCTGCTATTCAATTAAAACAATGTCAGAGTCAAAATAAAACATAAACGTTGACATAGATCATCTGATATGCTCTTATGCACTCTTTGGTTCAAGGCACTTTATGCTTTTAAAGTGAAGAGTGCTCCATGTACAAATACGTCGGAAGTCACATTGTTTTATAGAAGCACCAGGTGCAAATAACAAAATGCATTTTTAAACTTGTCCACTCTTTGCAACCTAGATGTAGGATGCTTTTCGCCAGGATGAAGGAATTGAGAATTAAATGTGAAAGAGCCTGGCAGCTTTAGATGTCCTTTTCAACCTATAACTTTATTGCTCCTATTATTTCCAAAAGAATATATGATTTCTCAAGAAGGCAGTACAAGTTGCTCTGGAAAGTGTTTTCTTGAGTTTTCATTTATTTTTCCTTTAAGTTATCACTCAGTAGGAGACATAGCTATAAAATACTCTTTTCTTACTACTTTCCAAACATAGTACTAAGTAAATATTCTAATCAATCTGCATCTGAAAAGAAGTATCTTCTTTTGGTGTCACTTTAGGTCCCTAAACCTTTCTCTGGCCCTGTAAGACTGCACTCCTCCAATCCTAATTTGTCAACACTAGATTTTGGAGAAGAGAAAAATTATTCTGATGGCTCTGAAACCTCATCAGAGTTTTCTAAAATGCAAGAAGATCTATTTCATATTGCCCATAAAGGTAAATGAGTTTTCTTTCTTCCTAATGTGCTTGATGAAAAAGTTAAATACATGTAGGGGGAATGTCCATAGAGAGCAGATCTTGGTTGGTTCATTTTCTGCTCTATTAAGATTTGGGGCAACCTCATTGTTTTTTTATTTCCCTGATAATGGCATGAAGTTTCATTTTAAGCCCTTGGGTGAGATAACAGAGTTTTAGGTTTACTGTAAAAGCTGAGCAATTCATATCCAACTGATAACAGTGTAAATTGGTACTTCTGTGGGAGGTAATTTGACTTTATGTTTAAACTTTTTTTTTTGTAATCTGCCTGTCCAGCAATTCTACTTTAAGGAATTCATTTGTAGAAATTAATTTATAATTTATCCAAACAAAGATATCCATTGTGGTATTGTTTACATGTTCAACATCATTAGCCATTAGGGAAATGAAAATTAAAACCATGATAATATGTCACTATACACCTGTTAGAGCAACTAAAATTTAAAAATGCTGACAGTACCAAATGCTGATGAGAATATCTCAGGTATAGCCACTCTGGAAAATCATTTGACAGTTTTTATATATAAAACTAAACATGCATTTTCTGTTGCACTCCTGGGCATTTGCCCCAGAGAAATGAAAACTTGTGTCTGCACAAAAACTTATACACAAATAGGTGTGTTCAGAGCAGCTTTATTTGTAGTAACTGAAGACTAGGAACAACCCAAATGGGGCAGGCCATGGTGGCTCAGCAGGCAAAATTCTCACTTACATGCAGGAGACCCAGATTCCTTTCCTGGTGCCTGCCCATGCCAAAAAAAAAAACAACAAAAAAACCCCAAATGCCCTTCAGCGGATAAGTGGTTACACAAACTAGCACATCCATACAATGGAGTACTACTCAGCAATAAAAAGGAACGAGCTATTGACACATGTAGCAACTTAGATGGATCTCAAGGACATGCCAAGTGAAAAGAGCCAATCTCAAATGTTACATGCCACTTATATGATTCCACTTATATAACATTCTTGAAAGGAAAAAATACATACTGAGGGAGAAGACGTTAGTGTTTGGCAGATATTAGGTGCAGGAAGGAGGTATAGGGGAAGGAC